>NC_083715.1:3219535-3530056 GCF_033118175.1 Dama dama | reverse complement strand
TTAAGTACGGAGCAATCTCTTAAGCACACAGCTCAGTACGTGGGACACACCCACATCAGTGATGCTAGAAGGGGTGTTAGAGACCTTTGCTTAGCTGAATTAAAGAAAATAATAACAGAGGTGGTGTCCAGATGTATCCAAGATGAAGATGGTCTGTGAATGCGAAGTGTAGAAAACATTTACATTTTATTTTATGTTTTAGCTTTATTTAGGGCTTCCCTGCTGCCTCAGAGGATACAGTGTCTCCTACAATGCAGGAGACCTGGGTTCAATCCCTGGGATGGGAAGATCCCCTGGAGAAGGAAATGGCAACCCACTCCATTACAAGTAGCCTGGAAAATCTCATGGACGGAGAAGCCTGGTAGTCTACAGTCCATGGGGTTTCAAAGAGTCAGACACGACTGAGCGACTTGGTCAGGCCATTCAAGATGGTCTGTGAATGCAAAGTTTAGAAAACCTTTACATTTTGTTTTATGTTTTAGTTTTATTTAAAGTTAATTTATCTTAATCAGAGGCTAATAACTTTACATAATTGTAGTGGTTTTGCCATACATTGACATGAATCAGCTACGGGTGTACATGCATTCTCCATCCTGACCGCCACCACCCCCCCCCCCCCCCCCGCCACCTGCCTCCGGTTGCCATCCCTCTGGGTCATCCCAGTGCACCAGCCCTGAGCACCCTGTCTCATGCATTAAACCTGAACTGGTGATCTGTTTCACATCTGATAATATACATGTTTCAATGGTATTCTCTCAAATCATCCCACCCTCGCCTTCTCCCACAGAGTCCAAAAACTGTTCTATACATCTCTATCTCTTTTGCTGTCTCGCATATAGGGTCATTGTTACCATCTTTCTAAATTCCATATATATGTGTTAATATACTGTATTGGTGTTTTTCTTTCTGTATTACTTCACTCTGTATAATAGGCTCCAGTTTCATCCACCTCATCAGAACTGATTCAAATGTATTCTTTTAAATTGTGGAGTAATATTCCATTCTGTAGATGTACCACAGCTTTCTTATCGTTCGTCTGTTGATGGACATCTAGGCTGCTTCCATGTCTTGGCTCTTATAAACAGTGGTGCAGTGAACATTGGGGTACACGTGTCTCTCTCATTTCTGGTGTCCTTGGTGGGATTGCTGGGTCATATTGGAGTCCTAGTTCCAGTTTTTTAAGGAATCTCCACACTATTCTCCATAGTGGCTGTACTAGTTTGCATTCCGACCAGCAGTGTAAGATGGTTCCCTTTTCTCCACACCCTCTCCAGCATTTATTGTTCCTAGACTTTTGGATAGCAGCCACTCTGACCAGAGTGAGATGGTACCTCATTGTGGGTTTGATTTGTATTTCTCTGACAATGAGTGATGTTGAGCAACTTTTCATGTGTTTGCTAGACATCTGTATGTCTTCTTCGGAGAAGTGTCTGTTTAGTTCTTTGGCCCATTTTTTGATTGGGTCATTTATTTTTCTGGAATTGAGCTGCAGGAGTTGCTTGTGTAGTTTTGAGATTAATTTTTTGTCAGTTGCTTCATTTGCTATTATTTTTTTTTCCCATTCTGAAGGCTATCTTTTCACCTTGCTTATAGTTTCCTTCATTCTGTACAAGGTTTTAAGTTGAATTAGGTCCCATGTGTTTAGTTTAGTTTTTATTTCCATTACTCTGACACGTGCATCAGAGAGGATCCTGCAGTGATTTATGTCAGAGAGTGTTTTGCCTATGTTTTCCTCCTGGATTGTTATAGTTTGTGGTCTTACATTGAGGCTTTACTCCATTTTGGGTTTATTTTTATCTAATGTGTTAGAAAGTGTTCTAGTTTCATTCTTTTACCAGTGCTTGACTAGTTTTCCCAGCACCACTTGTTCAAGAGATTGCCTTTTCTCCATTGTTGCCTCCTTTGTCAAAGATAAGGTGTCCATAGGTGCCTGGATATATCTCTGGATTTCTATTTTGTCCCATTGATCTATATTTCTGTCTTTGTGCCAGTACCATACTGTCTTGATGACTGTAGCTTTGAGGTATAGCCTGAAATCAGGCAAGTTGATTCCTCCAGGTCCAGTCTTCTTTGTCAAGATTGCTTTGGCTATTCGAGGTTTTTTGTATTTCCATACAAAGTGTGACATTATTTGTTCTAGTTTTCTGAAAAATTCCATTGGTAGCTTGATAGGGATTGCATTGAATGTATAGATTGCTTTGGGTAGTATACTCATTTTCATTATATGAGTATTTTCATTATATTTCCAATCCATGAATATGTTATATTTCTCCATCTATTTGTGTCCTCTTTGATTTCTTTCATCAATGTTTTATGGTGTTCTATATAAAGGTCTTTTGTTCCTTTACGTAGATATATTCCTAAGTGTTTTATTTTGTTTGTTGCAGTGCTGAATGGAATTGTTTCTGTAATTTCTTTCTGTTTTCTCATTGTCAGTGTATAGAAATGCAAGGGATGTCTGCGTGTTAATTTTATATCCTACAATTTTACTATATTCATTGATTAGCTCTAGTAATTTTCTAGTGGCGTCTCTAGGGTTTTCTAGAGATCATGTCATCTGCAAACAGTGAGAGTTTTACTTCTTCTTTTCCAATCTGGATTCCTTTTATTTCTTTTTCTGCTCTGACTACTGTGGCCAAACTTCCAAAGCTATGTTGTATAGTAGTGGTGAGAGTGGGCACCCTTGTCTTGTTCCTCACTTTAAGGGAAATGCTTTCAAGTTTTCACCATTGAGGATAATGTTTGCTGTGGGTTTGTCATAGATAGCTTTTATTATGTTGTGGTATTTACCTTCTATTTCTGCATTCTGGAGGTTTTTTTTGTCATTAATGGATGCTCAATTTTGTCAAAGGCTTTCTCTGCACATCTTGACATAATCATATGGTTTCTATCTTTCAGTTTGTTACTGTGGTATATTACATTGATTGATTTGTGGACGCTGAAGAAACCTTGCCTCCATGAAATAAAGCCCACTTGGTGATGATGTATGATCTTTTTAATATGTTGTTGGATTTTGTTTGCTAGAATTTTGTTAAGGATTCTTGCATCTATGTTCACCAGTGATATTGGCCTGTAGTTCTCTTTTTTGGTGGCATCTTTGTCTGGTTTTGGTGTTACAGTGATGGTGGCCTCATAGAATGAGTTTGGCAGTTTACCTTGCTCTGCAATTTTCTGGAAGAGTTTGAGGAGGATAGGTGTTAGCTCTTCTCTAGATCTTTGGTAGAATTCAGCTGTGAAGCTGTCTGGTCCTGGGCTTTTGTTTGCTGGAAGATTTCTGATTACAGTTTCAATTTCTGTGCCTCTGATGGGTCTGTTCAGATTTTCTATTTCTTCCTGGTTCAGTTTTGGAAGGCTATACTTTTCTAAGAATGTGCCAATTTCTTCCAAGTTGTCCTTTTTATTGGCATATAGTTGCTGATAGTATTCTCTTTGCATCGTTTCGATTTCTGTGTTATCTGTTATTCTATACTGCTTTCTCCAATTTCATTTCGAATTTTGTTGATTTGAATCGTCTCCCTTTGTCTCCTGATGAGTCTGGCTAATGATTTGTTGATTTTATTTATCTTCTCAAAGACCCAGCTTTTAGCTTTGTTGATTTTTGCTATGGTCTCTTCTGTTTCTTTTGCATTTATTTCTGCCCTAATTTTAAACATTTCTTTCCTTTGACTAACCCTGTGGTCCTTCATCTCTTCCTTTGCTAATTGCTTTAGGTGTAGAGTTAGGTTATTTATTTGAATTTCTTCTTGTTTCTTAAGGTAAGCCAGTATTGGTATGAACCTTCCCCTTAGCACTGCTTTTACAGTGTTCCATAGGTTTTGGGATGCTTTGTTTTCATTTTCGTTTGTTTCTATGCATATTTTGATTTCTCTGTCTTTTTTTTTTTTTTTTATTCCTTCTGTGATTTGTTGGTCGCTCAGAAACATGCTGTTCAGCCTCCCTATGTTGGAATTTTAAATAGTGTTTCTCCTGTAGTTGACATCTAATCTTACTGCACTGCAGTGAGAAAAGATGCTTGGAAGGATTTCAATTTTTAAAAAAATTTACCAAGGCTAGATTGATGGCCCAGGTTGTGATCTCTCCTGGACAAGGTTTCATATGCACTTGAGAAAAAGATGAAATTCATTGTTTTTTGGGGTGAAATGTGCCATAGATATCAGTTAGGTCTAATTGATCCATTGTATCATTTAAAGTTTGTGTCTTCCTGTTAATGTTCTGTTTTGTTGAACTAACCATAGGTGTGGGTGGGGTAGTAAGTCTCCCACTGTTATTGTGTTATTGTTCATTTCCGCTTTCATACTTGTAGCATTTGCCTTACACATTGTGGGGCTCCTATGGTGGTTGCATATATATTTATAATTGTTATATCTTTTTCTTGAATTGACCCTTTGATCATCGTGTAGTGACCTTCTTGGTCTCTTTTCACTGCCTGTATTTTAAAGCCTATTTTATCTGATATGAGTATTGCTACTCCTGCTTTCTCTTGGTCTCTATTTGTGTGGAGTGTCTTTTTCAGCCCTTCACTTTCAGTCTGTTTGTGTCCCTTGTTTTGAGGTGGGTCTCTTGTAGACAAAACATATAGGAGTCTTGTTTTTGTATCCGTTCAGCCAGTCTTTGTCTTTTGGCTGGGGCATTCAACCCATTTACATTTAAGCGGATTATTCATAAGGATGATCCCGTTGCCATTAAGTTGCTGTTTTGGGTTTGCGTTTATACCCCCTCCCTGTGTTTCCTGTATAGAGGAGATCCTTTAGCATTTGTTGGAGAGCTGGTTTGGTGCTGAATTTGCTCATCTTTTGCTTGTCTGTAAAGCGTTTGATTTCTCTTCCTAGTTGAATGAGATCCTTGCTGGATACAGTAATCTGGGTTGTAGGGTTTTCTCTTTCAAAACTTTAAGTATGTCCTGCCATTCCCTTCTGGGGGATTGAAAAGAGTTCTTGAAACTCTGGAACTCTTCTGTCCTGAAGAGTTTCTATTGAATGATCAGCTGGTATCCTTCTGGGAATCCCCTTGTGTGGGTTTTTGTTGCTGTTCCCTTGCTGCTTTGAATATTTGTTCTTTGTATTTGATCTTTGTTAATTTGATGCATATGTGTCTTGGGGTGTTTCACATTGGATTTATCCTGTTTGGGACTCTCTGGGTTTCTTGGACTTGGGTGATTATTTCCTTCCCCATTCTAGGGACGTTTTCAACTATTATCTCCTCAAGTGTTTTCTCATGGCCTTTCTTTGTCTTCTTTTTCTGGGACTCCTATCATTCGAATGTTGGGGCATTTAACATTGTTCCAGAGGCCTCTGAAGTTGTCCTCGTTTCTTTCCTTTTTTTTTCTTTTTACCTCTCTGCTTCATTCATTTCTACCAGTCTGTCTTCTACCTCACTTATTCTAACTTCTGCCTCATTTACTGTACTGTTGGTTGCCTCCAGAGTGCTTTTGATCTCATTTATTGCATTATTCATTATTGATTGACTCTTGTTTATTTCTTCTAGGTTCTTGTAAAACATTTCTTGCATTTCTCAATCCTTATCGCCAGGCTATATATATATAGTTATATATATATAGTTGCATGACCAGGGATCAAATCTGGGACCACTGCATTGGAATCATGGTGTCTTAGCCACTGGACCAGCACAGAAGTCCCTGCGGTGGATATTTTTTAAATGATGGCCATTTGGAATGGTGTGAGGTGATACTTCCATGTAGTTTTGATTTGTGTGACTTTGTTAAGTTGAGGTATTTTTTGCTATGTTCAGTTTCTGGAGTTTCAATCTCAAACGCTTGTTGAATTATATCAAAGATTTTTCAGCATCTATTGAGGTGGTAATATGGTTTTAAGCCTTCAATATACACACAATATACAATATATATTGCTATGCAGACACTAAAGAATGTTTGCACACCTGGAATAAACCCCATTTAATAGTGGGTGTTGTTCAATCCTTTAAGATATTGGCTCGTGTTTTGTTCAGGTTGTTTGCTTCTGTTCATCAGTGTGATATTGGCCTCTAACTTTCCTTTTCTGTGTTATCTTGGTGTTGGTATTAGGGTGATGGTGACCTTGTAGGATGGATTTATACATTTTCCTTCCACTCTAGAATTTCGGAAGAGTTTCAGAAGTGCATGTGTTAACAGTTCTCTGAATGGTTCATAAAATTTCCCTGTGAAGTCATTTGGCTTTAATTTTGTTAACTGGGAATTTTTCATCACAGTTTCAATATTAGTGCTTGTAATTGCTGTGTTCAGATTTTTTGTTTCTTCTTAGTTGAATTTCTGAGGATTTGTTCATGGATTTCAGATTCTGAATTTTAT
The DNA here is from genome assembly GCF_033118175.1 of Dama dama. NCBI lineage: Eukaryota > Metazoa > Chordata > Mammalia > Artiodactyla > Cervidae > Dama > Dama dama. Next base: position 3,523,752 of record NC_083715.1, on the reverse strand, counting down.
TGACTTATAGCTGCTTGCTGTAGTCTTTTGTGATCCTTTGTTATCTCTAAGGTATCAGTTATATTGTCTTTGTCATGTCAAATTTTATTGATATTTGCCCCCCCCCCCTTTTTTTTCCTTGATAAGCCTGGCCCATGATTTATCTATTTTGCTTATGCTCTCCCAGAGCCCCCTTTCAGTGATATTGATTTTGGCTAATTTTTTTCATCTTTTTCTTTAGTGTCTGCACTGACTTTATATCAGTTTTTTCAGTTCTACTCACTTTGTGGGTGTAATTTTGTCTGATTTTTCTTCTTTCTCTAAATGCTTCCAATTTAAGGTTAAAGTGATTACTTGAGATGTGTAGTACTTATCAACTTCACTCTTTTACTGCTTTAGCATATTCTATAAATTTCGGATAAACATGCTTTTAATATTATTTGACTCCAAACTTGTTTTTTTCTGTTATTTTCTCTCTGATTTCATCAGCGATCTCTTGGCCACATAGAGGTGTATTTGTTAGCCTACATGTATTCATGTTTTTTACAGTCCCCACGCCCAAAGTCTGGTATGTAAATCATAGCATTGTGGTTAAAAAAAAAAAAAAATGCTTGATATTATATCGATCATCTTAAATTTACCAAGGCTTGATTTGAGATCCAGGCTTGATGTATCAAGGCTTGATTTGCAATTTAACCAGAAGTAGAAGCTGAAACTCCAATTCTTTGGCCACTTGATGCAAACAGCTGACTCATTTGAAAAGACCCTGATGTTAGGAAAGATTGAGGTCAGGAGGAGAAGGGGACGACAGATGATGAGATGGTTGTATGGCATCACTGACACAATGGACATGGGTTTGGGTTGACTCTGGGAGCTGGTGATGGACAGCGAGGCCTGGCGTGCTGCAGTTCATGTGGTGACAAAGAGTCGGATAAGACTGAGCGACTGAACTGAACTGGAGATGTTTCATTTTCACGTTAGAAAAATGTATGTTTGGCTGTGTTTGGGTGAAATGTCCTATCCTGTTCCTCTGTTCACTCAGTCGTGTCCAACTTTTTGAGACCCTATGAATCGCAGCACGCCAGGCCATCACCAACTCCCAGAATTTACTCAAACTCATGTCCATTGAATTGGTGATGCCATCCAGCCATTTCATCCTCTGTCGTCCCCTTCTCCTCCTGCCCCCAACCCCTCACAGCATCAGGGTCTTTTCCGAGGAGTCAACTCTTTGTATGAGGTAGCCAAAGTATTGAAGAAGAGGTGGCAAAAATACACAGAAGAACTGTATAAAAAAGCTCTTCATGACCCAGATAATCACCATGGTGTGATCACTCATCTAGAGCCAAACATCCTTGAATGTGAAGTCAAGTGGGTCTTAGAAATGTCCTATAAGTATCAATTAAGTTTGTCAGGTCTGTTGTGCTATTGAACGCTTGTGTTTCTTTTTAAACTTCATTTTTAAATTGGAGGATACTTGCTTTCCAATGTTGTGTTGTCTTCAGCAGTACAACAATGAGTTTTAGCCTATAGTATACCAATGACAGATTTTGTGTTGTTAATTTTTTGTTGTTGCTTATTCATTTTTCCCGGCCCTTCAAAAATGTTTCTTGTCTTTTCTCCATTATATTTCCAAAATGTTTGATCATCTTTACTATCATTACTCCCAAGTCTTTTTCATTTCCTCTTTAATTAAGTTTTGAATTTTTACCATGTTCCTTTGCCCACAACATATTTCTCTGTCTTCACATTCCCCTACTTACTGTGTTAACAAACGTTTCTTCCCAGGCTGCTGGGGTATAGTTATTGCCCCATCTCTACTCTGAGTTGATTAGGTTGGTTGAGTGGCTAGTGTGGGCTTTGGAGTGGGAGAGACTGGGGACTATGTTCTTGAGTCTGCAACTGAGTCTTCCCTCTCTTATGGTGGGACCATGTCTGTTCTTGTCATTTGCATGTGTCTATGGGATTTGTCTGATGTTAGGGAGTCTATCTGCCAATGATTTCATTTGTGTTTCTGTCTTGCATGTTTTGTGGCATGAGACATCAGCTTTGCATTGTGCAAACAGTTGGGTGGGGTGCATCTTAGATTAAGAAGAAGGCCCTCATGGGGACTGTCACCAGTTAATATTCACTGTAGAGAGGAATTTTCTGGTGCCCCATGATCCTGGTCTCAGTGCTGACACCCTAGAAGACCAGGCCAAATTTCTGCTCAGAGAACCATGATACTATATATTGAAGAGATTTTAAAAAGTAACAAAGATAAATGGCAAGAAAACAAAATTAAACAAAACCAAAAGTAGCACAAGCAATAAACACAACAGGTTCATAAAGAGAATTAATCAAATCAATCTCAAGGCAAAACAGAGCAGAGTGTCAGTGGAAAAATATAGAAAGCAAATCTGGTAAGAAGATCAGATACATCCCCCACAGAATAATACAAGATCACAGTTAATACAGAAGTACATACCTATTTACAAAAATGAAGAGATACAACATCAATGAAAGGTACAGAAAATAGGAAACCAAAGTAAAAGTAGAAATCTATATATACAAAAAATAAAAATATGGTTGAAATAATCTTAAAAGACCAAATCAAGGTTCTGTAACCAAGAAACCAACAACTGAGAAAAGTAGTGCATCAACAACACAACAATTCAAAACATCAAAAGAATAATACCTGTTTCCTAGTGTTTCATCTGTCAGTGTCCTAGTCCCCAACATGAGTCACAGGGCAACTACACCTCTTTGGGAAGCTCTCCAAAGATGAAGAGAACTGACTCTGGATCTCTCTAGGGACAGCTCAAACTCAAAATTGCTATAACTCCTGGTCACTCTTACAGCTGCCTGAGCCTGGGGATTTTCTTTTGTTTGAACTCTTATTGTCTTTTGATGTATTCCATAGACACAGGTTTTGTGTCATTAATCCTGTGTATTTAATTAGCAGCATGATCAACTTATTGGAGGATTTCCAATCCTCTGCTTTAATGACTCTGTCCCTGGGTCAGGATATAATTTTCATCCTTCTTTTACATGTGATCACCAAAGGAGTCTGCTCTGAAACACTTGTGGAGCACTGGGGTCTGCCTTATTGAGCACAGGAGGTGGTACGGCTGCTTGGACTGCTAGAACCCTGGTGGTGCCAGGTATGAATAGGAGCCAGCAGCCATGGACATGGACAATGAACTCGTTCAAAATCAGGAAAGGAATATGTCCAAGCTATATATTGTTACCCTGTTTATTTAACTTCTGTGCAGAAAACATCTGAAAAATAAAATCGTATATGAAGCTCAAGCTAGAAACAAAATTTATATGGGAGTTATTCATATCTCCCAGGTGTCCAGATGACATCATCCAAATAACAGAAGAACAGTAGGAACTACGGAGCCTCTTGATGAATGTGAAAGAGGAGAGTGGAAAAACTAGATTGAAACTCAAGTTTCAAAAACCTAAGATCATGGCATCTGGTCCCATAATTTCAAAGCATAATAAAGAAGAGAAAATGGAACCAGTGAAAAATTTTATTTTCTTGACCTACGACACCACTCTGGGCATGGACTGTAGCCATGAAACTAAAGACCCTGCCCCTTGGACAAAAAGCTTTGACTAATCTATTCAACATATTAAAATGTGAAGACATTACTGGCAAAGATCCAAAGACACAAACTCTTGTTTATCCAGTAGTCATGTATAGAGGTGAATGAGGGACCACAAAAACTGACTGCCAAAGCATCAGTGCTTTGCAACTGTGGGGCTGGAGAAGAATCATGAGAGTCCTGTAAAGAGTAGAGAGGTTAAAGAAATCAACCATGAAGGTCATCAACCCTAACTAATCACAGAAAGACTGATGCTGTACCTGATGGGTCAATATTTGGTCCCCGAGGCCAACAACTGATTCACTGGAAAGAACCTGCTGCTGGGAAAGATTGAGGGCAGGAGGAGAAGGGAAACACAGAGGACAGGATGGTTGCAAGACACCAATAAATCAGTGGACATGAATTTGAGCAAACTTTGGATGATTTGAAGGACAGGGAGCCCAGTGTGATACAGCAAATGGTCTCAGAGTGTCAGACAAAACCGAACATCAAAAATTACGTGTAGGCACAGCTTGGGAGGTGGTTCATAAAGCATATTAATCTCTCATTGTACATGGGGTGATAAGTGAGATTGAGGACAATGAGAAAGCACACAACTCTTGTCAGTTTCATTCCTATCTTCCCTCAAAATGGGCTTTTCATAAAGTCTTTCGAGAGCTTTCTGGGGATGGAGAATTTCTGTAGAGTCATGTGGAATGCTGATATGGAACCCTTAGCCCACATGCCACTTTAATGTACAACCTTGGTCTTATGCAGCAGCAGGTATTGTCTCTAAATACTTCCTAGACCTCCCCATTTTTGGAGGTGTTAACATGCCTGGTATGTGACCTAAGGAAGGAGATGAGAGGTAAAACGAAACTAAAGCAGCTCAATCAAGCTCTGTAATCCTAGAAGCAGCATCTTTGACCTGTGCATCCTAGTAGCCCTTAGAAATATTTACATAGGGTTACTTTGCTGAGGATATAGGGAGGTAGGCTACCTGCTCCATTTTTACTTTCCCACTTGCCTTCTCTGTGAATAAGCCATTTCCCTCTTCTTCATGTTGCAGTTTTTGTCTACTCATGAAGGATGGGAGAGTAAGTGAATGCATATGGAAGCCCCATAAAATTGAAGACTGAGAGTACAATTTTTCCACTTTGATTCTGCTTGCAAGAATTGTGGCTTTTTTTAGACATGCACTATCAATGCATATCAAAATATATTATCTTCATAAACCTGCTTTTGGCTGGTTGCCACAGACAGTTGAAGCCAGAAGTCCTGTATAGTCGGCAGCTTAGCAGTGGGGCAAGGCTTTGAAGGATATACCTTTGTTCTACATCTCAAGGTATCTTAGAATATTTTGTATGTAAGACTACTCTGTGATCTGGTTACATAAAATTATGCTATTGTGAAACAGTATTGAAGTCACACTGATCTTTGGGTCCTGCATTTACCCCTTTGCTTGTTACACTAATCATCAGATTCCATCCTCTGATCTTACCCATCATGTTATCTTTCTTTTTACCCAAACTTCTGCATTTTCCTCCCTGAAATTTTCTTTTTCACTTTTACTATTTTAGGCACCAGCCTTAAAAAAAAAAAAAAAAAGAAAGAAAGAAAAATAATGTGAACTCATGTACAACGTTTAACTAATATACTGAGTTATATTTTCTTAACCTTTTCAGAATTGTCAACACTGATACAATAAACACATAAGGGAATAGATTAACACTACAATGTGTCATGAAATGTGAGAATGTAACCAGGTTTCCCCAGGTAGGATAAAATGAGGAACAATTTGATAATAGCTATTCAGGAGATGACAGAACAGAGGGTTGTTAACCTGAGATATCTTGGTGCCCATATCCATGTCTTTTATTAGCTATCTCAAAGGACTATGGGGATTAGTCTTGTTCTCTTTGGGAAGGAACTCCACTGAGGGCAGAATATGAAAAGAATCTGAAAGGGAGTCAGAAGGAATATTCTGTACAAGATAATGAAATAGAAGGTGCAATCATGTTTATGTTGATACTTCTCAAAGAATGTATATTTGCCTACATAGCAAGATGCCTGAAATCTAAACTGAGGCCATTGAACTTAGCACTTGAAATTATAATTAAAGACACCAATTTCAGTAACCTCAGATTTGCTGCAAAACGCTTACATCTCTAATGCATAGTATTCTGACCTGCATTTTAAAGAACACTTTCAGTGAAAGAAGAATGTGCTGCTGTGAACAACTCCCTCCTCTACACAAAGATTCCACAGATCTCATTGTCCATTAGCTGCAAGAATGAGAATGATGTCTTTAACTTGGTGTTACCCTATGTTAAGTACCACACAAACACATGGACATGACTTGATATTGCCACCACTGTCTACAGGAATGGCTACAAGTTGAGATTGCCCAAAGTTCTAAATAGAGTTCATAAAAGTTTGGATAGCAGAGGCCAGCAAGCAGATACTCTGCCTAGAGCATTTTATTGCACAATATATTAAGGAGCAGCCATTTGGCACCATGCTTTCTCCATGACTTTGTTAGGTGATTAGATTCAATGTTTGCTATTGTTTTTTATATTTCTCTATAATTACTACTGAATTTTAGGCAAGCACAGACTGAAACAACATGCTTAGAATGGGTTCTAATATACTGTAAACTTCTTGAGAGCATACAATCATTTTATAATTTGAATTACCTCATTTGCATTTCACATAAATATAATAACAATTTTTGACAAGGCAAAAAATTATCAATCAATATTAGAGGTCAATTACAACAATACTGGAGGATCTGGGATGGTGTTGAATAGTGAATATAGCTTTTGCTTGGTTATTACATTTCTTTATTGCTAACTCAACAAGTACTTAAAATACATCATTTGGCAGGCACTGTGTGTGTTTGCTGATATGCAAGATAGATAAGGAAAAGTGTGTAAACACATAGGAGGCCTGATATCTGTGCTTACCTTGGTAGGTAGGCTAACAGAGTTTCCTTCCAACCACAGGAAAGGGTTGAAGCAAAGTTGGGAGATGGGGCTTAGCATGACTGAAAGTAGTTTGCCTTCTGTAGCTACAGAAAGACAGTGAAAGAGGAACTTAACGAAGTTACTAAGGCAAACAGATGTCATGTCTTCCAAGAATATCTTAAGCAAGTTGAGGTGTTACATTCCACAGAAGGATGTAAATCTGTCTTTGCAGGAACAGCCAAGCAACATCAAAATATACATTTGGAAATATAGGGTGGAATACTGTTGGTAGGCAATAAAGATGTGCATTAAAGACAGAAGAGCAAAAGTGACCCTTTATAATACCAATCGTAAAATACCCATTTTGTGCTGTTACAATTTTTCACTCTGTCTTGTTCTCTCTGATATGCCACTGATATTATGATCCTGATCATGATTACTGAGCAGCCTGCACCATGTATATTTTCAAGTGTTAAACATAGTTTTTAATAGAGAAAACCTCCAGCTGTTTTTCTTTTAGGTCATAGAATAGGATGCAGCTGAGACAGCAGTAAGGTACATACTATGCATTTGCTTTGTATCAATAAGATTTGTTATCTGTTCTTTCTCCCATACCATCCTAATTTTGATATCCATTCAGTAGCCTGTATTTTGAAAGTCACTTTATCCAGTCCATTTTTTCTCTTTGTTTTAATTTCTTTTTTTTCCCCAAACAATTGATTAGTTGTAATTTACAGAGGATACCTATCAAAAGTTCCCTTGAACTGAAGTGTTTATATTAAAGCCAGGCATTGTCCAATAGCCAGGCATTAAAGAAAAGTCCCATTTTACTCTTATTTCAAAATAAAAAATGAAACTATGAAGAAGATGAGCATATACCTTATTGTTCAAATAAGAGAAATGTAGGAATTTGATGACGTATACCAACATTGATTTTACTCTTCATTATCCTGCACAGTCTGACACCTATTTGTTAGATGTAATTAGGATAATTTTCATATAAGGAAGTTGTCAAAAATATTTATTATATTTATGTGAAATGCAAATGAGGTAATTCAAATTATAAAATGATTGTATGCTCTCAAGAAGTTTACAGTATATTAGAACCCATGAATTAAATTGAAGGAGAATCAGCAGCTGCATCAGCACTGATTGGCACTGGGAACCATGAATTGCCCGCATGTTGCAGCTTAGAAAAAGGACCGTAATGGACTGACATATTGCCATACCTAACTGGAAAGGTAGACGTCTCCACTGTTAGTCCAAATTATCTGCTCTGTCATGGAGATACGATGTGATACTGTGGAGTAGAGGTAGCCATAGTAGCAAAAGAAAAAAAAAATATCCTTGTGGTCCTTTGCTTAATGTAGCTATGCGAGTGTTGATGCAAAAAATGCTCAAGTGATTGAAAACCATACTTTGATCTATCACAATTTGCTCTGTTGGTCTCACTAACATTTTGATGGAGAGAGATGTCATTTCAAGTTGGGACACTTGTACTACCAACTATCTAGCTAGTAGAAGGTTTTAGTATGAAAGGCACACTTAAACTTGTGGAGGCTGAAAATACATTCTCTAGTTTCAGAAAGAAAACGAGAGTTATGACAATCCATATTACCCATTGCTTTAACATGCTTCTTGTGGTAATCATGAATTAATGAAGATACTGGAGAGACATTTTTAATGCCAGTTTTTTCTTTTCATTCTTACAAGAAGCTGGGGATATCCTCGTTTAAAATTCAGACTATGATAGACCTGCATCTGAATGAATCCAAAAAGAAAATTAGTGACATTTTATTTTATTTTTTTTTAATTATTTTTATTAGTTGGAGGCTAATTACTTCACAACATTGCAGGGGGTTTTGTCATACATTGACATGAATCAGCGATGGAGTTACATGTATTCCCCATCCCGATTCCCTCTCTCACCTCCCTCTCCACCCGATTGCCCTGGGTCCTCCAAGTGCACCTGGCCTGAGCACCTGTCTCATGCTTCCCACCTGGGCTGGTGATCTGTTTCACCATAGATAATATACATGCTGTTCTCTCGAAACATCCCACCCTCGCCTTCTCCCACGGAGCCCAAAAGTCTGTTCTGTACATCTGTGTCTCTTTTTCTGTTTTGCATATAGGGTTATCATTACTACCTTTCTAAATTCCATATATATAAGTTAGTATGCTGTAATGATCTTTATCTTTCTGGCTGACTTCACTCTGTATAATGGGATCCAGTTTCATCCATCTCATTAGAACTGATTCAAATGAATTCTTTTTAATGGCTGAGTAATATTCCATGGTGTATATGTACCACGGCTTCATTATCCATTCGTCTGCTGATGGGCTTCTAGGTTGCTTCCATGTCCTGGCTATTATAAATAGTGCTGCGATGAACATTGGGGTACACATGTCTCTTTCAGATTTGGTTTCCTCAGTGTGTATGCCCAAGAGTTGTATTACTAAGTCATATGGCAGTTCTATTTCCAGGTTTTTAAGAAATCTCCACACGGTTTTCCATAGTAGCTGTACTAGTTTGCATTCCCACCAACAGTGTAAGAGGGTTCCCTTTTCTCCACACCCTCTCCAGCATTTATTGCTTGTAGACTTTTGGATAGCAGCCATCCTAACTGGCGTGTAATGGTACCTCATTGAAGTTTTGATTTGCATTTCTCTGATAATGAGTGATGTTGAGCATCTTTTCATGTGTTTGTTAGCCATCTGTATGTCTTCTTTGGAGAAATGTCTGTTTAGTTCTTTGGCCCATTTTGTGATTGAGTCATTTATATTTCTGGAATTGAGCTGCAGGAGTTGCTTGTATATTTTTGAGATTAATCCTTTGACTGTTGCTTCATTTGCTGTTATTTTCTCCCAATCTGACGGCTGTCTTTTCACCTTACTTATAGTTTCCTTTGTTGTGCAAAAGCTTTTAAGTTTCATTAGGTCCCATTTGATTATTTTTTTCTTTTATTTCCAATATTCTGGGAGGTGGGTCATAGAGGATCCTGCTGTGATTCATGTCGGAGAGTGTTTTGCCTATGTTCTCCTCTAGGAGAACATTTTGAGTTTATTTTTGTGTATGGTGTTAGAAAGTGTTCTAGTTTCATTCTTTTACAAGTGGTTGACCAGTTTTCCCAGCACCACTTGTTAAAGAGGTTGTCTTTTTTCCATTATATATCCTTGCCTCCTTTGTCAAAGATAAGTATACGTTCGTGGATTTATCTCTGGGCTTTCTATTCTGTTCCATTGAGCTATATTTCTGTCTTTGTGCCAGTACCACACTGTTTTGATGACTGTGGCTTTGTAGTAGAGTCTGAAGTCAGGTAGGTTGATTCCTCCAGTTCCATTCTTCTTTCTCAAGAGTACTTTGGCTATTCAAGGTTTTTTGTATTTCCATACAAATTGTGAAATTATTTGTTCAGGTTCTGTGAAAAATACCATTGGTAGCTTAATAAGGATTGCATTGAATCTATAGACTGCTTTGGGTAGAATAGCCATTTTGACAATATTGATTCTTCCAATCCATGAACATGGTATGTTTCTCCATCTGTTTGTGTCCTCTTTGATTTCTTTCATCAGTGTTTTATAGTTTTCTATGTATAGGTCTTTTGTTTCTTTAGGTAGATACACTCCTAAGAGTTTTATTCTTTTTGCTGTAATGGTGAATGGTATTGTTTCCTGAATTTCTCTGTCTGTTTTTTCGTTGATAGTGTATAGGAATGCAAGGGATTTCTGTGTGTAAATTTTATATCCTGCAACTTTCCTATATTCATTGATTAGCTCTAGTAATTATCTGGTAGAGTCTTTAGGCTTTTCTATGTAGAGGATCATGTCATCTGCAAACAGCGAGAATTTCAATTTTTCTTTTCCTATCTGGATCCCTTTTACTTCTTTTTCTGCTCTGATTGCTGTGGCCAAAACTTCCAACACTATGTTGAATAGTAGCGGTGAGAGTGGGCACCCTTGTCTTGTTCCTGATTTCAGGGGAAATGCTTTCAATTCTTCACGATTGAGGGTAATGCTTGCTGTGGGTTTGTCATAAATGGGTTTTATTATGTTGAGGTATGTTCCTTCTATTCCTGCTTTCTGGAGAGTTTTAATCATAAATGAATGTTGAATTTTGTCAAAGGCTTTCTCTGCATCTATTGAGCTAATCATATGGTCTTTATCTTTCAATTTCTTAATGTGGTGTATTACATTGATTGATTTCCAGATATTAAAGAATCTTTGCATTCCTGGGATAAAGCCCACTTGGTCATGGTGTATGATTTTTTTTTTTTTTTAATATGTTGTTGGATTCTGTTTGCTAGAATTTTGTTAAGAATTTTTGCATCTATGTTCATCAGTGATATTGGCCTGCAGTTTTCTTTTTTTGTGGCATCTTTGTCTGGTTTTGGAATTAGGGTGATGGTGGCCTCATAGAATGAGTTTGGAAATTTACCTTCTTCTGGAATTTTCTGGAAGATTCTGAGTAAGATAGGTGTTAGCTCTTCTCTAAATTTTTGGTAGAATTCAGTTCTGAAGCCATCAGCTTCTGGGCTTTTGTTTGCTGGCAGATTTCTGATTACGGTTTTGATTTCTTTGCTTGTGATGGCTCTGTTAAGATCTTCTATTTCTTCCTGGTTCAGTTTTGGAGAGTTATACTTTTCTAAGAATTTGTCCATTTCTTCCAAGTTGTCCATTTTATTGGCATAGAACTGCTGGTAGTAGTCTCTTATGATCCTTTGTATTTCAGTGTTGTCTGTTGTGATCTCTCCATTTTCCTTTCTAATTTTGTTAATTTGGTTCTTCTCTCTTTGTTTCTTAATGAGTCTTACTAATGGTTTGTCAATTTTGTTTATTTTTTCAAAAAAACAGCTTTTAGCTTGGTTGATTTTTGCTATGGTCTCTTTAGTTTCTTTTGCATTTATTTCTGCCCTAATTTTTAAGATTTCTTTCCTTCTACTAACCCCGGGGTTCTTCATTTCTTTCTTCTCTAATTGCTTTAGGTGTAGAGATAGGTTATTTATTTGGCTTTTATCTTGTTTCTTGATGTAAGCCTGTAATGCTATGAACCTTCCCCTTAGCACTGCTTTTACAGTGTCCCATAGGTTTTGGGTTGTTGTGTTTTCATTTTCATTCATTTCTATGCATATTTTGATTTCTTTTTTGATTTCTTCTATGACTTGTTGGTTATTCAGAAGCGTGTTATTTAGCCTCCATATGTTTGAATTTTTAACAATTTTTATCCTGTAGTTGAGATCTAATCTTACTGCACTGTGATCACAAAAGATGACTGGAATGATTTCAGTTTTTTTGAATTTTCCAAGACCACATTTATGGCCCAGGATGTGATCTATTCTGGAGAAGGTTCCGTGTGCACTTGAGAAAAAGGTGTAGTTGATTGTTTTGGGGTGAAATGTCCTATAGATATCAATTAGGTCTAGCTGGTCCATTGTGTCCTTTAAGGTTTGTGTTTCCTTGTTAATTTTCTGTTTAGTTGATCTATCCATAGTTGTGAGTGGGGTATTAAAATCTCCCACTATTACTGTGTTACTATTAATTTCCTCTTTCATATTCGTTAGCATTTGTCATACATATTGTGGTGCTCCTATGTTGGGTGCATATATACTTATAATTGTTATATCCTCATCTTGGATTGATCCTTTGATCATTATGTAGTGTCCTTCTTTGTCTCTTTTCACATCCTTTATTTGAAAGTCTATTTTATCTGATATGAGTATTGCGACTCCTGCTTTCTTTTGTTCTCCGCTTGTGTGAAATATTTTTTTCCAGCCCTTCACTTTTAGTCTGTATGTGTCTCGTGTTTTGAGGTGGGTCTCTTGTAGACAGCATATATAGGGGTCTGGTTTTTGTATCCATTCAGCCAATCTTTGTCTTTTGGTTGGGGCATTCAACCCATTTACATTTAAGGTAATTATTGATTGGTGTGGTCTTGTTGCCATTTACTTTGTTGTTTTTGGTTCACATTTATACAACCTTTCTGCATTTCCTGTCTAGTGAATATCCTTTAGCATTTGTTGAAGAGCTGGTTTGGGGGTGCTGAATTCTCTCAGCTTTTGCTTGTCTGTAAAACTTTTGAATTATCCTTCATATCCAAATGAGATCCTTGCTGGGTACAGTAATCTAGGTTGTAGGTTATTCTCTTTCATTACCTTAAGTATGTCCTGCCATTCCCTTCTGGCCTGGAGGGTTTCTATTGATAAATCAGCTGTTATCCTTATGGGAAGCCCTTTGTGTGTTATTTGTTGTTTCTCCCTTGCTGATTTTAGTATTTGTTCTTTGTGTTTGATCTTTGTTAATTTGATTAATATGTGTCTTGGGGTGTTTCTCCTTGGGTTTATCCTGTTTGGGACTCTCTGGGTTTCTTGGACTTGGGTGGCTATTTCCTTCCCCATTTTAGGTAAGTTTTCAGCTATTATCTCCTTGAGTATTTTCTCATGGTCTTTCTGTCTTCTTCTTCTGGGACTCCTATGATTAGAATGTTGGGGCATTTCACACTGTCCCCGAGGTCCCCAAGGTTGTCCTCATTTCTTTTGATCCTTTCTTTCTTTTTTCCTCTCTGCTTCATTTATTTCCACCATTTTATCTTCTACCTCACTTATCCTATCTTCTGTCTCTGTTATTCTACTCTTGGTTCCCTCCAGAGTGTTTTTGATCTCATTCATTGCTTTATTTGTTTTTAATTGACTTTTTTTTTTTTATTTCTTCTAGGTCTTTATTAAACATTTCTTGCATCTTTTCAATCTTTGTCTCCCGGCTGTTTATCTGTAACTCCATTTTGTTTTCAAGATATTGGATCATTTTTATTATCATTATTCTAAATTCCTTTTCAGGTAGATTCCCTATCTCCTCCTCTTTTGTTTGACTTGGTGGGCATTTTTCATGTTCCTTTACCTGTAGGGTATTTCTCTGCCTTTTCATCTTGTTTAGATTGCTGTGTCTGGAGTGGACTTTCTTTACTCTGCTGTGTCTGGAGTGGGAGGTCTGTGGTTCCTTTTTATTGTGGAGGTTTTACCCAGTGGGTGGGGTTGGACGTTTGGCTTGTCAAGGTTTCCTGGTTAGGGAGGCTTGTGTCAGAGTTCTGGTGTGTAGAACTTGATTTCTTCTCTCTGGAGTGCAATGGAGTGCACAGTAATGAGTTCTGAGATGTGTCTATGTGTTAAGTGTGACCTTGGGCAGCCTGGCGTTCAGGGTTATGCTGGAGAATTTGCGTGGTATGTCTTCCTCTGGAACTTATTGGCTCTTGGGTAGTGGTTGGATTCAGTGTAGGTGTGGAGGGTTTTGGCCGGTCTCTTATTACTTAAAGTTCCATGTAATCATGAGTTTTCTGGTGTTCTCGGGTTTTGGGGTTAAGGCTCCTGCCTCTGGGTTTCAGTTTTATTCTTCCAGTAGTCTCAAGGCTTCTCCTACTCTACAGCACTGTTAATAAAACTTCTAGGTTACTGGCAAAAGATTCTCCCCCATGAGGGACGCCCAGAGAGGTTCACAGAGCTACATGAAGAAGAGGAGAGGGAGGAGGGAGATAGAGTTGAGCAGGAGGAGAAAAAGGGGGGCTCAAGAGGAGAGAGATTGATCTATGCAGTTGTCTGTTCCCAGAGTGTTCTCTGTAGCCCAGACACCCACAAAGATTCACAGAATTGGATTGGGAAGAGAAGGGGAAAGGAGGAAATAGAGGTGTTCTGAGGTAGAAAAGGAGAGTCAACATTGGGAGAGAATAATCAACACACTCCTGAATAAAATAGGGAACTGAATATTGGATTCTTAAATGTCCATAATTTATATCATATACTGAAAAACAAAGATTAAAAATCTACAGTAGAGGTTAGACTCCTAAAAATACTATATTAAAAACAAAAACCAAAACACACACAAAAAAATTTTAGAAATATATATGAAGTTCGGTTTAAAAATAGGGCTTCTCTCTCTCTCTCTTTTCTTTTTTCTTTGTAAGGTTACAGTGTAATGAAAATGAAAATTAAGGAGTAGTAGAGGAGTAATAGAGGACTTTAAAAGGAAATAAGAGAAAAAGAAAAATAGAAAATAGAAGAGAAAAAGGGAAAAAAAAAAAGAACGAAAGAAAACAACAACAACAACACAAGTAAAAAAAATATATATTTTCCCTAATTAAGAAAATCGTAAAAATCTATGAAAATGAAAGTTAAGGAGTAATGGGCGAGTAATAGGGAATTTAAAAGAAAATAAAAGAGAAAAAAAAGAAATTTTTTTTTTTTTTTTTTTTTTTTTTTTTTTTTTTTACTCAAACCAATAACAACAACAAAAAAAAAGTAAAAATATATCTAGGAATTTCTCTGGAGCTGTTGCGGTCAGTGTGGGTTCAGTTCAGTTTCAGATAGCTCCTCGTTCCAGCTTACACTTCTCAATATCTACAGGCCCCTTCCGGTGTAGTTGGTGTTACCTACAGGGATTTTAATCTATTGCACTGGTCCCTTCTGAAGCGGTTCCCTTTGTTTATTTGGCTTCTGTTTGCCGGTCTCTTCAGTGCGTCATTTCCACCCTGACACAGGTGGGCGGAGGTGGTCTCTTATTCAGGTTGCTAGTTCCGTCGCGCTGAGGGGAGGGGCTGGCACTGCTTTTCTGTCTATGCTGCTCAGGCTCCCGGCTGCTCTATATGGAGCACCTACGCCCATCAGGTGCCTGCGCCCTGTGTCACGCCGCGACCCTCCCGGCAGATGTCGACCATCCAGAATCTCAGGAGGTCTTTGATTAGAAAGTGGAGGCCTGTTTGCAGTGTGGTAGGGGATGCGATCTTTGGGGCCGAGCCTGCCCCTTTCCCCTCCCCCCTGCCTCCGGCGGGGCTGGGCCGGTCTGCAGCCTGCGAGCTCTTCTCTGGACTTGTTTGGTCCCTTTGTTTTGCGAACGGCTGGCAATGTGTTCGGGCCAGTTAATTTTCCCTCTTTTTCTTTTACTGTCCCACAGTTTAAGTTGGTAATTCACAAAAGCTCCCTCTGATTGTCCTCAGGGCACTCAGGCCCGGTCCATACCCTAAGCAATGCCGCCCGCTCCTCTCCGTTCTGCCCCCACTTGCTGGTGGCAGATGCAGGCGTCTGGGGTACTTTTCCGCTGGGAGTTGCTTTTAGGCACGTAATCTGTGAGTTTTATTTATTGTTCCCCTCCCAGTCAGGTTGCCCTCTGAGGTTCAAAAACTTCCCCCAGACCTGCCAGCGTGAGGGTTTCCGGTGCTTTAAAACTTCCTCTATTAAGAGTCCCTTCCCAGGACGGATCTCCGTCCTTAGCTCCCCTGTCTCCCCTTTTATCTTTTATATTTTGTCCTACCTCCTTTCAAAGACAATGGGTTGCTTTTCTGGGCGCCTGATGACCTCAGCTAGCGATCAGAACTTGTTTTGTGAAGATTACTCTGCGTTCAGTTATTCTTTTGATGAATTTGTAGGAGAGAAAGCAATCTCCCCCATCCTATTCTCCCGCCATCTTGGCTCCTCCCACCCAGTGACATTTTAAAAGAGGGTAAAACAGAAAATCATAGCTCAGCTATGAAAATGATTGATTTAAGCATACCAAGTTACTAGCATCTAATACACCTCCATTAGTAGTTTTAAATACTTACATATTAGAAGTTATTGTGCTCCACAAGTAAAAATATGTTGTATATCTACAATAAATACAACTTTCAGTGACTTAAGTATTTGTATCTAGTTCAAAGTGACTAGTAATTTTTTGAAATCTCAAACGTTTTAACACCCAGCTGTTCTCAACTTAAAGAGGAAAAAGAAAAGAACAAAGAAACAAAAGTTGGTAGCATGTTATCTCAGTTTTAAAATCAGTTTTAAGTATCTATGTACTCACCTATGTGACCCTACATACTCACAGGGTCACACAGATAAATCTCATATATTCCTGAACTAAGTGAAAAAAGTTGGAACAACATGCTCAAAACAGAGACTTTTATTTTCTGCCTGAAAATCAGCTAGCTAAGTAGATCTTTGAAAAGTTTGTCATATTTTACTAAATCCATAAAGATTAAGCTGTTGAACTAAAATTTTCATATTATCAGTTTTAGGTATTTTGTAAGGGGACTTTCTTTCCAAGAATTCTTTCCAGAAGTGTTTTCACTGATCACTACAGAAAGGTCACTCCCATCCCACCAAATACACTTAAATGGATCACTTTCAACTATATTCCACTTTTTAGGAAAAGTGAGTGAAAGAAAGTCATTCAGTTCATCTGGTTCAGAGACAGAAAATGAGTAACATGGTTCTTTTATCACAGATTATTCAGACAAAACCTGAAAAGGATCTTCTTCAATAGACCTCCAGACCAAGTCACCATGATTCAATGCAAGGAAAGATGCTGAAGGTGAAGTAAGTGCTTTGATCACCTGAAGTGAAGAGCTGACTCATTAGAAAAAACACTGATTCTTAGGAAATGTTGACAGCAGAAGGAGCAGTGATGAGAGGAGGTGAGAAGTTTGGATAGCATCTCTGATTCAAAGGATTCAATCTCAGGAAGACTCTGGGAGAAGGTGAAATACAGAGAGTCTTGGTGTGCTGCAGTCCAAGAGGTCATGAAGAGTCAGACACGGCTTAGTGACTGAACAACAACAGCATCTCAGTTCAAAAAATGGGCCTTCCAATGGTGGTGGTTGGGTACCAAAATTTCAGAGGAATAAGAGTCAGAAACCAATTTCTCCCACACAAATTCATCTAAGGATCATTGGCACAAGGAACAACTTCCATAAAACAACTTGTGTACTCTGTTGCCTGTCCCTAGATATTCAGAAAGGTAAACCAGTCTCTTCAAGAGGTGGTAGGACAAAATATAAGAGACATAAACAGAAATAAATTGTTTAGGGACAGGGTCCCATCTTGTAGAGGGAGTCATAAAGGAGCAGAAACTTGCACAAAATAAGAAACCCTCACCTCCCCATTCCATGTCAATGGGGAGCTTGGGACCACAGAGGGCAGCATAACTGTGGACAACTGAACAAAAACACACACTATACCCCTAAATGCAATTACCAACATAGAAGTGACTCAGAATCTCCTCTGCATGATAATTTAATGGGTCCTGAGAAGGAGGCCCAGGCTGTATCATCTGCCCAATGGTAAGGACCAGGTTTTAATGCCCTGGGGACAATTTCAAAGAGCAAAGCTGACAGCACAACCTAATCTGTGGAGAAACTAGAGACAAAATTTATTTAAAAAATAAAAATAAAAAAGCACTTTCTTCTGAGAAGGTTGTAAGGCCACATAGTAAACCCTTCCATGCTCATGGAACAAAATTTTACATACTGGAAAATACAAAGAAGACCAAATTAGCCACCTTTTGTGACCCTTTTGTCAGGGAGGCAGAGTTCAATGTGTGTGACAGCAAGAGATAGAAACCAAGGGGCTGCTGGTATCATGGCCACAGAGACAGCATCACCGACAAAGCTCTGAAAAGGCTGCCAGTTGTTCACCACATCTTCCTTGGTTCATGGACAGTTCACATAGTCCAGCAGGCTCACAGCCTGAGACCAGCTTCCTTCTGGAGACACACAGCATACCCACACCCATGCCCTTGTGACACAGCCAACAAAGAGAGGGTCTGCGGCCAGCCGGGTGTGTAAGATGCATGGCCCATCTGGAACAGCCCTTGCTCGCCAGCCAGTCACCTAAGCCTCGTGGACCTTGGCATGGGACAAAGCACATAGACAATCAAGGTCAGTTCCCTTGCAGAGAACCTGAGAATCTGAGTTGCTTAGACCTGGAAAGTGCATGAAATGCAGGGCTCACTTGGGGTAGTGGCCTTGCAGAACCACGAGGTACCTGAGCAGGGTGGACCAAGAAACCACATGTCACCTTTGGAAATGGCAATGCCCACTGTGGTCCATCCACTTCAAACACCCACAGATATCTCAGTGATATTTGTTTTCAATGTTCCCATTCTCAGCACGCACCACTGAGCAAGTGAGCTCAAATAACTGGCGGCCGCCCCCTCATCTCAGGGTAGAAACTCAACACAGAAAGGGCTTGCAAACAGAGGAAGTAAAATTAAGTAAAGAAGGGCAAAATGCCCAGAAGTGACAGGTGAAACAGATTAAAACTCAGCAGCTGACACAGAGATTGTTCAATTGAGGGACAATCATAGCCACTCATGACAAGCAGAAGCTGGAACAAAAGAGTATCTGACACTGAACTGACACAACAAAGCAATAACTCAAATATCTAGACCTCTGTTTATAATTATGCCTATTATAGTTTTTAAAACATTTTGTTGATTATTATTCCCTTAACTTTCATTTCTATATTTTGGCCACTTGATGCAAAGAGTTGACTCGTGTGAAAAGACCCTGATGCTGGGGAAGATTGAAGATGAGAAGAGAAGGGGACGACAGAGAATGAGATGATTGGATGGCATCACCAACTCAATGGACATGAATTTAAGTAAGTTCCAAGAGTAGGTAACGGACAGGGAGGCCTGGCTTACTGCGGTCCATAGGGTCACAATGAGTTGGACATGACTGAATGACAGAATTGAAATGAACTGAGCTATTACCTTTCTACAAAAAATTATGCAAGCTTATTTATTAAACTATATATATATATATAGAAGGTACAGAAAATCTGTGGTTTCCATTTTTTAAAGTGTTTAAGGGAGTCCATCCTCTGTTTTAGGTTCTTAATCTTTGTTTTAAAATTTGTTATCAATAATATAACCTTAGAAATATAACCTTTAGGGTCTGTTTTCACTTATGGCTTTTATTCCTGAGTTGATTGGTGTATCCCACCTATATTCTCCCTTTTCTCCTCTCAGACACCACTCTCTCCTCCCTTATCTCTGTTCTATTAATTTCTGTGAATAGTTTTGATTCTTTCTGGCTATGGAGATTTGTCTCACCATTAATCTTGGGTTTCATTTTCTGTTCTGTATGCATGCAGAATTCTTGATGATACTGTAATAGACGAACTGAAAGTCAGAGGCCAGCAAGTCAATTCCGGAATCTTGAATCATTATTGACCTCCTGACACCGGGGAACTTTGAAAGAGAAGTGCACTCATTTGAAAGACTGACTGATTTGAAAAGACTCTGATGCTGGGAAAGATTGAGGGCAGGAAGAGAAGGGGATGACAGATGAGATAGTTGGATGGCATCACCGACTCAATGGACATGAGTCTAGGTAAGCTCTGGGAGTTGGTGATGGACAGGGAGGCCTGGTGTGCTGCATTTCATGGGGTCCCAAAGAGTCGGACAAGATTGAGTGACTGAACTGAACTGGTATATACCTATGACTGACTCATGTTGAGGTTCCACAGAAAACAGCAAAATTCTATCAAGCAAGTTTCCTTCAATATAAACAAATACATTAAAAAACACGTATCTGGGAGTATGTGTTTATTTGTGTTTTTTTTACTAATTCAACCATTTTATGACTTTGGTTGTATGTTTTTATTTATGGACAACATGTTTACTAACTCAACCTCTTATGTATGAGTGTTCACAGATTTTCCAGTTTTCAAAATATTTTAATCCCTCCGTTATTCTAACAATTTGAATGTTTCACATAATTTAAGACTTATGTAGGCATAAATACTTGTAGAAAGTTGTTAACAATCCTCTTTGTTTACTGGAATTTCAGGGGCAAAAACAAAGACATCTTACATTTTCACTTCAGTAACTAAATATACCTTATTTTGCTTGTACTGATTACCTCATATTTTCAATTTTTATTAATTTATTAATAATTTTTAATTAAATTTTATTAATCTGACTAATTCACTTATCATTTTATTAATTAATTGTTATAACCAATTAACACTAAATTAAGTGGTTTATTAATTTATAAATTAATTATAATTTAATTGAGTTATTAAATAGAAATTAATTAATTTCTATTTGCTGATGTTTCTCTATTATGTTAATATTTATATTAATTTGTTTCCATATTAAGCTTATTGTTTTCTTCTTTCTCCTTGCTATGAGGTTAGATTTTTTTTCCAGTTTTTATAGATGTCATTAGCTTATTCTTATTATGGAAAGCTAAGTTTTATGAATGCTTAAATATATATGGGTTCTGCATTTGCTCTATTTGATGATCTGGGTGCACTACATTTTCCTCTTCATACACCTCAGAGAATATTTTAATTTCCCCTGAGACTTCTTTTTGGAATTATTGGCCCTTTAGGAATGTGTTGTTTAATTTTCCACACATTACAACTTCCAAATTCTCCTACCATTATTGATTTTGCATTTCATATCTTGGATGTCAGAAAATATATTTTACATGATTTAAAGTAATTAGACTTCCTTTATGGTTTAACATAAACCCTATCCTTGAGAATGTTCTGGAGACACTACCAAGTGAACTTGAGAGGGATGTGCAATCTTTGGTTCTTTTCAGGTGGAATGTTCTGTCTATGTGTGTTAAATCCACTTGGTTTATATTGTCATTTATGTTTTTGCCTCACTCAGCAGTCTTCTTATGTTCTTATAGCAATATTTGGATATTTAATGTTGGGCCATACTTTGTGCAAGAGTTTTGTAGTTTTTACACTTCATGTTTGTCAAAAGGCTGAGAAACAATTTGATCTCATTGAACTTGAACTCTTCACTGAGTTTATCATTTATTTAAAAAATCATATGACAAAATATGTAACTAATATCACTTTGATCAAACTAGTGGCGGTGATGAAATTGCAGTTGAGCTATTTCAAATCCTAAAGGATGATGCTGTGGAAGTGCTACATTCAATATGTCAGCAAATTTGTAACACTCAGCAGTGGCCACAGGACTGGAAAATGTCAGTTTTCATTCCAATCCCAAAGAAAGGCAATGCTAAAGAATGTTCAGACTACCACACAATTGCCCTCACTCACATGCAATTAAAATAATGCTCAAAATTCTCCAAGCCAGGCTTCAGCAACATGCAAAGTGTGAACTTCCAGATGTTCAAGCTGGTTTTAGAAAAGTCCAAGGAACCAGAGATCCAATTGACAACATTCACTGGATCATTGAAAAAGCAAGAGAGTTGAGAAAAACATATTTTTCTGCTTTATTGATTATGCCAAAGCCTTTGACAGTGTAGATCACAATTAACTTCAGAAAATTCTGAAAGAGATGGGAACGCCAGCCCACCTGACCTGCCTCGTAAGAAACCTGTATGCAGGTCAGGAAGCAACAGTTAGAAGTGGACATGGATCAACAGATTGGTTCCAAATAGGAAAAGGTGTATGTCAAGGCTGTATGTTCCAGTACTCTTGCCTGGAAAATCCCTAGTTGAAGGAGCCTGGTAGGCTGTAGTCCACGGGTTCGTGAAGAGCTGGACAGGACTGAGCACTTTCACTTTCACGTTTCACTTTCGTGAACTGGAGAAGGAAATGACAACCCATTCCAGTGTCTTCGCCTGGAGAATCCTAGGGATGGGGAGCCTGGTGGGCTGCTGTCTATGGGGTCTCACAGAGTTGGACAGGACAGAAGCGACTTACAACAGCAGCAGCAAGGTTGCGTCTTTTCACTCTGCCTATTTAACTTATATGCAGAGCATATCATGAGAAATACTGGGCTGGAAGAAGCACAACTGGAATTAAGATTGACTGGAGAAGTATCAATAATCTCAGATATGCAGATGACACTACCCTTATGGAAAAATGAAGAAGAACTAAAGAGGCTCTTGATAAAAGTGAAAAAGAAGAGTGAAAAAGTTGGCTTAAAGCTTGACATTCAGAAAACTAAGATCATGGCATCTGGTCCCATCACTTCATGGCAGATAGATGAGGAAATGGTGGGAACAGTGGCTGCCTTTATATTTTTGGGCTCCAAAACCACTGCAGATGGTGATTGCAGCCATGCAATTAAAAGACAATTACTCCTTGGGAGGAAAGTTATGACCAAGCTAGACAGCATATTAAAAAGCAGAGACATTACTTTCTTGGCGACGGTCTTCTAGTCAAGGCTATGGTTTTTCCGGTGGCCATGTATGGATGTGAGAGTTGGACTGTGAAGAAAGCTGAGTGCCAACAAACTGATGCTTTTGAACTGTGGTGTTGGAGAAGACTCTTGAGAGTCTTCTCAAGAGAGATGCCGCAATGGATTTTTTAAATAGGACAAGTGTTGACTTTCCAGGGGGGAAAAAAAAATCTTCAAATTGTATGAACTTGAATCAGGTTGTAAGGAAAATTGTATGCAAGCAATAAACAATAACAAGCCATAGTGACTACACTAATGGTAGACAAAAACATTATACAAAAATAACATGAAACAAATGAAATCAAATATCATTATATGTAGTAATTATATATTTCATTGTAGTTTCATATTAATGATAAAATGACATATTCAGTTATATACATATAAGAATTATAGAGATATGCTCACCTCACCAAAGAGTTCCAGGTACCTGAATCAAATACTAAAAATGTTTGAATTTTTTCTCAGCCTTTGGCTAACATAAGACCACTGACAGTAGGGATAAACTAACTGAAAATGTAATCCATTTGGATTTATCACAGATGAATAGAAAATTCCATCCAAAGACAGAAAAATCCACATCCCTCTCAATTGCACATGTAATAATCTCCAGAATATTTTCAATAACAGGGTTTAAATGATCATAAAGCAAAACTAAATAATTCATATCATACCAAATATGTTATCTGATATCTAAGAAATATAAATTGAAATAAAAAATGGGAGGAAAATACAACAACTATAATGTGTGGAAAATTAAAAACAGATTTCTAAGGGACCAATGAGTCAAGGAATAAGTCACAGGGGAGGGAAAATAATAAAATACTCTGAGGTGAATGAAAAAAAAAAAAGCACAATACACCCATATCATCATTCACAGCAAAAGCAGAATCCATATATAAAATTTGCATAAAAAGAAAGCTCTGTAACCCTGAGAAGAAGCTAAAGTCTTCTTCAGAAACTGATAGGACAAAAGAAAGAAAGAATGAAAAGCCATACTCACAGTAAGGAGAAACAGAAAAACAATGAAGCTTCATATGACAATAAAATAGTGTAATGAGTGAAAGACTAGAGAAAAATCAACAATAAAGGAAATTAATAAAAATGGAACATACTATGTAAACTGAAGAAGCAAAATGAGGGAAGATTTAGTTACTGAAATGAGAATGAATAAGATGCCATTGCTATAAAATCATACTAAATAAAATGGACTGTTAGCTATTTTGGACAAGTATTTATGCCAACAGAAGTCTTAAGCCATGTAAAACAGCCAAATTTCTAGAAGATCATAGTGATTGAAACAAGTTTAAAAACTGGAAAATCTAAATACAATAATAAAAAGAGGTTAAATTCACAGTCATATTGCTTATAAATAAACATATAGAACCAGTTTTTTTTTAATGCTGTGTTATACCAATTCTTTTCCTGAGAATGTCAAATGCTATGTATGAAAGAAAAGGTGTGCTAAATGTATTAGCATTCAGTTAAAGTGATATTTCATGTATTCAATCACTACATTCCTGTCTGACCCTCTGCACCCCCACAGACTGTTGCCCACCAGGATTGTCTGTCCATGATATTCTAAAGGCCAGGAAACAGGAGTGTGTTGCCCTGTCTTCCTCCAGGAGATGGTCCCAATCTATAGAATGAACCTGTTGACCTTATGACTTCTGCATGAGAAGGCAGGTTGTTTACCATTAATGCCACCTGGGAAAGCAGTACACACACACATACATCAGTTCAATTCAGTTCATTTGCTCAGTCGTGTCCGACTCTTTGCAACCCCATGAATCTCAGCACTCCAAGCCTCCCTGTCCATACCAACTCCTAGAGTCTACCAAAACCCATGCCCGTCAAGTCCGTGATGCCAAACAGCCATCTCATCCTCTGTCGCCCCCTTCTCCTCCTGCCCCCAATCCCTCCCAGCATCAGGGTCTTTTCCAATGAATTAACTCTTCGCATGAGGTGGCCAAAGTATTTTGCATGTGTATGTGAACACATAAATAGATATATATTCAAATAAATGTGCATATTGATTTATATATCTGACTGGCCTGGTGGCTCAGACAGTAAAGCATCTGCCTACAATGTGGGAGACCTGGGTTCAATCCCTGGGTTGGGAAGATCCTCGGGAGAAGGAAATGGCAACCCACTCCAGTACTCTTGCCTGGAAAATCCCATGGACAGAGGGTTATGGTAGGCTCCTACAGTCCATGGGATCATAAAGAGTCAGTCACAACTGAGCAACTTCATTCACTCACTTATGTATCTAAATATATGCATAGATATGTTTATGTCTATAAGTATACTTTTGCTGTCAATAGATATCAGTATATATTTGACTGTAGGAATATACTCAGAGGTACATAATTTTACTGTATCTGATGACCTGCTATGATGCCCTTTCACTTTCATTCACCTTGGAGTATCTTCTAATTCCCTTGTGGCTTACCCTTTGAATCATTTGTTCCTTAAGAATGTCTCATTTAATTTTCCACACATTGACAAATTTATAAAAATTTAACTTATAATTGACTTTTAGCTCCTCTTCTTGGTGGTCAGAGAGCATATTTGGTTATGTCATATAACACACACACTCACACACACACACACACACACACACTCACACACAATGTGTGAGTGTGTGTGTGTGTCTTGAAACATGACACCTTTCTCCTGTTTACCTGTCATATATCTTGTAGAGTTTCTGGATGTGTTCTTGAAAATTACATTTCCCTTCCACTCTCTTCTCTCTTTGGGACTTGAGGTAAACCTCAACACCAGAGGAGACTGTCAACTGAAGAATAAAAAAAAAAAAGACAAATCTGATAAAAATGAGAAGACAGTCCCCCACACCTCAGAAGAGCAGAACATCACTGTTAATATAGAAATACTATCTGGCTGGTAGAAGGCTTTCAAATGAAATGCGCACTTAAACATATGGAGGCTGAAATTACACTCTCTCCACTAATTTCAGGAAGAAAACCAGAGCCATGATCATGCACCTTACCCCTTGCTTCAACATGCTTCATACTGTAATCTCAAACTAATGAAGACACTGGTAATGTAGAAGCCTCCACCATCAGTCCAAATAACTGCTCTGTAATGGTTCCAAATATGAAAAGGAGTACATCAAGGCTGTATATTGTCACTCTGCTTATTTAACTTATATGCACAGTACATCATGAGAAATGCTGGAGTGAAAGAAGCACACAGTGGAATCAAGATTGCCAGGAGAAATATCAATAACCTCAGACATGCAGATGATACCATCCTTATGGCAGAAAGTGAAGAGGAACTGAAAAGCCTCCTGATGAAAGTGAAAGAGGAGAGTGAAAAAATTAGCTTAAAACTCAACATTCGGGAAACTAAGATTATGGCATATGGTCCCATCACCTCATGGGAAATAGCTGGGTTACAGTGGAAACAGTGTCAGACTTTATTTGTTTGGGCTCCAAAATCACTGCAGATGGTGACTACAGTCATCAAATTAAAAGACACTTGCTTCTTGGAGGAAAAGCTATGAGAAACCTAGACATTTTATTAAAAAGAAGAGACATCAACTTACTAACAAAGGTCCTTTCAATTGTAAACCCCTATGGTTTATGCAGTGGTCATGTATCAGTTCAGTTCAGTTCAGTAGCTCAGTCATGTTTGACTCTTTGTGACCCCATGAAGTGCAGCATGCCAGGCCTCCCTATCCATCACCAACTCCCAAAGTCCACCCAAACCCATGTCCATTGAGTCGGTGATGCCATCCAGCCATCTCATCCTCTGTCGTCCCCTTCTCCTCCCACCCTCAACCTTACCAAGCATCAGGGTCTTTTCAAACGAGTCAGCTCTTTGCGTCAGGTGGCCAAAGTATTGGAGTTTCAGCTTCAACATCAGTCCTTCCGGTGAACACCCAGGACTTATCTCCTTTAGGATGGACTGGTTGGATCTCCTTACAGACCAAAGGACTCTCAAGAGTCTTCCCCAACACCACAGTTCAAAAGCATCAATTCTCTGGTGCTTAGTTTTCTTTATAGTCCAGTCTCATATCCATACATGACCACTGGAAAACCCATAGCCTTGACTAGACGGAACTTTGTTGGCAAAGTAACGTCTCTGCTTCCATATGTTGTCTAGGTTGCTCATAATTTTCCTTTCAAGGAGTAAGCATATTTTAATTTCATGGTTGCAGTCACCATCTGCAGTGATTTTGGAGCCCAGAAAAATAAAGTCAGCTACTGTTTCCACTGTTTCCGCATCTATTTGCCATGAAGTGATGGGACTGGATGCCATGATCTTAATTTTCTGAATGTTGAGCTTTAACCCAACTTTGTCACTCTCCTCTTTCACTTTCATCAAGAGGCTCTTTGCTTTCTGCCATAGGGGTGATGCCATCTGCATATCTGAGGTTATTGTTATTTCTCCTGACAAACTTGATTCCAGCTTGTCCTTCCTCCAGCCCCACATTTGTCATGATGTACTCTGTATATAAGTTAAAAACAAAAACATAAACACACAGCTCTGATGGCATGGAAGCATGGCCGAGAGGATCTACCCCACATGCAAGGTCAGGAGTGGTGGCTGAGAGCAGCTACTCCATGTTCAAGACAAGAAGCAGTGGCTGTAATTTGCTGGAACAGCCATGAAGAGATACCCCATGTCCAATGTAAGAGAAACCCAAGTAAGCCAGTAGGCACTGAAAGAGGGCATCAGAGGGCAGACAGACTAAAACCACAATCACAGTAATATATAGATATGAGAATTAGAACATAAAGAATGCTGAGAGCTAAAGAATTGATGTCTTTGAATTATGATGCTGGAGAAGACTCTTAGAGGTCCCTTGGACTGCAAGGTGATCAAGCCAATCAATCCTTAAGGACCCCAACCCTGAATATTCTTTTGCAGCACTAATGCTGTAGATGAAACTCCAGTATTTTGCCAGCCTGATGCAAAGAGCCAACTCTTTGGATAACATTGTGATGCTGGGAAAGATTGAGGATGAGAGAAGAAGGGGGTGACAAAAGATGAGATCATTAGATGGCATCACCAGTTCATTTGACATGAGTTTGAGCAAACTCTGGCAGACAGTGAAAGAGAGGGAGTCCTGTCATGCTTCAGTCCAGGGAGTAACACAGAGTTGGACAACAACAATAATCAAAGTCTCTAGAGCTACTTCTTAAATTCACTCTAAGATACATTTATTAAAAGAAATAACAAAAACAACAAAACATTATGGTGGCATACTAGAAGCTGGGATAATGGATTTTTTAAAAAATATGTCAGCTATAGGTCTGTCAAAGAGATGAAGCTTAGATTTGCATAGATGTTCAGAATCAGTGTGTAAGGAAAATTTTATGTAGGAATTCCTGGCTGCTCATGGGAGGGTTTGGGGTCCTGTCAGCCCAATGCCAACCTCCTCCTGTTGCCAACAGATCATTGGTGAAGTCCTGTGGGCCAATCCCTTGCAGTAATGTTCCTGGGAGGAAGGACCTGCCATGAGAAGTAGCCGACAGAAACATAGGTTGTGAGGGGATCAGGAAGTGTACGCTGGAGCACAATTGTTTAGAGTGAGGATACTCTCCTTTCCTAAATGGGGAAGGTAACCCTCATATAGGCTAGTTGTGGAGCATGGATTCAGGTATGCAGGTAGAAGGTGACAGGCTGAGACTAGAGGCTTCGGGATGTACTGTGTCCAAGTCTCACTGATAGAGCTGTGGTTACAGGATGAGAATTCTAGATGACTCCAATGGAGGCAGGGAGAACTAAGAACTTTATGAGATTCATCTCTCCCTGGGTCCTGCCACTCCTAGGCCTCCTGTTGTTTGAGATTGCCTTGGCCCTTCACTTCTGCCCATCGTCTTGGGAAGGCCTACCTGTTGGAAGGAGTTTCTTTCTGTTGTCCCATTGCACTTTGGGACTGAATTTTTGGGTCTTTGAATTTCAACATCCACCATTTGACCTTTCACAACCACCACACAGACAAAGCTGGAAACAGTTTAAGGCTTCCTGAGGAGAACAGTGAAGAGTTGGGGAGAGGAAATGGACAGGGATTCCAAACTGGCAGGGCAAGGTGCCTACTGATGTCATCTCCCCCATGGATTAGCACAGACATCTTCAGCGATTGAATTACCTGTGGTCACTCTCTGTGTCTGTGTCCCTGTGCCTTGCACCTCTCTATTTACATGTGTGGTCATATATTACCAGTTGTTTGTTTTTTCTCTCTGTGTGTTCAGTCCACTGTAGATGCAGAGATGAAGTCAACAGGATATGAGACATGGAGCAAAAAGAAAAGGAGGCACAAGGCATTTACAGACTTGGAAACACTGGTCAATGTATCTCTGAAGTGCTCACATTTAGGACAGGAATGAGGAATGGATGGGCAGTGATAACTCGTGACAGTTGGTCCACAAATCTGGAATGACATGACGAGACAAACAAGCTCACGATTTCTGTTGTGTTTGTGAGTGTTCATCCTGGGAAACAGCTATGAAGGTTTGAGGAGTTACCCAGAGTAAACCACATAGTGTGGGACTTTGAAACTACTCTTGGAGGACCACAAAGTGCCTATTCTCACTGCAACACATTCTTTCAGAGGTGGAAGATCCATCCATTTAGAACACAAAAGCACCATCATTTGGGGAATCCATGTTTTCTGGGTCAATGTTGTGGCCCTCATATTGTGCTTGTGGAATTTGTTTTATCTGGGCTATTATAAAAGGAGTTTACAGGTCTGGCAGTTTGTGTACAAAAGGTATTTATTGGATTATGGGTATTGGCTACAGTCCTGCAAATCTGTCCCTGATATAATGGGTCATGTCTTTGCTGTTCTAATTAGCATGTGCTGATACTTGGGCTTTCATTGCAGTGCTTCTAATCAGACTTGTCTTTAGCTCCAGGTACTCCTCAGAGTAAAGGGTTGTTTTTCACACAGGACTTCTCCAAAATGCCGGGTGAATTTGGGGTTGAGAATGGGAAATCCAAATGCTTATGTGAGCTGTAGCTCAGAGTGTCCCATTTATTGACCAAAAACTGCACCCTCAGATTCATCTTCAATTTGGGTTTATCTATTGTTCTTCTTGATGCTGTCTTTCCACAAAGTCCAGTGAGTCTCCTTTGTAAAAAGCTGTGCCCCAATATCTATACTTTGTTTCTGTTTTCATCATTCAACTTCTCTTGTAAATTAGTTTATATATCTTTCTCCTCCAGAAATCTTTCTGATGTTACCGACCATTCTGCAATATTATGGTGAATAGTCATTTTATCAACGTATTTATCTTACTAGGAGGATAATGAATTTACAAATTTGTGATGGTTTTTGCCATACATCAAGAAGAATCAGCCCTAGATATACACGTGTCACCCCATCCTGAAACCCACCTCACACTTATTTCTCCACTCTCTCCATGTTGTCCCCAAACTTGACTTTGGTTGTCCTGCTTCATGTATCAATCTCACACCTCTCATTTATTTTACACATGTATATGTATCTCTCATTTATTTTACATATGTAAATCTATATGCTTCAGTGCTTTTTTCTCAACACATACCACTGTCACATTCTCCCCACTGAGACCAGAAGTGTGTTTTTTATGTCTGTCTCTTATTTGCTGCCCTGCATGTAGGATCATCAGTGCCATGTTTCTAAATTCCATATATATGTGTTAATATTCAGTATTTTTCCTTTGCTTTCTCTTTTTGACTTTTCTCTGTGTTAGAGTCTCGAAGCTCACCCACCTCATTGGAGCTGACTGAAATGTGTTCCTTTTCATAGCTGAGTATACAACGTCCTTTTCCATTCGTCTACCGATAGACATCTAGGTTAAGTCCATGTAACAGCTATTGTAAATTGTATTACAGTAAAAATTGTTATATGTACTTTTCAATATGTGCTTAAAGGAAGTTTAGAAGATCACAGACTTTTCCAGGAACTGACTTGAAAAATTAAAATTCTTTAGTGTTTTGCAGAGGATAGATTTCTGTGTTTGTCTGTGTCTATTTCCAAAGGAACCCCCTGATTTTGAGAAAATTATGATAGAACATCAACCTTTCCATTAAATAGAGAAGATAAGAAGCTGCTTCACATGAAGAACAATGATCAGCATAATTCTCATGAACAAAAAATTAACGAAGAGTGGTCTGCATGTGAGAAGTATAGAGGGGTGACACCAGTAAGCCTGAAATAATACAGAAAGGTAAATAGACAGCAAGAATTCTGTGTGTTTGTGTATTGTTTGGGCAGAAACTCAGGATCCATCTTTCAGCTCCCTATATGCTTCTCAGTTTACTGGGTGCCAATTACCATCCATGTAGTGTAATAGAAGTGGTTAGATCCTCCTTTAGGATTGTGTCAGAGGACACAGTTCATTTTGTGGGGTGAGTGTTGGAGAGGAAGTAGAAATAAGACTAGTGTTCTACTTATAATAATACAGTAGTTCACCAAAAGGGCCTGTTGAACAAGGGCCATAAAGTGAAATAATGGATCTCAGTTTTGTTGGATGGTGGTACTCCAAGTGCCCTCTCTGTTGTAAATTGGCATCATCAGACAGTTTAACTGTGTAGAACAAGGAAAAATCAATAACATTTTCAATTAAGTATGAATCAGATAGCCTCATTTTGTAAAAGAGTGCATGGTCTTTCTCTGAGACAATCAGTTACCCAGCGCTAGGGTTCCATGAGTCATCCCAGAAAAACGTGCTACAAGGTATATGGACAGACTATGGCCTAGGGAGAGAGAGAAGGGTGGGTATCCTTAACTTCATTAGTTTCTGTCAAAATGAACAGATGTAAATATGAATTGTCAGAGAATAGGTAAGCAAACAGAAACAGATCCCATTATATATGTTTGTACTCATGTGAACTTCCTTCGTTTTTCCATGAACTCAGTTTAGGTACAAGATGTGCAATAGCAGAAGTGAGTGGAATGGCAATGTAAAACAGACAAGGGCCAGGCTACCCAGATATGTGCTCTGTGTCCCATGATGGCTCAATGGCTAATATCCCAATTTCCAGAAAAGCTTACACTCTTTTCTCAAGACCTTCTAGTAGATCAAGGTCCAGAAATGTCAATATTTTTCTCCTGAACCCTCTGTAGACAGTGACTCTTCCTTGTTGAGTGGCTCAGCACAGACTGCTTTCAGTCACAATGACACTGGTATTTCTTCTTGCCATCTATCAGTACTCTGTGATCCAGTGACCAATGGGAACACCTGGAGCATATAGAGCTCACTCAGGAACTGCTGAGCACTTAGAGTAGCCCTTGTGATTCTGTTTCCCAGAATCGCATCCACCTCTGGACCTGACAAAGTATAGACTGCCACAAATGGAGTATGGGGAGTTCATTTGTCCCACTGAATTCTCTTTTTGAAGATACAATGACCCCAACATGTGCATGCATGCCTGGGGTGATGTTTCTGTCCTACATGGAGTTCTCATTCTATGTCTTTTGGGAGAAGCTGGCAGGATCTCTTTCCAGGATGAACAGGTACAAAAATCAAAGTTCAAGGGTTTGTGGTAGTCCTCTTCAAGGTGCCTTGGATTAGATCTCCTTCTCAGTGCCAGTTTCTGAACTTGAATGCATTCACTCTAGCTTTGTTCTGTCTACAGAGATGGTCTAAAACTCTAGCAGACAAGACTTGGTCTTCCTTGGGTACTGTCCCAACAATCATCTAAGAAACACTGAAAAATGTCTTCTCAGTTTCTTAATCTGTAAGGCCAAACTCACTTATTAAGAAAATAGTAAAAATAAAAATAAAATTTACCATGCACATATCAGTGTATAAGTGTTTGTCAGAAGACTGAAAGTGTTTCTCCTGAAGAAAAATTAATTTAAAAGAGGCTGCAACATAATCATCAATGACCTCCTGTGTTTACTGGGCCCATGTTATGTACCTATGTAATGTATATATTATAACTGTTTTACATCTTTATATATTTGATTCTATTCAATAGCTTCCTTCATATGTCTATTTTTTTATTTGCCACACAATATGCTTTACTCACCTTTTGTGGATGAATGCTAACCTATGTGCTATTTTAAACCTCCTTTATCTATTTGTTTTCAAAATATTAGTTACTCATTCACAATAATTTTAGCTTTCCAAAATCTTTAACCAGTTATATCTATATGTGAATTATACTCCCATGATGGCTGTAGGTATTTGAAACTTTGATTTTTAATTAGGCATCCATTTCAAAAGTATCCCAATCATATCAAGTGTAAAACTTGGTAAATAAGCCATTTTACCATACCCTTAAGGTACCTGTTTTAGAAAGTACTGGCTGACCTAGATAGGGAACAGATTGAGTGACTCTGCTCTTTTCTCCCCTCACTTCTAATTCCTGCTTTTATTTTTAATTCAGTAACATAATGGGAGTCACCATATCCTGAGGTACCCCACCTCAGGACATAGTAAAGGCAGCATTCCAAGTCCATGCTATTTCTTTTCTCTCAAATTTGTTTATGGTCCTAGATGTGCTTTGGCACTCTCCAGGACCTGAGAGTATGAAAGCATGATTTTCCAGAGTTCCATGTTGTTTGTTAGCAAGTTACGTCCTGAAATCATAATTAGGATTACAAGGGCTGGCCCACCATCCTGGTGGGAAAATGTCTGTGGAAATTCAGGACAAGGAGTACCAGTCCAGATAAATGCCTCAGAATTCAAGCAAATGGTACTACTGTGGATGGGCTGAGACTGACCCAAAAGAAATGAAAGTCAGGAATACTGCATGGTTGCCCTTGCAATTAACCAGGAGTATATGCTTTAACTGCAATTGGCTTAGTAGTTAGCTAGGTCAGGTGGGAAACAGTGTCTAGGAAGTGAGCATGGCTGATAGAGGTCTGGTGTCACTGCTATGGGTGGCACTAGAATAATAACTATTCATTGTTTTCCAGAGTAGCAGGATCAAAGCCCTGTTGTCTAATGAGATGAATGGACAGCTAATTAAAAAGGTCTGAAATGACTATAAGTATGTGTGTGTGATGTCCCTCTACAATGCAAGGTCAAGAAGATTTATGGAGGGTGGGTCTATAGCCTCACTGCCTAAGGAAAGGTTATAGGATACAAATATAAGGAAAGTATATATTTATGGTAAGGAAAGCAGAGACATCTACAAGTAACCACATAGTCAATGTATACTGCCAGGATTATTGTGTTTCTTTTCTTTTCTTTTTTTTTTTTTTTATTCAGACCATAATCCCTAACTTGCCCACACCCAGCACTGGTCTCCCTGCATATGTCCCACAATGTCTAGTGTTAGAAATGCCTGCCAGCAAAAGTTCACTATAAGATTGCCTTGCTGATATAATGGAAATGGTACCTTTTTGTTCAGTTGCTCAGTCACATCCAAGTTTTGCGACCACATGGATGCAGCATGCCAGGTTTCCCTATCCATTACTTACTCCTGTAGCCTACTCAAACTCTTGTCCATCACGTTTGTGAGGCCATCCAACAATGGCATCCTCATTTCATGTCACAGTATCTTTAGGAGAGGCCTAATCTGATATTTTGGGCAAACTCCAGGACATAGTGAAGGACAGGGAAGTGTAGAATGCTGCAAGTCCATGAGGTTGCAAAGAGTCATGACAAAGATTTGACTTGGTGACTGGACCACAACAACCACCTCATTTTTAAAGCATTTCCAAATTTCAGCAGGATATTTTTCTCCCTTCCTCAGACCCTTGTAGGAGAACCTACAAGTAGTGATGCCAGCATATATTTCCCCTTCTTATTTTAATTTGTGAAGTCAGTTCGGGCCAATATATTTAGAATGAGACATACCAGCGTCAATTATGAGTAGCAACAGCATCATTATAAACAATGCAAACTTACTGGAGATTTGCAGCATTCTACCTGGTGTCAGGCATCACTTCTGCTTAAGGGTCGTACTACAGGCTCAACCCAGATGGCTAAACTTTTAGCTGTTCACCTAGTCCTTAAGGAAGGCACAGAAATGGGTATTCCAATAATCTATCCATTGACATATTATTAGACTGTAAATTATTGTCCCCCTCGTAGAATGATTTCACCTGCCCTCTTCAACCTTCTCCTGGGCCTTTCAGCTCTGCTGCCATAATCGTTGACATTTACACTAGGTTCCTCTTCAAGACATGGAAACCCTTTCTTTAGTTTATTCTGGTTTTCTTGGGAGCAGTAGATATTAATGATCTGGTAAGTGAAACCACTTTAACTCTCAGAAAATTCAGCAAGAGACTCTTCAACAAAATAGAATTTATTTCTTTCAATACAAAATACCTTGCTTATTGAACATCAAAAAGACGTTTTTAAAGAGGATCTCCTTAAAGAGCTTCCATGTGTGGAGTTCTCAAAATGGATGGGAAACAAGATCCAGGACCTCACTTGGTTGAATTCTCACACACAGAGTCTTCATCCTCAAATATAAATTATTTTCCTCTGCCAAAGTTCCATGTTGGATCTCTTTGGCAATTCTTAAGCTTTTACACTCAAAGACAATCCTCTTTCTTTTTTCTCCTATGACCTTTTCTGCCAAGTCTGCTATAATTTTAGAATCAATACACTATCTGCTTCCACCTGCTGACATGATCAAGGAATGACAGTCCAGTATGATTTCCTTAATATCTGTTGATCAGGCAACCAAGAGAGTACATGCCAAAATCTCCCCAAGTTAGTGAAAGATCATTTTTAGGAAATCCTGAAAAACAGTGAGTCTTTATAAATGGAGATACATCCACACTGGCTGTTCTCCTGAATATAATAGTTAGTTCAGTTCTGTCCAGTTCAATCACTCAGTCATGTCTGACTCTTTGTGACCGCAAGAACCACAGCACCCCAGGTCTCCCTGTCCATCACCAACTCCTGGAGTCCACCCTAACCCATGTCCATTGAGTCAGTGATGCCAGCCAAACATCTCATCCTCTGTCGTACATTTCTCCTCCTGCCCTCAATCTTTCCCAACATCAAGGTCTTTTCAAATGTGTCAGCTCTTCCCATCAGGTGCCAAAGTATTGGAGTTTCAACATCAGTCCTTCCAATGAATACTCAGGACTGATCTCCTTTAGGATGGGCTGGCTGGAACTCCTTGCAGTCCAAGCGACTCTCAAGAATCATCTCCAACACCACAGTTGAGAAGTATCATTTTTCAGAGCTCAGCTTTCTTTATAGTCCAAACCTGACATCCATACATGACCACTGAAAAATCCATAGCCTTGACGAGATGGGCCTTTGTTGGCAAAGTAATATATCTGCTTTTTAATATGCTGTCTAGGTTGGTCATAAGTTTCCTTACAAGGAGTAAGTGTCTTTTAATTTCAGGGCTGCAATCACCATCTGCAGTGATTTTGGAGCCCAGAAAAATAAAGTCAATCACTGTTCTCTGTGTTTCCCAGTCTATTTGCCATGAAGTGATGGTACCGGATGCCATGAAATCAGTTTTCTGAATGTTGAGTTTTACGTCAACTTTTTCACTCTCCTCTTTCACTTTCACTCACAAGAGACTTTTCAGTTCTTCACCACTTTCTGCCGTATGGGTAGTGTCATCTGCATATCTGAGGTTATTGACATTTCTCACAACAATCTTGATTCCAGCCTCTGCTTCATCAAGCCCAACGTTTCTCAAATGGTACGTATGAGAATATGTACAAAATACAGGTGACTATATATACAGCCTTGATGGACTCCTTTTCCTATTTGGAACCAGTCTGCTGTTCCATGTACACTTATAA
Source organism: Dama dama (assembly GCF_033118175.1). Classification (NCBI taxonomy): domain Eukaryota; kingdom Metazoa; phylum Chordata; class Mammalia; order Artiodactyla; family Cervidae; genus Dama; species Dama dama. Next base: position 3,487,630 of record NC_083715.1, on the reverse strand, counting down.
CTGTTGCTTCCTGACCTTCATACGGGTTTCTCAAGAGGCAGGTAAAGTGGTATGACAATCTCATACCTTCAGAATTTTCCATATTTATTGCGATTCACACAGTCAAAGGCTTTGGCATAGTCAGTAAAGCATAAACAGATGTTTTTTCTGAAAATCTTTGCTTTTTTGATGATCCAGCATATGTTAGCAATTTGATCTCTAGTTCCTCTGCCTTTTCTAAAACCAGCTTGAACATCTGGATGTTCAAGGTTCATGTATTGCAGAAGCCTGGCTTCGAATATTATGAGCATTATTCACTAGCGTGTGAGAAGAGTGCAACTGTGTGGTAGTTTGAACATTCCTTGCCATTGCCTTTCTTTGGAATTGGAATGAAACTTGACCTTTTTCAGTTCTGTGGCCACTGCTGAGATTTCCAAATTTGCTGACATATTGACTGCAGCACTTTTAAAAAATCATCAATAGCTGAAGTGGAATCCCATCACCTTCACTAGCTTTGTCCATAGTGATGCTCCCTAAGGCCAACTTGACTTCACATTCCAGGACCTATGGCTCTAGGTGAGTGTGAGTGATCACACCATCGTGATTATCTGGGTGGTGAAGATCTCTTTTGTACATTTCTGTGTATTCTTGCCACTTCTACTTAATATCTTCTGTTTCTGTTAGGTCCACAAAATTTCTCTTCTTTGTTTAGCCCATCTTTGCAAGAAATGTTCCTTTGGTATCTCTAACTGTTTGCATTGATTGCTGAGGAAGGCTTCCTTATCTCTCCTTGCTGTTCTTTGGAATGCTGCATTCAAATGGGTTTATCTTTCCTTTTCTCCTTTGCTTTTCATGTCTCCTCTTTACACAGCTGTTTGTAAGGCCTCTTCAGACAGTCACTTTGCTTTTTCTGCATTTTTTCCCATGGGGGTGATCTTGATCCCTGTCTCCTGTACAGTGTCATGAACCTCTGTCCATAGTTCATCAGGCACTCTGTCTATCAAATCTAGTCCCTTAAATCTATTTCTCACTCCCACTGTATAGTCATAAGGGATTGGATTTATGGCCTTCCTGAAAGATTTTGCCATTTTCTCGAATTTTAATCTGAATTTGGCCATACGGAGTGCATGATCTGAGCCACAGTTAGTTCCCAGACTTGTTTTTGCTGACTGTATAGAGCTTCTCCATCTTTGGCTACAAAGAATAAAATCTGATTTCTGTGTTAACCATCTGGAGATGTCCATGTGTAGAGTCTTCTCTTGTGTTTTTGGATGAGGGTGTTTGCTATGACCAGTGTGTTCCCTTGCCAAACTCTTTGAGCCTTTGCCCTGCTTCATTCAGTACTGCAAGGCCATATTTCTCTGTTACTCCATGTTTCTTGGCTTCTTACTTTTGCTTTCCAGTCCCCTAAAATGAAAAGGACATCCTTTTTATGTGTTAGTTATAAAGGTCTTGTAGGTCTTCATAAAACTGTTCAGCTTCATCTTCTTCATCATTACTGGTTGGGGCAAAGACTTGGATTAGCATGATATTGAATGGATGACTTGGAAATGAACAGAGATCTTTCTCTGTTTTTGACATTGCTTCCAAATACTGCATTTCTGATTCTTTCATTCATTGTGTGGCTACTCCATTTCTTCTAAGGGATTCCTGCCCACAATAGTAGATATAATGGTCTTCTGATTTAAATTCACCCATTCCTGTCCATTTTATTTTACTGATTCTCAGAATGTCCATGTTCACTCATGCCATCTCCTGTTTGACCATCTGTTTGCCTTGATTCATTGATCTAACATTCAGGTTCCTATGCCATATTGCTCTTTATGGCATTGGACCTTACTTCTATCACCAGTCTCATCCACAACTGGCTATTGTTTTGCTTTAACTCCATCCCTTCAATATTTCTGGAGTTAGTTCTCCACTGATCTCCAGTAGCATATTGGGCACCTACAGACCTGGGGAGTTCATTTTTCAATGTCCTCTCTTTTGGCCTTTTCATACTATTCATGGGGCTCTCAAGTCAAGAATACTGAAGTGGCTTTCCATTCCCTTCTCCAGTGGGCCACATTCTTTCTGACCTCTCCACCATGACCTGTACTCTTGGGTGGTCCCACACGGCATGGCTTAGTTTCACTGAGTTACACAAGGCTGTGGCCCATGTCATCAGATTGACTAGTTGTCTGTGATTGTGGTTTCAGTCTGCCCTCTGATGCCCTCTCTCGGTGCCTACCTTCTTACTTGGGTTTCTCTTAACTTGGACATGGGGCATCTCTTCATTACTTTTCCAGCAAAGTGAAAGCCCTGCTCTTTAACTTGTATGTGGGGTCACTCCTCAAGGCCATGCTCCTGACGTAGCTCCTCTCAGCCACCGCTCCTGACATTGAGGGTGGGGTAACTCCTCTTGGCAGCTCCTACGCTGCTCAGCCACTGGAGTTAGTAGTGTTGTCTAATAAAACCAAATTCATGGAAACATAGAGGCTTGTGGAGGAGGAAAATGCACCAATAAGCACATTAAAACTATGAATGCTTTTGGAGCAACTCACTGGGAAAAAAAAAAAAAGGAAGCTGTCAGAAAGACCCTGTACAATCAATGGTGGAATAAATATGTGCACAGTCATGTAGGAAGGGAGTAGAAGCAATCAGGTTGGGACTTGAACCTCAAGAAAAGGACACAGAAGAGAAGAAGAACATCATGTGTTCAGAGATCCTTCAGGGTGAACAGATTCAGACTGTATAATGGCACCTTATCCATTGGATCTCACACCAGGAAAATGAGTCCACTCAGATGGGATGAAAGTCAGTTTAGATTCCAACTCCACTAGTGAAGAGCATGTCTAGCTTTGTTTACTTCTGAAACAAAGCAGTGGAGTTAGACTGAATCTACTCTAAACTCTGGCCATATGGAAATCTGGGTACAATGATTCCTACAGAAAATATGATTGCTGTGTATTCCATGTTTGAAAATGTGGACACAGATGTGGACACATATGCTTGCATATGGTATTCTTTCCACTTTACATTTGAAAACCTTGTAAATGATTTTCCCATATGTAATATAGAATTCTCAATATTTAACATTTGAAATTCTAGACATACATTTCCCTACAAGAAATATGGATCTCTCTATATTTCACCATGAAAATCTGAGTACATTTTTATCTCTTGAAATATCATTTCCATTGTATTCATGTATTAAAATCTCAATGACTATTTTCTGACATGAAATATGGAATACATTTTCATAAGATAATCTGAAGATAGTTATTCACCCATTAAGTATGAAATCTCTGTATTTTTTACTTATGACAATTTGGTTGCTGATTTAATTACATGAAGTATAGAATTTTTTTTTTTTTTTTTTGAAGTGTAGAATTTTCTAAGTGCCATATATTGAATTCTGAGTCTATATATTCTGGTAGGAAAATTAGAATTCTACATTTCACATATGAATGTATGGCCTTAAATTTAATTTATGAACTATGCAATTCACATATGTCATATATAAAATCCTGGCACAGATTTTCCTATACAAATTTTGTAATTATCTGTAATTCACAAATGAAAATCCCAGTTCTGATACTACTACAGAAATACAGAATTCTCTAGATTTCACGTGGGAACATCTGGGCCCTGATTTCCTGAAACGAAATATGGAACTGTCTATACTTGCAAATGAAAATCATTCTTTTCTTCTGCAACATGATATTCCCTTTATGAACTTTGGATACAGATTTTACTCAATATGCTATGATAGCTTCAATAGGCATTCATTACACTGTGATGAAAAAGATTTTGAAATGAAGTATGGAATAGTGTTTATTTCATATTTGGAATCAGGGGATAGATTTTTGTCTTACAGAAAATATGAACCCTCAATATTTCAAATATGAGTTTGGGCACAACAGGGAATTTTCTTTGTTTCATTCTTAACATTATGAACATAGGAATATCTGATGCCAGATATTCCTGCATGAAAGATGGATGTATTGATTTTATATAGGAAAATATATGTGCAGATTTTAGGTCATGAAATACTCTTTAATCCACATGTGAAAGTATGGACAGAGATCTTATGGCATGAAATATGACACTTTTATATTTCACTTTTGAAAATCTGGATTCAGATATTCTATCATGAGACATAAATAGTTATTTCTTTCATGTTTCAAAATATGGTTATATATTTTCTAACAGGACCATGGAGATTTTTATAACTGTCACTTGAAAATCTTTGTCAATTTTCCATCATGAAATATGGAATCCTCTATATGTAATATTTGAAAAAACTTACATCAATTTTCCTACAAGAACGAATAGACTTTTCTATTTCATACAACATTATGTCCTGATGTGGAGTTAAATTCTCCATATTTCACACAAGATAATTTGAATGGATGTTTTCAACATGAAATATAGAATCCTGTATCTTTCACATTTGGGGATAGATTTTCTTAAGTGAAATACAAAATCTCGATATTTAACATATAAAAAATTGTGGATAGATTTTCTCATATAATGGCTTCCTGCATAGTTCCGTTGGTAAAGTATCTGCCTGCAATTTTGGAGATCTGGGTTCAATTCTTGGTTAGGGAAGAATTGGCTTTTCCCTTGGTTTCCCCCCCTGGAGAAAGAAATGGCAACCCACTCCAGTATTCTTGCCTAGAGAATCCCATGGAGAGAAGAGCCTGGAAGGCCAGAGTTCATAGGATCATGAGAGTTACACACGATTTAGCACTATTTTTCTTTCTTTTTCGCACATGAAATATACACTTCCTATGACTCAGAAATTATACTCTGGATATAAATAAAATTGGATCCAAATTAAACTTAAAAGCATTTTTATAACATTTTTAATGAAGTATCATTGTTTTACAGAATTACAATTTTTCTGTCAAGCCTCAACATGAAACATCCATAGATATACATCTATGTCTTCCTTTTTGAATCTCCCTCCCATCTGCTACCCCATCCAATCCCTTTAGATTGATACAGAGGTCCTGTTTGACTTTCCTGAGCCATACAGCAAATTACCATTGGCTATCTATTTTACATATGGTAACACAAGTTTCCACTGTACCCATGTTTCCATACATCTCACCCTCTCCTCCCTTCTGCTCTGGTTCATAAGACTATTTTCTACGTCTGCTCCTCCAATTTTTCCCTGTAAATATATTTTTTAATTAATTAATTCATTTATTTTACCTTAGAGCATTGTATTGGTTTTGCCATACATTGACTTGAATCTGCCATGGGTATATATGTGTGTTTCCCATCCTGAACACCCCTAGCACCTCCCTCCGCATCCCATCCCTCTGGGTAATCCCAGTGTACCAGCCCCGAGCATCCTGTATTATGCATCGAACCTGGACTGACGATTCGTTTCACATATGATAATTTACATGTTTCAATGCCGTTCTCTCATATAATCCCGCCCTCGACCTTTCCCACAGAGTCCAAAAGACTGTTCAATACATCCTTGTCTCTCTTTCTGCCTCACATACAGGGTTATCGTTACCATCTTTCTAAATTCCATATATATGTGTTTTGTATACTGTATTGGTGTTTTTCTTTCTGCCTTACTTCAGTCTGTATAATAGGCTCCAGCTTCATCTGCCTCATTAGAACTGACTCAAATGTATTATTTTTAATGACTGAGTAATATTCCACTGTGTATATGCACCACAGCTTTCTTATCCATTCATGTGCTGATAGACATCTAGGTAGTTTCCATGTCCTGACTATTATAAACAGTGCTGCAATGAACAATGGGGTACACGTGTCTCTTTCAACTCTGATTTCCTCAGTGTGTATGCCCAGCAGTGGGATTGCTGGGTCATATGGCAGTTCTATTTCCAGTTTTTTAAGGAATCTCCACACTGTTCTCCGTAGTGGCTGTATTAGTTTGCATTCCCACCAACAGTGTAAGAGGGTTCCCTTTTCCCCACACCCTCTCCAGCATTTTTACTTCTAGACTTTTGGATAGCAGCCATTCTGACTGGCGTGTAATGGTACGTCATTGCGGTTTCAATTTGTATTTCTCTGATAATGAGTGAGGTTGAGCATCTTTTCATGTGTTTGTTAGCCATCTGTATGTCTTCTTTGGACAAATGTCTGTTTAGTTCCTTGGCTCACTTTTTGATTGGGTCTTTTATGTTTCTAAAATTGAGCTGGAGGAGTTGCTTGTATATTTTTAAGATTAATTCTTTGTTGATTCATTTGCTATTATTTTCTCCCATTCTGAAGTCTGTCTTTCACCTTGCTTATAGTTTCCTTTGCTGTGCAAAAGCTTTTAGCTTTAATTAGGTCCCAATTTGTTTATTTTTGCTTTCATTTCCAATATTCTGGGAGGTGGGTCATAGAGGATCCTGCTGTGGTTTATGACGGAGAGTGCTTTGCCTATGATTTCCTCTAGGAGGTTTATAGTTTCTGGTCTTACATTTAGCTGTTTAATCCATGTTGAGTTTATTTTTGTGCATGGTGTTAGGAAGTGTTCTAGTTTCATTATTTTACAAGTGGTTGGCCATTTTCCCCAGCACCACTTGTTAAAAATGTTGTCTTTTCTCCATTGAATATTCTTTCCTCCTTTATCACAGATAAGGTGTCCATAGGTGTGTGGATTCATCTCTGGGCTTTCTATTCTGTTCCATTGATCTATAGTTCTGTCTTTGTGCCAGTACCACACTGTTTTGACGACTGTGGCTTTGGAGTAGAGACTGAAGTCAGGCAGGTTGATTCCTCCAGTTCCATTCTTCTTTCTCCAGATTGCTTTGGCTATTCGAGGTTTTTTGTATTTCCATACGAATTGTGAACTTATTTGTTCTAGTTCTGTGAAAAATACCATTGGTAGCTTGATAGGGAGTGCATGGAATCTATTGATTGCTCTGGATAGTATACTCATTTTCACTATATTGATTGTTCAAATCCATGAACACGGTATATGTATCCATCTATTTGTGTCCTCTTTGATTTCTTTCATCACTGTTTTATAGTTTTCTATATACAGGTCTTTTGTTTCTTTAGGTAGATTTATTCCTAAGTATTTTATTCTTTTTGTTGCGATGGTGAACGGAATTGTTTCCTTAATGTCTCTTTCTGTTTTCTCATTGTTAATGTATAGAAATGCAAGGGATTTCTGTGAGTTAATTTTATATCCTGCAACTTTACTATATTCATTGAGTAGCTCTAGTAATTTTCTGGTGGAATCTTTAGAGTTTTCTATTTAGAGGATCATGTCAGCTGCAAACTGAGATTTTTCAGTTCTTTTGCAATCTGGATTCCTTTTATTTCTTTTTCTGCTCTGACTGCTCTGACCAAAACTTCCAAAACTACATAGAATAGTAGTTGTAGAGTGGACACCCTTGTCTTGTTCCTAACTTTAGGGGAAATGCTTTCACATTTTCACCATTGAGGATAGTATTTGCTGAGAGTTTTTCATATATACGTTTTATTTTTATTTTATTTATTTATTTATTTCTGCTAATAAAGCAAGAGATTTTATTGGGAAAGGGCACCTGGGTGGAGAGCAGGAGGGTGAGGGAACCCAGGAGAACTGCTCTGCTGTGTGGCTCTCAGTCTTGGTTTTATGATGATGGGATTAGTTTCTGGGGGGTCTTTGGTCAATCACTTTAATTCAGAGTCTTTCCTCATGACGCACGCATCGCTCAGCCAAGATGGATGCTAGCGAGAGGGATTCTGGGAAGTGGACCGACATGCAGTGTCTCCTTTTGACCTTTCCCAAAATCTCCCGGTAGGTGGTGGCTTATTAGTTCCATATTCCTTATCAGGATCTCCTGTCATAAAGCAACTCATTGAAATGGTTACTATGGTGTCTGGCCAGGGTGAGCTGTTTCAATCAGTGTGCTTCCCCTAACAACTCCTCCCTGAGAGACTTCATACTCAAGATACTTCTAGGGAATTGGGGCAGGGATCTCTTTCTTCTGTAACTTCTTACTGCTGTGCATGGAGATAGGCCTGCCTAGCAGAGCAGAAGTCTCTTTCTCCCTGATCTAAGTTGGGGTGTTTCACATCTGAAACCACCTTTCACTCTTGTAATAACAGCAATTTAGTTTGAAACTGTTGGTGCCTCTCAGAGAGGAAATAGACAGGGGCCAAACAGGAGACCTAACAGGATGGTCATCACTGGTCCCCAGAAACAGGGGACAATTTGTGGTGAGGGCTGCAAGGTTTGTGACTTTTTCTTTTCTTTCTTTTTTTGATTGGCTGGTGGTGAAGCAACAGAGCTGTGCTCCAGGAATCTTGTGTTTAGTCTGAAGTTACCATCCTCCACCTGGGTGGGGGCCCCAGTTCTATAGAAGAACTCAAAAGACATTGTTATGCATATTTCTTTGAGTAGGAACTTGGACCCTGCCTCAAGGCTGTATCGCCATTTGGTTGTTTCTCCAGTGTTTCTGTATTCACCCCCTTCCCTGATTAGCAATCATTTGAACCCACCCTTTGGAACTCAGGGAAGTTCAAGGAGGCGGAATGAAGCCTGTATCCTACAGATAAGAAATGGAGAACACACAGCAGATCTGTACCGCAGAGTTGCCACCCCACAGAGTCCTGCTCAGTTTTAGTTTAGGGAACAGGGAAACTATGACTGTGATAACTTCCTGTCAAAATGGGGCATAGGACTGTCTCAGCCTGGAGAAGAGACTGAATTGGAAGTATTCCTGAGTTCCAAGTCCTAGATCTGAGATTTGTATGATTAAAATCTCAATCCCTTGTTCTCCATTTTGTTGTAACAGAGCCAATTAGTAGTAGCTGGAGGAGGGCTAACTGGAATTTTAATAGACAAAGTAAATCTTTCTTTTTAGAAGAATAGGCCTGAAACCCAGTCTGGACTTGGCACTTCAGGAAGACTTTTAGCCAGGTGGCAAGTTGCCTAGTTTTTTATAAAAAGTAAGGTTGCAGTTACTAGCTTCTGGCAGACATTGTTTTGAGAATGGTGGCATCTTAGCCTGACACGACTCAGAAAACTCAAGTGTTTAGCAATATAACATCTAATCTGAAATTTCACCCATAGTAACACCTGGTTATTTCCCAGGGTGTCTGAACCATAGCTGAGTACTCTATTTTGCATTAAATTGTAAAATTTTCCTTAATAGCCAAAGCAGATGTCACTATTAATGACATCAGTGTTTCTCCAGGTATGAGAAGATGCAAGAATTGGGACTCATAAAATCTCCTGAAAAGATCTAATTGTCTGAAGGCCTGTTCTGCCAGTTTTTCTCAGAGCACCGAGTGCCTCATTCCCGATTTTCACCCTGAAGGCCTTTCAGGGACATTGAAAGTCAGCAGTTGCAGTGGCAATGATTTAATCTCTGTAGATGCAGATGGTAAGTATCAATCTTCAGTTGGCAGAGCCCCTTTTGCTCATAAACTTGACCATGATTTTGAGGGGGAAATTTCATGACCATTTTATCTCATGGTGTTGAGAATGTCCATTCTCAGGTTTGGCAAAGATTTTGTTGAAGGCCACTCAATGTGCTGTTACTGGACGAGGCCATAAAACAGTATCCAAAATTCTCTGGATCACCTGTCTTACTAGCCTCTTGGTCCAGGAAAACATTCCCTCTTGTTGCTTCTTTCTATTTCCCCTTTAATTCTGTCTTACACATTTTTATCTTGTTTCTTTGCCTGCAACACGCTTTACTGTTTTCACTTTTGTTTAGCTTACTATGTTAATGATCTTTTCTTCCCAGGATGCAGCATTGTAGTACTCACTTCCAGTCTATGCTGTGAGTGGATACGTTTGGGCCAGTAGCTAGTGTGTCCTTGAAGAGGGAGGGACTGGCAACTATATTCTTGTGACCACAGGTGATGTTTCTGTCTTTTATATGGAACCATGTCAGTGCGGTCTTTTGCAGGTATGTATGGGTTTAGTCTTACTTTAGCCAGTCCATTTGTGAATGATTTGACTTGTGTTTCTGTCTTGCTTTTTCTGTGGTGTAAGTCATCAGCTTTGCATAGGATAGGGTTTTGGGTAGAACTGGTTTTTAGTTTCAGATGGAGGCCTTTATAGAGACTCTCACCAATTCATATTCACTGGAGCCAGGATTTCTTTGGTGGTCTATGGTTCTTGATACAGTGTTGAATGCCTAGATGATCAGGCCCAACTTCTGGTCAGAGATTCAAGAACACATAGCAAAAGATTAGACAGAGGAATAAAAAAGGAAGACAGACAAATAGTAAGAAATCAATATCAAACTACAAGTAAAATAACACAAACAATAATGATGATTGGGAAAAACACAGAATCAACAGTAGGACTAACCAAATAACTTGTACAACATAAAAGGACACCAGAGCAGAGTGCCACCTGAAGAATGAAAGGAAAAAATCTGAAAAAATGACAAGGGCTGTCCCACAGTACAAGAGAAAGTCACAGTTAGTATAGAAATGTATACCTATTAAAACAAAAATGGCAAGAAACAATATCAACAAAAGGCACAGAAATCCGGAACACAAAGTACACAATCAATATATATGTATATATATACACACACACATATATATATATATGATTTAAACAATCTTAAAACACCAAATAAGCAAAAATTTTAAGAAAACTTACATGTGGCAAGAGTGGGAAATTCAATTCTGTCACCACCTGCTCTGTGTGACTGAGCCCTAAGGTCCCGCTTCCTTGTCAGTTTTGGATTTGTTGAAAGGCATTCCTTTCTACACACTTTGTTGTCCCAGATCCATCATTCTATCTCCACATAGTCAAAAGCAGTTCCCTCCCAGGTTGGCTTTCTAAGCCCATGTGTCATCTTTCAGGTTGTATGCACACTAGTTGGCCTGCATTGCAGTTTAGGGCATGCAGGACCACACCACACATTCTCTGACTCTCACTCTAGACAAACTATATTTCCTCAGCATATTCACCTTGCTTCCTTTCAGTCAAAAGTAATTTAAGTTTAGTGAGGTTACTTGCCTGAATCCTCAAACTATTCCCTGCTTTTCCATCTCCCCCCTCAAGACACAAGCTTGGTTCTATTCCTCTCATCCTCCATCTCCTATCTTCCCTCCATTCTTCCAAGTTATGCCTAGTTCCCATATAGTCCTTGCTGTTGAGCAAGGTCTTCTGTTGATATTCATTGATGCTCTGGAGGAACTGTCACCTTTGTAGAAGGATTCTTTGTGATACTTCCAGGGAAAGAGTTGCACTCAATGTCCTCTTGTTTTCTGCCAAATCAGAACTTCTGATTTTCTTTCTAGGCAAGCTCTGTAATTCCTTTATGCATGCCAGTGAAATGACAAACTTTAGTTGACATGAATTAATCTGTTTGATGGGAGGTTACATACATACACACATAATTGGTATATCATTGACTTTGAACATGCAGATAAGCACATTTATTTTTCCTGAAATTTATGCTAATGAGGAATTGTCATTAGCTTGAGGAAACATAGTTCTTTTCCACATAAGAGATGGTACAGGAATTGGGCTCAAAAAGTCAGTTCCTGAAAATATCTAGCTATTTGTCAAACTGTCCTGAGATTTTCCCAGAGCACAGATTCCTTATTTCTGCTCTGGAAACTTAACTGCTTTGAGTATCAAAGGTCAGAGGCTGGCATGGGCATGATTTAATTCATATGTAAGAAAATGGAAAGTGTCCAGGAATGTAGCAGTTTATAGATAATAGCTTGAAAAAGAGAGACAGAGAAAAACAATAGAAACAAAAACAACAAAAAGAGGCAGGTGTAGTTAGTCATTTAGTTTTAATAGGTAAAACTTAATTGGGGTTTGGATCATAGAAGAAACAAGAGGATTCCATGAAGTCATCAATATCTGCTTTATTGTCTCTGTTAATGGCTTAGACTGCATGTGTAAATGAGTCATATCTGACTCTTTTGACCCCATGGACTGTAGCCTATCATTTGCTTCTCCAAGGGATCTTCCAGACACAGGGATCGAAACTGGGTCTGCAGATGACTTACCATCCGAGCCAACTGGGAAGCCATTAATCTGTGTCAGTCACAAAAAAATTGTGGAAAATTCTTAAAGAGATAAGAATATCAGACAACTGTACCTGTTTCCTCGGAAATGTGCATGCAGGTGAAGACACGACAGTTGGAATTGGAGAAGGAAAAGTGAACTAGTACAAAGTAGGGAAGGAAATACATCAAGGCTCTATGTTGTCACCCAGCTTATTTAACTTCTATGCAGAAGACATCATGGAAAGTAACTTGCTGAAAGAATCTGAAGTTGGAAACAAAATTACTGTGAGCAGTATGAATAGCCTTAATTATAAAAGGACAACAACAAAAAAGAAAATAATAAGAGGACAACACACAAATGGCTGAAAAACACTAGAAACTAAAGAGTCTGCTGGTGAAGATTAAAGGGGAGAGTGGAAAAGCTGGATTAAAACTCAATATAAAAACAAGCAAATACAAAAAATAAGATCATAGAATTTGGTCCAGTCATTTTGAGATATATCGATGGGATATAATTGAATCAGTAACAGGTTTCACTTTGTTCACCTCTGATATCACTGTGGGAAGTGACTGCAGCCATGAAACTTAAAGGCACTTTCCCCTTGGATGAAACTATGACCAATCTAGACACCACATAAAGAAGCTGAGAGATTACTGAAAAAGATCCAAACAGTCAAAGTTGATTTTCAGGAGTAACCTATGGAGAAGGGAGCAGGACCACAAGAACTGAGTGCCAAAACATTGATGTTTTGCAACAGTCATGCTGGAGAAGACATATAAGAGTTCTGTGGTGAGCATGGAGTTCAAACTAGTAAAGCAAGAAGGAAATAATCTCTGACTCTTCTCAGAAGGACTGATGCTGAACATGAAGAGCCAATAATATTGGCCACCTGAGGCCAAGAGCAAAATCACTGGAAAGAAATTTATGCTGGGAATTATTGGGGGCAGGAGAAGAAGGGAACAACAGAGGGCAAGATGGCTGCAAAGCATCACTCACTGAAAGGTCATGAGTTTGAAGGGGAGGAGAGCCCAGGTTTCTTGCTGTGCATGGAGTCACAAAGAGTCAGGCAAGACTGAGTGACTGAACAACATCAAAAGGTTGATATTGGCAGTGCTTGGGAGATGGTTCGGAGAGCATGGTAACTCTGTCAGGGTACCTGTGATGATAAGTGAGATTCAGGACAATTAGAAAGAAAACAGCTCTTGTCAGTTTCCTTCTTTTCCTCCCTCAAGTTGTACTTCTCACAATGTCTTTTGAGAGCTTTCCAGAGAAGGAGAACTCCTGCGGAGTCATGTGGTATCCTGAGATGGAAACCTTACCCACCTGCCACTTGAATCTGCAATCTTGGTCTTAGCAGAAGCAGTCATTGTCTCTAGATATCTGCTACAGCTGGCCATCTTCTGATGTGGTAACAGTCATAGTATGTGATCTTTAGGATGAGGTGAGAGTTACACAAACTTATAGCTTCTAAATCAAACTCTGTAATCTTTTGAACTGTGGTGTTGGAGAAGACTCTTGAGAGTCCCTTGGACTGCAAGGGGATCCAACCAGTCCATCCTAAAGGAGACCAGTCCTGGGTTTTCACTGGAAGGACTGATGCTGAAGCTGAAATCCCAATACTTTGGTCACCTCATGTGAAGAGTTGACACTTTGGAAAAGACCCTGAGGCTAGGAAGGATCGGGGACAGGAGGAGAAGGGGACGACAGAGGACGAGATGGCTGGATGGCATCATTGACTCTATGGACATGAGTTTGTGTAAACTCCGGGAGTTGATGATGAACAAGTAGGCCTGTCATGCTGTGATTCATGGGGTCGCAATGAGTAGGACACAACTGAGCGACTGAACTGAACTGAATCCTGCGAGAAGCGTCTTTGACTTGTTTATCCTGGTCACCTTTAGGAATGCTTTCAAGGTGCTACATTACTGAGGATGGATGTAGGTAGGAGACCGGAGCCATTTTGATTTTGCCACTTGCCTTCTCTGGGAATAGACCATTCCTCTTCTCTTTATGTCACACTTTTTGTCTTCAGATGAAGGTTGAGGATTGTGGACGTGTGTGAATGCATGTGAAAGTCCCATAAAACTGAAAACAGGGAGTACAAAGTTTTCCTCTTTGAATCAGATCTCAAGATTTTTGGTTTTATGGATCTGCATTATCAGAGCATATCAAATATGCATAAAATTATTTTATGATGATTGCCACACAGAGTTGAAGCCAGAGGTCCTGTATAGTCATCATATTAGCAGTGTGGTGGGGCTTGGACATTTAAGGTATTATGTAAGAAGCATGTGGGCGATCTTATAAATTCCTTCTATTTTAATTGTTTTTCTGATACACTTGGCAAGGGGGAAGGCAGCTTCTACCCTGTGGGAACAGAATTCCAGATTTCATCCTTAGTTTCTTTGATTCCCAAGAATAGTCTTCATTACTGGTGAGTGTGCATCCTCATATAGGAAGGTAGTATCCTATTACAAGAAGGCCTGGTTCAAACTCCAGGCATCTACTTAGGCTTCTCTGGTACTCCCATATTAGCCTGTGGGTGTTTTGTTATTGCCAGACATAATAGACATCTAAGGTCCCACTCAACTTCTGCTAGGCTGATTGGGAGAGTACCATAGTTTTTAACTATGTTTGGGTGCAGTAGCTTGGTGATTATTGAAATGCTTTCAACCTTTGCAACTCACCCATTTGTCTTGCCCTTTGAAATGTGAAAGCAGGGTTTTAAATAGTCACTTTAATTTGTGCCTCTTTCTGTTTTGGAATTAGCCATTTCATCATCCAAAATCTCTAACATAAATTTCCAAAAGAGAACCCAGACATATACTCACAAACACATTCTTAATCTGATGCACACACACACACACACACACACACACACACACACACATGAACAGTCACAATCTTATATGCTCAAAACACACTTAGGAAATGAAAAGAAAACTCAACTCAGTGAAGGACACCTATGAACTGCACAGAGTTTCCTCGTTACTTTTTTCTAGGCTTAATGTTGGAAGTTAATTTGTAGATTAATGATTTCACTCTAGTGACATATTAAATCAGAGTGTTTTAAGTAATTAGCCTCCAACTAATAAAAATAAATGAAAAAAATAAAGAAAAAATAAATAAAAATAAAAACGAATAATCTATATTCCCCATTAAAAAAAAATAAAAGATATACCTTTGTTCTGCATCCCATGTGATCTTAGAATATTTTGCATGTAACAATATTCTGTGATTTGCTAAAATGAAAATAATGGTGTAGGGTAACAAAATTGAAGTCATATTGACCTCTTTAGGCCCTGCAGTTGCACATTGGCTTGTTATATATATATAAATATATATATAATACATGTTTCGATGCTGTTCTCTCAAAACATCCCAACCTCGCCTTCTCCCACAGAGTCCAAAAGTCTGTTGTGTACATCTGTGTCTCTTTTTCTGTTTTGCATATAGGGTTTTCATTACCATCTTTCTAAATTCCATATATATGTGTTAGTATGCTGTAATGTTCTTTATCTTTCTGGCTTACTTCATTCTGTATAATGGGCTCCAGTTTCATCCATCTCATGAGAGCTGATTCAAATGAATTCTTTTCAATGGCTGAGTAATATTCCATGGTGTATATGTACCACAGCTTCCTTATCCTTTCGTCTGCTGATGGGCATCTAGGTTGCTTCCATGTCCTGCCTATTATAAACAGTGCTGCTATGAACATTGGGGTGCACGTGTCTCTTTGAGATCTGGTTTCCTCGGTGTGATATTTTAAGCATCCAATTTCATCCTCTGAACTTCTCCCATCAATTTCTCTACTCCTTGCCCAAATCTTCTGTATTTACATTACTTAAATTTTTGTTTTCACTTTTACTATTTTAGGCACCAATTATAAAATAAACACATAAAGGAAATAAAATTGAAATAATGTACAATATTTCCCTAAAGTATTGAGCAGTTTTCTCTATATGCTTTTGAGAATTAAAGGCACTGATATGTTCAAGCCATATGGGAATTGTTCACCAAGGTAATATATCATGTAACCAGGCTTCCATTGGTAGGACAACTGAAATACAGGTTAATAATATGCTTTCAGGAGGGAACCAAAACAGTAGCTTTTCAACATGTCCTTATCCATGCTTATCCAAGTTATCACAGAGGACTAAGTGGATTAATCCTGTTCTTTCTGAGAAGGACCTGCCACTCTAAACAGAACATGAAAATAAGGTAGAAGGGACTGAGAAGGAATAGAATATATTTCAAGTATATGGCCTTGAAATAGAAGATGGAATCACCTTTAAAGTGACATTGCTCAAAGCATCCACATTTGACTATACAGTAAAACACCTGAAATCTAAACCAAGGTCATTGGATTCTGCGCTTGAAATGATAATGGAGGACACGAATTTCCATAACTTTTCAAAGTGCTGTAAAACGATTACCTCTAAAGCATGGTATTCTCACCTACATTTAATGAACGTTTTCAGTAAAAGAAAAAGAGTGTGTTTGGTGAACCACTCCCTTACCTACACAAATATTCCAGAGATTTCACTGTTAGCTGTAAGAATGAGAACGGTGAACTTAACTTGGTGTTGTCCTATGTGAGTTACCATACCAAAACAGGGACATGGTTTAATGTTGCCACAACTATCTAAAGGAAGGGCCTCAATTCTGAGATTGCCAAGATTTCTAGGTAGTGTTCATGAGAGTCTGGATAGTCCAACAAACAGAAGCTCTGCTCAGAGCATTTTGTTGTAAATCATATTAATGATCAGCCATTGATTTTGATCCCTGCTTACTCCATGACTTTTTTAGTTGATTAAAATGAATGATTCCTTTATAAATTTTAGGGAACTGGGGCCTGAAATAACATGCTTAGAATGGGTTCTTATAGACTGTAAACTTCATGAGAACAGCAATCATTTTATAATGAATTTTGAATTCCTACATTTGACATTCATGTAAATATAATAAATATTTATCAACTTGGAAAAATTTCTCAGTAAGTAGGAAAGGTCAATTATGATAACAGTGCAGGTTATAGGATGTTGTTGAGTAATGTGTATAGCATTTGGTTGGGTATTATATTTCTTTATTGATAATTCAGCAAGTACTTAAAATGTGTCATTTGCAGGCTCTAAGTTTTAGCTGATGTGAAAGACACATAAAGTAAAGAAGGTAGACCCAAAACGTATGAAAGATCTGATATCTGTGCTCAGCTTGGAGGTCACAGAGAAGTTCCTTCTAACCCCAAGAGGGAGTTGAGGCAAACTTGTGAGAAGGGGCTTAGCATGACAAAGTAGTTTGTGTGATTGTAGCTCCAGAAGCACAGTATAAGAGAAAGATAATGAAATTACTAAGGAAAATATATATCATGTCTTCAAAGAAATTGTTAACCAGGCTGATATGCTACAGTCACCACCAGGAATTTATTCTGTATCTGTGGGAACAGATAAGCAACATGTAAACATGCACTAGGAAATATAGGGTGGAATCTTGGTGTCAGGAAATAAATGCATGCCTTAAGACAGTAGAGCAAAAACGACCCTGTAAAATACCACTTGTAAAATACATATCTTGTGCTGTCTATGGGCTAGTCACTGATTACATCATGCTATCTTTGGTATCACAGTAATGGTTAATGGTGATCATGGTTTTGGACATGCTACAATATCTATATTTTCAAGTACAAAAGGAATTTCTGTAATGAAAACAATCTGCTGTCTAACCTCTTAAGACTTTATCAATAACTTATAGATTACAATGTAAATGTAAATGCACTAAGGTACATACAATGTATTTGCATGTGTTTTTATTTTGTTTGTATCTCTTCCTGCTCCCATGCTATCCTATTTAAGACACCCATTCATTTCAGCAGGGATGATTTCAGAAATCACTTTATATCCATTACCTCTTTTCCCTTTGCTCTCATTTTCTTGCTTACAAACATTAGATCAGGTATCATTTACCCAGGACAGTTAACAAAAGTTTTCCAGAACAGAGGAGTTTATAATACAGTGCAGTGAAATAGCCAGACATCGATCTAAAGCCTCATTTCCACTTCGTTGTTTGAAAATGAAGTTATGAAATGAAAATGAAGCAAATGAAACTATGACGATGAACAAGTAATTTTATTGCTCAGTTACAAGAATTATAGGTATTTGTTGACATCTTTCAAAGTAAATTTTAATCTTCATTAGGCTCCATAATCTGACACTTATTTGATAGGTCAGTTTTAATTAGCATGGTTTTCATATAATGATGACTCTTGATAAGTTGACTTGAAAGAGAGGAGGCAGATGTATAAGTGGTCGTTGGCATTGAGGACCATGAGTTGCCTCTCTGTTGCTGTTTAGGATAAGGACTGTCATGGGCTGACATATCACTATAGGTAACTGGAAATTTAGAAGGCTCCACCATCAGTCCAGAATAACTGCTCTGTGATGGAGAAACGATGGGGTTCTGAGAAGTAGGCGTAGTTGTAGTAGCAATGTCCTCAAGGTGGCCATTTACTTGAGTGTAGCTGCTATACGAGTGCCAATTAAAAATGCTCACCTGATTTAAAACAGCAGGTTGGTCTACCACAATCTGTTCTGTTTGTCTAACTGATATTGATGATGGGAAAGGTAAGTCACACGGAGGTAGGGCACTTGTATTAGCGACTCTCTGGCTGGTATAAGGCTTTTGTATGAAAGGCACACTTAAGCTTGTGGAGGCTGAAAATGCACTCTCTCCACTAGTTTCAGGAAGCAAATCAGAGTTATGATCATCTGTGTTGACCCTGGCTTTAACATGCTTCGTCTTGTAATCTCGAACTAATGAAGATATTGGAGACACATTGTTAATCCCAACTCTCCTTTTCATTCTTACTAACAGTTGGGGATAGCCTCTTTTGAAATTTGGATTATAGTAGATATGTAGCTAAAATCAAAGGATAAAATTATTTAATTTCTTTATAAGCCAAGGTAAAACTGACAAATACATTTAAACCATAACAATGTATACCTTTAATGATACCAATTAAATAGCATCAAATGAAACACAGCCATTAGTAGTTTTAACAGCTAACATGTTAGAAACAATTATGTCCCTCAACTAAAAATGATTGGTACATATACAGTAAATACAGTACATACACATACATGCATCTATGTATATGTATATACATATACATAAATAAGTAGCTTCAGGACTTGTATATGATTTCAAGTTGCTAGGAAAGCTTGTTAAATATCAAATATTTTAGCCTCCAGATGTTCTCAACTTCAAAAAATTAAACTTTTTCAACAATTTGCTATCTCAATTTTTAATTCTGTTTTATGAACATGCTTTCTAATTCACATGGTTTAATCTTACATATTGCCAACGAGTGAATATTTTGGAATACCTTGCTCAAAAGAGAGATGTTGTTTTCTTCTTCCAGAAAGTCAGGTAGTGAAGCAGATCTTTGAAAAGTTGGTCGCTTCTTACTAAATCCATATAGGTTAAGCTGCCGAACTAAGCTTTTCATACTATTGGTTTCAAGTACTCTGAAAGGTGCCTTTCTCTCCAAGACTTCTTTCTTGAAGAGTTCTTCATTGATCACTATACAAGTGCCACTCTCATCCCACCAAATAGATTCAAACTGATCACTTTCAACTATTGCCCACAATTTTTGAGGAAATCCAGGTGGAAGAGGTGCATTCACCTCATCTGTTTCAGAGACAGAAAATGTGTAACGTGGCCTTTTTATCACAACTTCCTCATACAAAGCCTGAAAAGCATATTCTTCAACCATAGATCTCAAAACCTTGTCCCCAGTAAGTGTACAATCATACAAAGAAGATCTAATGGAGGTTTCTGAACCAGTTGATTCAACTTTTGGAGGAACATCTTGAATTTCTGAAGAAATATGTGCCATCTTAGATCAATCTTTCTTCAGATACTTTTCTCATTTGTCTGACTTTACACAGTGCAACTTCAAATTCTGCTTGGCTGGCCTACAGAGATAAACTCTCTAGATGATCACAGTGGTTCTGAAAGTCAAAAGCTGTGACATCACAAAATCACTGGTCTCCTAGCAATTGAAGGGTAGCTGTGACGTCACAAAGTCACTGGTCTCCTAGCAATTGTTGGGTAGCATTCAACCAGTGTTTACTACAGCATCATGTTAAAATACAGGCTGCTTACAGAAATAGTAACCAAACCATGAAGCCTGCAAAATTTCATTCCTCAAGAATTTTCACACAGAAAAATCACATCAAGAAATCTACCTGGTTTCTGAAATAAAAGTGATTTATCACCCTTCTATACACATACTTAATATTCAGTACTGGTACCCAACCAAACTTGGGTCTACTGGCTTCTGTGTAATGAAGTCAATCAACTGACTGTGGGTTTCAGTGAAACCATGTGTTTATTGTAGGACCAAGCAGGGTATCCTAGCAGATGGTGCTTCAAAGACTCCCACTCCCCAAATAGTTTCAAGAGAAGTATTTTAATGACATATTGAGGTTGGGCCATGGGGTGTGTAATCGGTTTTGGGGCATTCTACTAATGGTCTGCTACTGAGGACATCGGGAATCAACATAATCAACTGTCTGGTTACAACTACTCTGTGGTATATGCACTTAAATTTCAGTCTGGTGGGGGCTTTAGCATCTCTAAAACTTCACAGGATATTGCTGAGAATGTTATCTATGGCCATTGAGGAGGAACAAAAGATCATTGATTTTGCTAAATCTTTACAATTGTATATTGCTTGATTATTTTCCTTTGTTTCTGGCTTTTCTAGTTTCTTGATTAAAATGAATCTTGGAACACGAGGAGGTCTACAATCTCCTACCTCTCTCTCTATTTTCATAGTTTTCAATCTTAAGAAGGGACTGCTTAGAAAAAGAAAGGAAATTAAGTGTTGGGCTTAGAGCTCAATTATAAATATGACTGAAAATCTCAGATGCAGGTTAAATTTTTTTTTTCAGGTTGCCCATGTCTTGGAGTGTTTGAGTCAACAAAAAATTTGGCTATTTCCTGTGGAGATGGAGCATGGAGTTGGAAATAATTCTGATATCTAACAGAAATTATTAGAAAACAAATTATCTAATAATTAAAAATGTTAGATAACAAATTATCAATGTTTTCTGTTATGCAAACATATCTATTTTATATAGATACATTCATATGTATATATAAGCATATATATTGTCATTAAACCTGGACAGACGTTTGAAAATTGGTCAATATTGATTAAAAGAAATGAGGGGAGTGATATAAAAGATTCCTCATATTTGAGATGCATCCAAGAAAACATATTTTGAAGTATTTCCACACACATATATATATGTATATATACTGAATTCTCCACAATTCAGTTTGTAAAATTTTCTTTCATCACTTTGAACTTCTCGTACCAAATATTTCAAGAGAAATCATTGATGATCAAAATTTCTCTTCCTTCATGCCACAGTGGTTCAGCTTCCTGCCCCCTCCACATCTTATCTTTTCTTTCTTGTCCTCCTTTGTATCTTTCTATTTGCCCATTAGAGAAAATCTAACTATCTATATTCAATAACCAAGTACATTTTTGAATCATTTTACTTTTAGGTTTTAATTTTTTTTCCATGCTGTTATACCTAAATGTAATTAAAACCATTGAACTTTTTTAACACACACACACACACATATATGTATATATGTCAAAATGTAATTTTAGGCAACTTTATTTAGGTGGCCAAACACTGTGCTTGCCCCCAAGCAAATTTAACTTAATGAACTGTTTGGGAAGCCCTGTATTACTTAATGATTTTCTAGCTGAATATTTCTGATCCTGTTTCTGAAAGTCTCTTCCTTAATCTAGCTCATCTTCCACTATTCTTTCTGTATTAAGAGATGGGGTTCATACTTCTGAGGACACCTTGAGCCCATAAAATTGCAATTATCTTTTACTTAAAGATACTGTTTTAAGAAAGCTATTGTTATCCTCACAATGGATACAGCTTTAAACATCCAGGTCTAGTAACATAGGGACATGTCTCAGCCACATGCACAGTGGTCAACTAGCTGAATTTGGGATAACAGCTACCCACTTCATGGGTAAAACAGATGCACAGGGCACTGTGCAGAGATCATAATCAGACTCTTCTTGCTAGCTGATCATTGAAATTATATGGTATATACATCAAAATCACTTCTCCACAATTCAGTCTGTAAAATTTTCTTTCATCACTTTGAACTTCTGGTACCAAATATTTCAAGAGAAATCATTGATGATCAAAATTTCTCTTCCTTCATGCCACAGTGGTTCAGCTTCCTGCCCCCTCCGCATCATATCTTTTCTTTCTTGTCCTCCTTTGTATTTTTCTATTTGCCCATTAGAGAAAATCTAACTAGATAACATGAACAGACTCAATATATTATGTTAATGGAGAAATATATTATAGGCTGTGTATTTTGTCAGCATTTTACCCAGTTGTCACAGAAGCATGGCACAAATGCTCCAGCAGGAAACTTAAAACCAGCAGTATTATATATAATAAGTAACTATCACCTTAGAGTATGCTTAGAAAATAAGTTCTTATCCAAAACACTGAGGGAAGACAAAGGTACAAGAATACAATAATTGTCAGTGTTGATAGGAAAACATAGGGTTAATAGTACATTTGAATTCTCAGTATTACACAAAGTAAGATCATGGCATCTGGTCCCACTGCTTCATGGGAAATAGAAGTGGAAAAGGCAGAAGCAGTGACCAATGTCCTCTTTTGTGGCTCTAAATTCACTGCAGATGGTGATGGCAGCTATAAAATGAGAAGACAGTTACTTCCTGGAAGAAAACCTCTCACAAATTTAGAAAGCAGGTTAAAAAGTGGAGACATGACTTGACCAATGGAGGCACATAGAGTCACATCCATGGTCTTGCCAGTAAACAGGTACAGATGTGAGAACACCAAACTGCTCTTCTGCGAATGACTTGTGAGTGTCCAGTGGATTGCAAGATCAAGCCAGTCAAACATAAAGGAAATCAACTCTGAAGATGCATTAAAATCACAGGCGCCAAAGCTGAGACTCCAAAGCTTTGACCAACTGACCAAAGAACTGACTCACTAGAAAAGACCCTGATTCTAAGAAGCAATGAAATCAGGAGGAGACATGTGTTAGAGAGGAGGAAAAGGTTGTCTACCTTCACCCAATCCATGGACATGATCTCAGGCATAACCTGGAAGATGGTGAGGGGCAGAGACACCTTGTGCACTGCAGTCCAAGGGGTCACAAAGAGTCAGACATTGCTTTTTGGCTGAACAACTACAAGATTTTAATAAAATGGATCTTCCAGTGTCGTGGTGGAGTCTCATAATGTTAGAGGAATAGGAGACACAGTCCACTTTCTCCTACACAAATCCATCAAAGGATGTATCACACATGGAACACCTTCCAGAAACCAATTTGTGAAAGATGTTGATGGGCCCTAGAAACTGAGAAAGGAAAAAAGTCTCTTAAAAACGAGGTAGGACAAAATAAGAGACATA
Source organism: Dama dama (assembly GCF_033118175.1). Taxonomy (NCBI): domain Eukaryota; kingdom Metazoa; phylum Chordata; class Mammalia; order Artiodactyla; family Cervidae; genus Dama; species Dama dama. The sequence goes on along the minus strand of NC_083715.1, from coordinate 3,464,206 downwards.
AGGGAGGAAAAGTTTTTAGGGATGGAGACCTGTCTCGGAGAGGGTGTCATAAAGGAGGAGAAATTTTCACAATATAGAAAACCCTCTCTCATAGGTGTCAGTGGGAGAAGAAACAGAACCAGGGGAAGAAAGAAAACACACACACACACACACAGATTATGCCAATAAATGCAATTACTAGCCAAGAAGTGGCTCAGATGCTCCACTGTCATCCATGGGGCCTGGGAGGGAGGCCTGGGATGTATCAAACACACTATGATTAGAACCAAGCTTTAGTGCCCTGAGGACAGCTAAGGTGACATAGAAACTTAAACCATGGGAACACTAGAGACAGAAATTTTAGAAAAATCCTTTCCTTCGAGAAGGTTCTAAGGCCACATAGTGAACCATGTCACACTCACAGAACAGAAGACTGTGCACTAGAAAATACAAAAGGAGACCAATCCAGCTTCCATTTAAGACTCTTCTCCCCATGGAGGGAGAGAGGAATTCATATGACTGCCAGAGGCAGAAGGAAATAGGCTACTGGTATCTTGGCCCCAGAGACATCCCCTACCATGCTCTGAGCTGGTTGACAGTTGCTAATGATGAATTCCTGGGTTCATGGACAGTTCACATAGGCCAAGATCATAATAGCCTGGGTTCAGCTACACTGAGGAGACCTGTGGCACACCTGAGACTGTGCCCTCTGGCACAGGAAGTGAATTGAATGGCTGAGACCAGAGAATGGCATAAGATGCATGGCCCAACTGGGACTGTGCCTTGCCCACTACACAGTCACCTGAGAGTTTGGACTTGGGAGGAGCACAAAGCACAGAGCCAACCATTGTCAGTTCTCTTGCTGAGCACCTAAGTGCCTGATTGGCTTAGACCTGGGAAATGCAAGAAACACAGGGCCCACTTGGGACAGTGCCCTCATGTAGCAACTGGGAGGCAGAGCAGGGTGGACCCAGAAAGTACATGTCACATTTGTCAGTGGCAAGGCCAATGTGGTTCATCCACCTTGAACAACCCCACATATACCAGTGGTATTTGTTTTCAGTGTCCCACCTCTCACCACCAAAACACTGAGAAAGTAGCGTGAATGAGTGTACCGCACCCTTGTTTCATGTTGAAAGTCAGATATGGAGAGGCTTTCAAATAAAAGAAGGAAATATAAACAAAGAGTTGTAAAACAACACAGAAGTGACAGGTTCAATGGAATAAGTCTGCAATTAATGCCGAGACTGTTCAATTGAGGGACAGCAGCAGCCTCTGACAACAAGAACAATCTTCAACAAGAGACTTATCTGACACTGTACTGACACCACAAAGCATGCAACAACTTCTTTGAATATCTGAGATCGATTTCTATAAGATTTATTTAACTTTTAACAAGTTTCATCCTTTATTATATCCTAAACTCTTATTTCTATTAGCTATAATTCCTTTTCCAAACAAGGAAACAAATAAACCTATTTTTTAAACACTTCTTTTATTTTAAACACTTCTTTTATATATATGAGAATGAATTTGGCCTCCACTTTCTTTATTTACACTATTTATATGAGGCTAAACTTTATTCTCGGTTCTTAACTTTTGCTTTCCAAAAATTGTAATCAGTGTTGTAAATTTAGGAACAAAATCTTTAGGATATGATTTCACTTACATATTTGTTTCCTGAATTAATTTCTCTCTCCTCGTTTAACTCTTCTTTTTTTCTGCCTAGGCACCTCTCTCTCCTTCCTCCCTTTTCTCTGCTGTATGGAACTCTGTGAATCCTTTTGATTCTTTCTGGATGAGGAGAGTTGTGTCACCATTAACCTGGGGTTTTATCTTCTGTATTGTGTGGATGTGGATTTTTGATGCTACTCCTACCTGGGGACAGAGGACTTTGATTCCAGAACTGTAGATCAACATTGAACTCCTTACCTCAAGGAACATTAAAGGAGAAACACACATCCCAGAGTTTCCATGTCTACATGGAAAGCAATCTCCACACTTGAGGAAGCAAGTCCAGTACAAGAGAACCCACAGCTATTCTCCAACAAAACAAGAAAACAGCAGAGAATATTATAAAGGGTGGGGTGGGGTGCACAAAGCCATACAAAACTCACAAACACCCCAAAGGACATTGCTGGACAATTCATTTCATTCTAGAGAGAAGAGATACAGATCTGCCTGCCAGTGCACAGGCACAAAGTCCCCAAAGCATTAACCTTGACAAGTCACTGGTCTAATCCCATCCACAAAATGCAGGTTCCACAACACAGTGGAGACATAACCCTCTAGCCTGCAGAAAAGGGACCCAAACCATAGCAATCTTAACCAATGAAAAGGGAGAGAAATTTGCAACTGGTGAAGGTATTATGAAGACAAACAAACAAACACACACACACACTAAAACAAACAAAGGAAGCAGAGACAGGAAGTTTTCCAGAAAAATAATTCAGAATACTGAGAGTAAAGGCAAAAATCTTGAAAGCTAAATAGAGTTACCAGTAAATACACTGGAGGCCCAAACTGAGGAGAGATAACATGCTTGTCATGGATCTAAAAGAAATAAAGAAGAGTCAAGCAGTAATAACCAATGCAATTATTGAGATTAACAACACGCTGGAAGGAACCAACAGTAGAATAACTGAGACAGAGAAATAACTAATTAGGTGGACGTAGAAAGGAGGAAATAGACGAAACAGTGGGGTGTGCAAAACAAACAAACAAACAAAGTAAAACAGGAAAAGCTCTGATTGGAGCAAAGATAAATGTCCCACTGTGAGAAACATAGATGTCTAGATGGAGAACAGCAAAACAAAAAGGGGTTCGGTACATGGAAAATTATTGAGGAAGCAAAAGTTGAAATCCCTCTTAAATGAGTCAAGACACAAAAATTGGGACCAGACATGGAAAAATTGACCAGTTAAAAACTGGCAAAGGAGAGTGACAAAAGTCCATATTGTCACTCTGCTTATGTGAATCAACTGCAGAGTATGCTATTAAAATACCAGGTGACTGAATCACAAGCTGCAGCAAGGTTGTTTGGAGAAACATCAACAACCTCAGATATGTAGATGGTAGCACTGAAAATAATATAGAGTGAAGAGGAAATAAAGAGCCTTTAGATGAGGGTGAATGAGAAGGGTGAAAAACCGTACTGAAAACTTGACATTCATAAGATAAGGGAATCTGGTCCCATCACTACTCGGCAAATAGAACGGGTAAACATGTGCAAACAGTGACAGGCTGAATTTTCTTTGGCTCTATAATTACTAAGAATGGTGACTGCAGTCATCAAGTTAAATGTCACTTGCTTCTTGATGTAAGAGCAATGACAAAGCTAGACATTGCATTAAGAAAAAGACACGCCACCTTACAAAATTCTCAGTAAATAAGAATAGTCAATTATGATACAAGTGGAGGCTATGGGATGTGGTTGAGTAATGTATATAGCTTTTGATTGCTAATTTATTTAGCATCTGTTTATTGCTAATTCAGTAAGTATTTAAAGCACATCATTTGGCAGGCACTACGCCTTAGCTGATGTGCAAGATACATAAGGAAACTTGGGTAGACATGAAACACATAGAAGAATTGGGTATCTGTGGTTAACTTGGTAGGAAGGCAGACAGGTTCTTTCCAATCCCAAGCAAGTGTTTAGGAAAAGTTGTGAAATGTGGCTTATTAATGACTGAAAATATTTTGCCTGATTGTAGCTCTAGAAGTTCAGTGAAACAGGTAGATAATGAAGTTACCAAGAGAAACAGATGTCATGTCTTCCAAGAACTGATCACCATGCTGAGATGCTGCATTCAAGCCAAGGTTTTAAGTCTGTCTTTGCAGGAACAGGAAAGCAACATCAAAATATACATTAGGAAATATAGGGTGGTGTCTTGGTGGGAGGAAATAAAGGCATGACATAAGGAGAGCAGAGCAAGAATGACCCTCTATAATGCCTCTCTTCCTTGTGTAAAATTTTCCTTTCAATGTAATGTTGAAAATCTGTTCAATTGAAAGCTTTGTCACTGTGCTGAAATCTTTGACTATGTCATGTTACCATTGGTATACCAGTCATGGTATAATATTGATCATGATTACTCTGTAGATTACATCCATATTTTTAAATAGTAAATAAATTTTTATATTTTTTTAATGAAGACAACTTTTGTCTAACCTCTTAGCTTTCTTTCCAATAACTGACATAATACAATAAAACTGAGAAAGTGCTGAAGTATATACTCTTCATTTTGCTTTTTCTAAATTTGATTTGTATTGGTTCCTTCTCCCTTACGACCCTAACATAGATACCCAGTCAGTTCAGCCTGGATGATTTCAGAAATCATTTAAGTTTCATTGTGCCTTTTAAATTCGTTCACCTTGTCTACTTTGTGAAACAATTCATTGGGTGTAGAGCCTGGTGGGCTGCTGTCTGCGGGGTCGCACAGAGTTGGACACGACTGAAGTGACTTGGCAGCAACTTACGTAGGATGCATGTTGACTGTTTCCTTGAACAGAAGAGTTTATACTAAAGCAGAGTAAAATATTCAGGAACTGAAATATTCATTTTACTCTTTTATTTATTTATTTATTTTTTTCAGTGGGTTTTGTCATACATTGACATGAATCAGCAATAGATTTACGTGTATTCCCCATCCCGATCCCCCCTCTCACCTCCCTCTCCACCCGATTCCTCTGGGTCTTCCCAGTGCACCAGGCCTGAGCACTTGTCTCATGCATCCCACCTGGGCTGGTGACCTGTTTCACCATAGATAATATACATGCTGTTCTTTCGCAACATCCCACCCTCACCTTCTCCCACAGAGTTCAAAAGTCTGTTCTGTACTTCTGTGTCTCTTTTTCTGTTTTGCATATAGGGTTGTCGTTACCATCTTTCTAAATTCCATATATATGTGTTAGTATGCTGTAATGTTCTGGATCTTGCTGGCTTACTTCACTCTGTATACTTAATTATTTTAAAATAGATATTGGCGCTATGAAGATAAACATGGAACTTTACTCTTCAAATAAGAGAATTGTAGGAATTTGTTGATATCTTCCCAACATTAATTTTAATTTTCAGCATCCTGCATCATCTGACACCTATTTGGTAGATCAGTTGTATTAGGATGATTTTCAAATAATAAAGATGGCTGGTGTGTTGAACTAGAGAGACAGCAATGTATCAGGGATATTTGGCACTGGAAAACATGAATTGCCTGCCTGTTGTAGTTTAGGAAAACGATCTTCATGTGCTGACATATTATTGTATAAACCTGGAAAGGTAGAAGGCTCCACCCTCAGTCCAAAATAACTATTCTGTAATGGAGATACGATGTGGTTCAGAGAAGTAAAAGTAGACATAGCTGCAAAATTTTCCTTGGAACCATTGATTTAGTGCAGCTGCTATGTGAAATCCCTTGACAAATGCTCAACTTAGATTATTGGATGGGGTGGGAGATGGGAGGGTGTTCCAAAAGGGAGGGAATATATGTATATCTATGACTGATTAATTTTGAGTTGTGACAGAATACAGCAAAATTCTGTAAAGCAATTACCCTTTGATTAAAAAAAACAACAAGAGCAACAGGAGGCTGATGTATCACAATATGCTGCTCTGGTCTAATTGATATTGATGATGGAGAAGAGAAATGATTTCAATTTGGGCCACTTGTGTCAGCAACTATGTCGTTGGTAGAATGCTTTTGTAAGAATGGAACACTTAAACTTGTGCAAGCTGAAAATATCTTCTCTTTTCTAGTTCCATCTCTTTTCAGGATGGAAGTCAGAGTTGTAATTATCCACATTACCCCATACTTTAACATGCTTCTTCTTATAATCTCGGAATAATGAAGATACTGTAGAGACAATTTTATTCCCAACTCTTCTTTTTATTCTTACTAAACTTGGGGATTACCTCGTTCAAAATGTGGTATGATGGAATTGCAACTAGTACAAAAGGATATATATATATATATATATATATATATATATATATATATATATATATATATATATATATATATATTTGTTAACTTTTTCAATGCAGGTAAATCAGAAAAACAGAGAAAAATTGATTTTTTTAATCACAAAAAAGTTAATAAAAGTTAAATAATCCCCCTCCATTAGTAGTTTTAAAAACTTACAAAATAGTAGAAATTTTGCTCCTCAAGTAAAATATGTTGTAAATCTACAGTAAATATCATTTAAATGGCTTCAGGGTTTTTATCTTTTTCCAAGTTTTTTTTTCTTTCAAAATATAATTTAAGTCATCTTTATTAAACTGGCCAAGCAACTGGCACTCCCAAGGGAGGACATCACCAGCTGGTCAACACTGAAATCAGATTGATAATTTCTTTGAAGGCCAAGACAGAGAAGCTATATAGAGTCAGCAAAAACAAGACCAGGAGATGACTGTGTCTCAGATCATGAACTCCTTCCTGCAAAATTCAGATTAAAATTGAAGAAAGTGGGGGAAAACAATAGACCATTTAAGTATGACATAAATCAAATCCCTTATGACTATATAGTGGAAGTGATAAATAGATTTAAGGGACTAGATCTGACAGATAGAATGCCTGAAGGACTATAGACTGAAGTTCATTACATTGTACAGGAGATAGGAATCAAGACTATCCCCAAGAAAAATAAATGCCAAAAAGCAAAATGGCTGTCTGAATAGGTCTTAGAGATAGCTGTGAAAAGAACAGAAGCAAAAAACAAAGGAGAAAAGGAAAGATATAACCATTTAAATGCAGAGTTCCAAAGACTATCAAGGAGAGATAAGAAAGACTTCCTCAGCAATCAATGCAAAGAAATAGAGGGAAAAAATACAATGGGAAAGACTAGAGATCTCTTCAGGATAATTGCAGATAATGAGGGAACATTTCATGCAAAGATAGGCTCAATAAAGGACAAAAATGGTAGGAACCAAACAGAAGCAGAAGACATTAAGAAGAGGTGGCAAGAATACACAGAAGAACTGTAGAGAAAGATCTTCACGACACAAATAATCACGATGATGTGATCACTCACCTAGAGCCAGACATCCTGAAATGTGAAGTCAAGTGGACCTTAGGAAGCATCACTCAAAACAAAGTGAAAAGTTGTTGCTGAATGATCAGACACAGGATTCTTGGCCTCTGGAGGAGACGAATTCAATCAGGGGCCAGAGACGAGGCTGGATCACTCAGAGCTTTTGTGTAATAAAGTTTTATTAAAGTATAAAGGAGATAGAGAAAGCTTCTGACATAGGCATCAGAAGGGGGCAAAAGAGTACCCCCTTTGCTAGTATTAGCAATGGAGTTATATACACTCCAATGAATCCAAAGAATATCTGGAGGTTGTAAAGACCTCACCAGACCTACTCCCATAATTTACATTTTAAGATAACAGAGTTGGCCAGAAGGTTTAATCCAAAGATTGTCCTCAGGCAGGATCATCCTTGTAAAGACCAGACCTACTCCCATAATTTATGTTTTAAGATAACAGAATTAGCCAGAGGGTTTAATCCAAAGACTGTCCTCAGGCAGGATACATTATTGTTATATAGCCACACACAATCTGTTAATTAAAAGAAAGGAATGTCATAAAGCTTAGAATGGCACCAGATAATTCATCCCTGGCCAGAAAACGATTGACTTGAATCTTGTAGAAGGGCAGATTATCAACAAATAGTTTCATTTACATAGATTAGGGAACGATACCTGAGTAAGTAGGTTGGGCCATTTGGCAGAACCAACTTGAAGATAGAGTCATAGCTTAAGTCAACATTTCCATAACAAAAAGAAATGTATTGGTTAACTCAAGGTTTGAGAGTAGTTAGCTTCAGGTGAAACCAGGCATCATGGCAACACAACATTTTAAGAGAAACCTCCTTTTAAATTTCTGTAGAGAAGAAAACATATCACTGGTTTGTTTCCTCCTGCCAATTAAGAGAGATAAAAATGTCTGGCACTTGCAGCCTCTTTCGTCCATTTGGAGACCCCCGGCCTTCCTGCCTGTTACCCTCTCAGAAGCTAGTGGAGATGATGAAATTTAAGTTAAGCTACTTCAAATCCTGGAAGATGATGCTGTGAAAGTGATGCACTCAATATGTCAGTAAACCTGCAAAACTCAGCAGTGGCCACAGGGCTGGAAAAATGTCAGTTTTCATGCCATTCCCAAAGAAAGGCAATGCAAAAGAATGCTAAAACTACCGTACAATTGCACTCATCTCACACATTAATAAAGTGATGCTAGAAAGTTGTTGTTGTTGTTGTTGTTGTGTGTGTGTGTGTGTGTGTGTGTGTGTGTGTGTGTGTGTGTGTTTTAACTAAGACATGACTTGGCCAATAGAGGTCCATAAAGTCACATCGATGGTCTTTCCAAACACATGTAGAGATGTGAGAACTCCAAAGAATTGAAGATTTTGAACTGCTTTGCTGTGGAGGACTTCTGAGAGACCCCTGGATGGCAGGAATATCAAAGAAGTGAATGCTAAAGTAATGCTAAAGTAAATCAACTTTGAAGAATCATTGGAAGGACTGTTGCTGAAAATAAAGCTCAGAAGCTATGTCCATCTGAGGAAAACAGCTGACTCATTAGAAAATACCCTGATCTTTAAGCAAATGTTGAAAGCAGGAGGATCAATAGGTGAGAGGGGATGAGACATTTGGATAGCATCAGCGATTCAAAAGATAGGGCCTCGGGAGACTATTTGAGATGGTGAGGGACAGAGAGGTCTGATCTGCTACAGTCCAAGGGTGCACAAAGAGTCAAACATGGCTTAGTGTCTGAAGAACAACATTTCAGTTAATAAATGGGTTTTTCAGGTTGACAGTTGGTCCGTAAAATATCAGAGGAAAAGAAAGGAAAGATCACTCTCACCCCAACAGATTCATCTAAGGATCAACTACATGTGGAAGAACTCACATTAAACAAATTGTGAACACGGTTGACTGACCTAAGATTACCAGAAAGTCAAATATGTCTGCAAAAGGAGGTAGGGCAAAACAAAAACAAAAACACATAAACAGAGATAAAGTATTTAGGGGCTGAGGCAGGTCTTGGAGAGGAAGTTGTAAATGAAGAGAAGCTTGCAGACAATAGTAAACCCTCTCAAATCAGTGACAGTGGAGAACTCTGGGATCGCATAGAGCAACATAACCAAGGGAAAGAAAAACAAAAACAGATGTCCCTAACTGTAATTACCAGCAGAGAAAAAGCACAAATACTCCTGTCCACCATCATTGAAGTGGACATGTGAGGGATGCCTGGGCTCTGTCCACTGCCCTATGGTAAATACCCAGTTTTAATGCTCTGAGGACGATCTGACAGAGCTAAAGTGAATTAGCAACCTAAATCATAGGAACACCAGAGACAAAACTGCCAAAAAGGACCTTTCTTGAGAGAAGTCTTTATGGCCACAAGGTGAAAACTGACACATTCACAGAACAAAAGACTTCACATTACAAAATATCAAAGGTGTGCAAGCTAGCTGCCATTTATGGCCCTCTCCTCCATAGAGGCAGAGAGAAATGTTTGCATCAGACAGAGGCAGAAGGCAAGAGGCTGGTCTTACATCAGCCCACGAGACCACATCTCCCACCAAGCTCTGAGCAGGCTGCCAGTTGCTAATCATATCTTCCTGGGTGCATGCACAGTTCACATAGGCCAGGGGGCATCAAAGCATGAGTTCAGCACCCCTGCAGAGCCACAGGGAATTCTTGTAAATTGCCCCACTGGCAAAGCTGACAATGAAGGAAATTTTCATGGTTCAAAATAGACTGGAGTTAAAAATCCCCTCCAGGTCTTCCCCACCATTCTATGCAAAACAAAGAACTCTCTCACCTGAAGAATAAAAAGGGACTTTAAGCCTGATTACACCCAGCTCCCAGCTGGTCCAGCCTCTGGCTAATCTTTAATTCCTTGCCCCAGCCATTTAAGAGATAACTACTCTGAACAACCTTGGTGAAGAAAAGGGCCCCTTAAGACAGTAGCTTTCCATATATATGGCTATATATATACTTACTCTTTTCTTGGGTTAGTGCAGCAGCTCAGTAATCCAACTGCTGCCCTCTCCTGCCTCATTAACGGTGACCTATTCCCATACAGAGCTGGTCTCATTCTTTTTCTGAACCTTGCTTTCTCTAACTCCCTTACCCTACAAACAAACTGAGTGGCTGGGACCTGACAGGTACATAAATGCATGGCCTACCCTGGACAACACCTTGCCTGCCAGCCAGTTTCCTGAGCAGTTTGGGCCTGGAAAGGAAACAAACCATATAGCTATTTGTGTTCAGTGCCCTTGCAGAGCACTTGAGAGCCTGAGTGACTTAGAACTGGGAAGTTCATGAAATACAGGTTCCAATCTGGACAGTGTCCTGGCGGATCACCCGGGAGCCTCAGCAGGGTGGACCAAGAATGTACATGTCACCAGTGGCAAGCCCACTGTGGTCCATTCACCTTATGCACCCCCATCCACATATCCCACCAGTATTTGTTTTCAGTGTCCTCCCCCTCACCACTGCAACACTGAGCAAGAGAGGTGAAATAAGCCCCTGCTGTCCCCTCATGTTATGGTGTAAGCTAGTCATGTGTAAATTTGTCACGGCAGAGAACTGTAAACTGAAGAAGTAAAAATAAGCAAAGTAGGGTAAAATAGCCCAGAAGTGACAGGCGCAACAAATTGAAATTCTGAAGTCAATGCAGAAACTGTGTAATTCAAGGACACCAATAGCCTTTGGAAACAAGCAGAAGCAGGAAAAGGAGACTAACTGACTCTGATCTGACACAACTAAGCTCACAGCAGCTCTAGATTCCTTGCTAGATTATTCTTTACTGTTTTCATTTGTTTTAAATAAACATTTTTCCTCTTATTATTCCCATTGCTTTCATTGCTATATACTACATTTTAAGTCTGAAAATTTTTGGTTTCTATCTTTTTGCTAGTTTTTATAGTAGTCTAAATTCTATTCTAGGTTATTGTTTTTGCTTTTTGAAACTTTTTTTTTTTAATTAATCAATGTTTATACTTTGAGGAATGTTATCGTTAGAATCTATTTTCATTTATGGATTTAATTCCTGAGTTGATTGTGCTCTCATCTTTTTACTCTCCCTTTTCTCCTCCTAGAAAACTCTATCTTCCTCCTCACTTTGTTCTGCTCTGTAAAACTCTGTGAATCCCTTCGACTGTTTTTGGCTATGCAGAATTGCTTCACCATCAAAATTTGGTTTTATCTTCTGTTCTGTGGATGCAGAATTCTTTATGCTACTGTAACTCAGGATCCAAACCCAGAGGCCACGAAGTCAATTCCAGATCTTGAGATCATTGTTGAACTCCTGACACCAAGGAACATAAGAAGAGAAGAACATTCAAAAGTTTCTATGCCTACATGGAAATCAAGCCCCAAGCTGAAGCCAGCAATTTCAGTGCAAGACAATCCACATCTATTCTCCAGCAAAGCAGAAACACAAAAATTAATATTATAAAATGCACTTCCTGAAGCCATACCAAACCCACAGACACCACAAAGAATATTACAGGCCAATTCACTGCACTTCGTAGAGACATAACCCGGCTCCATCTGACACACCACAGCACAAGATCCAATAAGCATTAAGCTTTGACTACTTAGTGGTGCAACCCCACACACAAAGATCTGGTTCCACAGCAGAGTGGAGCCATAACCCTCCAGCCTGCAGAAAGGTGACCCAAATCACAGCAAACTAAACAAAATGAAAAGGGAGAGAAATGTGCAGCTGGTGAACGTTGATGATAAAAACCCACGAAAACAAAGAAAAGAATAGTAAATAGGAAGTTTCCCTAAACAATTATCCAGAATAATGAGGGTAAAGATGACCAAAATCTTGAAATCCAAGTGGAGTTGCCAGTAAATACACTGGAGGCCCAAACGGAGAAGAAATAAGCATGTTTATCATGGATCTAGAAGAAATAAAGAAGAGTCAAGCCATAATAATCAATGCAATAGCTGAGATTAACAACACCCTGGAAGGAATCCACAGTAGAATAACTGAGAGAGAAAAAGAACTAATTAGGTGGAGGTAGAAAGGAGGAAGGAGAAGGCAATGGGACCCCGCTCCAGTACTCTTGCCTGGAAAATCCCATGGATGGAGGAGTCTGGTAGGCTGCAGTCCATGGGGTCTCTAAGACTCGGACACGACTGAGCGACTTCTCTTTCACTTTTCATTTTCACACATTGGAGAAGGAAATGGCAACCTACTCCAGTGTTCTTGCCTGGAGAATCCAAGGGATGGGGGAGCCTGGTGGGCTGCCGTCTATGGGATCACACAGAGTCAGACATGACTGAAGTGACTTAGCAGCAGCAGCAGAAAGGAAGAAGCAAACAAAATATAGTGGGGTGTGGTTAAAAAAAAAGAAAAAAGAAAAACAAGAAAAGCTGTGAAAGTTCTCGGACAATATCAAATGCCCTATCATGAGAATACTAGTTGTCCAAATGGAGAAGACTGAAGAAGAAGAAGAGGAAGAAGAAGGGGAAGGGGAAGAGGAAGGAGAAGGGGAAGGAGAAGGAGAAGGAGAAGGAGAAGGAGGGGAAGGGGAAGGGGAAGAAGAAAGATATCAGCTGATCTTCCAATAGAAACTCTTCAGGCCAGTAGAGGATGGTAGCAAATTCTTAAAATGATGAGTGAGCTAAACCTAATGCCAATAAGGATCTCATTCAGATATGAAGGAGAAATCATATGGTTTAAGCAAAAACTGCAAGCATTCATTAACATGAAACTGCTAAACTCATAATGATGCTGTTAAACTGGGGCACTGAGTTCATATGTCATAAGATTTATAAAACTAGTCAGTGGCCATGAGATAGGAAAAGGTCAGTTTTCATTGCAACACCAAAGGAGGGTAAGATCAAGGAATGTTCAAACTGGTGTGCATTTTTACTCCTTTCACATTCTAGCTAGGTAAAACTCACAATTATTCAGCAGTACACAAACCAAGATGTGAAAGCTAGACTTGGAAACAATAGACGAACCAGAGAACAATTAGGAAACAATGGAATTTCAGAAAATCATTTACTTCTGCTTCAGTGACTCCACTAAAGACTTTGGCTGTGTGGATCACAGTAAACTGGGGACAGTTTATTATGTGTCCACAGACCTTCTTACCTACCACCTGAGAAAAGTATATGCATGTCAAGATACAAGAGTTGGAACAAGACATGGAACAACTGACCAGTTTAAACCTGGGATTGGCGAGTGACAAGACTGCACATTATCACTCTGCTTATGTGAAACATATGTAAACTATACTATTCCAAATGCCAGGTTGGATGAATAATAAGCTGGAATGAAGATTTCTGGGATAAATGTCAACAATCTTAGATATGCAGATGGGGACACTGCAAAAATAGAAAGTGAATAGGAACTAAAGAGTGGCCTTATGAGAATGAATGAGGCGAGTAGAAACCTTGCTGAGAACTCAACATTCAAAAGCCCAACAGCAGGGTGTCTGGTCCCATCATGTCTTGGCAAATAGAAGGGGAAAACGTGGAACCAGTGACAGACTTAATATTCTTCAACTCCAAAATCACTGTGAATGTTGACTGCAAGTATGAAATTAACAGACACTTGCTTCTTGGAGGAAAAGCTATGACAAACCTACACCTTGTATTAAAAAGAAGAGACATGAGTCTATTAACAAAGGCCCCCTCCACCACAAACGCCTATGGTTTATCCAGTAGTCATGTATAGATGTGAAAATTGGAATGTCAAGAAGGCCGAGAGCTGAAGAATTTATACCTTCAAACTGTGATGCTGGGGACAACTCTTAGGGGTCGCTTGGACTGTTTGGAGATCAAGCAAATCAATCCTCAAGGAAACCAACCTTAAATATACTGTTGAAGCATGAAAGCTGAAGCTGAAACTTGAGGATTTTTCCAACCAGACGCCAAGAGCCAACTTTAGAAACACCATGATGCTGGGAAAGATTGAGGACAAGAGGAAAAGGAGGTGACAGAGGATGAGACGGTTGGATGATATCACCAATTCAATGGACATGTGTTTGAGCAAACTGTGGGAAACAGTGAAAGAGAGGAAGGCCTAGTGTGGTGCAGTACAGGGAGCCACAAAAGAGTTGGACATGACTGAATGAACAAGAGCAATCAAAATGTCCACAACTACTTCTTAAAATCACTCTAAAATCTATTCAATAAAAGAAATAGCAACAACAAGAACCACAAAACCCAACACATTAAGGTGATATATCAGAAGATGGGATGATGGATTTTTTTTTTTTTTTTTTAAATCGGCAACTATAAACTGTCAAAGAGGGAAATCTTACAAATGAATAGACTTTCACCATATACTGTAAGGAAGATTTTATGCAAGCAATAAGCAATAGAGTGCCATAGTTACTATACTAATAGTAGACAAAACAGACTTTAAATAAACAATGATATGAAACAAATGACATTAAATATATTCAGTTCAGTCACACAGTCATATCTTATTCTTTGCCACCCCATAGACTTGAAAGGTTGTTGCTGAACCTCAAAAAGAGGCTAGAATACTTGGCCTCTGGAGGAATAGAATCAAATCCGGGGCCAGAGGAGAGGGATGACCACTCAGAGCTTTTATGTAATAAAGTTTTATTAAGCTATAAAGGAGATAGAGAAAGCTTCTGACATAAACATCAGAAGGAGGTAGAAAGAGTACCCCCTTGCAAGTGATAACAGTGAAGTTATATACTCTTCAATGAATCAAGAGAATGTCTGAACGTTGTAAAGACCTCACCAGACCTACTCCCATAATCTACATTTTAAGATAACAGGATTAGCCAGAAGGTTTAATCCAGAGACTCTCTTCAGGCAAGATACAATAGTGTTATACAATCCTAAGGAAAGTAGAGGAAAGAAAAAAAAAGGGGGGGGGAGGGGAGAAAAGTCCATCTTCTTACCTCCTTGAGAATTTCGTATCTCTCTCTCCTTGGGGACATCTAAACTACTTATCAGCCTCCCTAGGAAATGACTCTCTCATTCCCCTCTTTTCTTATAGAATTATGTTGCCAAGGGAAAGTGGCATCATTTTCATTCAATGATTACTTCCTGCTGTTTAGGGGCATGACCCCTACATTGTTGAGGCCAAATATTCTCCTAAACCTCATATTGAGGGTCTCTGATTAAAGGGGCCCCAAGTGATAGTTGGAGGAGTCTGTGGCACTTGTAGGGCCTTGGACAACCATTTGTAAATTAAAAGCTTTTAGACGCTTAGAAAACCCCATTATACAGTTACAGGCATAAGGCAAAATAGTCATTAAACCAAGTCAAAATCAAAATGAAAAGTCACATTATGCCCATAGCTACTTCAGTCCATCTGAAGTTTGTTAGATGTCATCAGTTTAACAGGCATTACAGGCAATTGTTGTTGAAGGTGTTTGCAAACTTGGAGAACATCTTTTCCTTGAAATGGAGATGTCCACCATGGGAAGCCTTCCACTTATGGAGAGGGGAGTGCTTCACAGACCCAGCAGTTAGACTGATTGTTGAATTCAGTGTAGGATTGAGCCCAGGACAGGAAGGCATTGTCTTGAAGATCAAAGTGCAGACTCAGGATTTTTGGAGTCAGCAGAAGTAGGCTCACATAGATGATCAGACCCACTGCAAAGTACAAAGTGAGAGCACAGAAAGGAAACACATAAAATGAAGTCATTTCATTCTGGTCAGGGTGCCGACTCTTAACTCGAGTGTGATGTACCCATGAATCAATTTCTGGAACTTTGGCAGCTGTGAGAGAAGAAAGAATAACCTGGTAAGGGCCTTCCCAGAGGGGCTCAAGGGATGACCCCCAAATCCCAATGTTTTTATGAGAACCTTGGTTCCTGGCTCAAATAGAGGCTTGCATGTGTCAGGAGTCATCTCCTGGAGTTCTGTTAATGCCTGTTGAAAAGCTGAGAGCTGAGTTACATAACTAGTTAATCCCAGGGCTTCAGGGTCTATAACAATGTCTTTTCATAAGAAAGACCTCCCATAAAAACATTCAAAGGATGACAGTCCCTCCTTTTTGGGGGTAGTTCGAGCACTCATGAAAGATCTGGGAACGACTTTAATCCAGTTGTCCAGTGTCTCTTCAGTTAATTTGTACAGATGTCTTTTGATAAAATCATTAGCTCTTTCAACCTTTCCTGAGAGTGAGGTCTCTAGGAACAGTGCAAGGGATATTCTATTCCAAGAGCTTTAGACACCCCCTTAGTTGCAGCAGCTGTAAAGGCGGAGCCATTGTTACTCTGAAGGCTCCGGTGGCAGCCCAAACCTGGGGATAATTTCATGGATTAAAATCTCTATTACCTCCGTAGCCTGTTCACTATGATAGGAAAAAGCTTTAATCCATCCAGTAAAAGTATCCATTCAAATTTTATGTAAGAATACCCAAAAGCTTTTGGTATATGAATAAAACAAATTTCCCAGTCCTCTCCAGGATACTTTCCATTTCCTTGTAATCCAGATTTTGCTAGCTTTCAGTCTTTGGGTTATGTTTCTGACAAACTTCACATCTTTTGATAATATTCTTTAAAGTTTTCATTATCTTTTTACCTTCAAACAAATGAGAAGCCTTCTGGTAAGTACTCTGTGCATCTAATTGTAAACTCTGGTGTAAAGCCTTAAGAAATTTCCATTGTGCATTTTTAGGAATTATTAATCGTCCATCCTCGGACTGTAACCACCCTTTATCAATAATCTTTGCTCCTCTTTTCTCATATATTTCTAATGCTTCCTCAGTATATTGTTTGTTTGTTTTTTCTGTTCCACAGGACCTGTCCAGATCAAAGACATCTGTACTGAAGGGTTTTCATGCATTGCTGCTTTTCTGGTTTGACAGTCAGCCAACTGATTACCTTCGGCTACATTACTCCCATCTCTGCTTTGCCCTTTGCAATTCATCCTGCTAGTTCTGTAGGAAAACATATAGCAGTTAAAAGCCTCTCGATCTCTCTGAAATGTTTAATAGGTTCTCCTATTGCTGTTTCAAACTGTCTTTATTTCCATATTGCAGCATGAGCTGTAAATTGAAATAAGCATACTTAGAATCAATGTATTTATCTGCTGCCCTTTGCTTAACTCAAGAGCTCGGGTCAGAGCCACAAGCTCCTCTAAGTGAGCATTGCTTCTGTGGGGCAGAGATTTTGCTTCTAAAACCTGTTCAGCAGTTACCACATCATAGCCTGCTTTACACTTTCCATCCCAAACAAAAGAACTGCCATCTCTAAATACTTCCATGTCAGGATTATCTAGTGGGGTATCCTTTAGATCTTCCTGAGATGCATAGTTTAAAGTTAGGAATTGGGAACAGCCATGATCAGCTGTTTCATTTTCCTTTTCAGCAAGAAAAGTGGCAGGATTTAACTTTCCACAAACTTTAAGCTTAGTTACTGGTTCTTCTAACAATAATGACTGATATTTAAGAAGCTGCTGCCCGTCATCAAATACTAGCCTTAGAATTTGAGATTCCACTCATATTATGAGAAGTCAGTAGAGTAAGGTTTCATCCATTGACTACTTTTAAAGCTTCAGGTGCTAATAAAATCATTGCCCCAATTACTCTTAGGTAGTGGGGCCACCTACGATAAATTCTATATAATTTTCTGCTTAGATAAACAATAGGTTGCTGCTGAGGCCCTTGCAGTTGTGTCAAAACCCCCAAGGTCATACCTTTTCTTTCAGCGACAAACAAATTAAATTCTGAGCATGTGGGCAAGCTCAGAGCAGGAGCTTGCAGAAGAGCAGTCTGAAGATCCTTAAAAGCCTCTTGAATATCTGGATATTAAAGCAGTGTGTCTCTTCGGGTCTGCTGAGTTTCAGCTGTAAGTTTATTTAAAGGCCAGGCAAGATCCCCATAACCTGAAATCTAAATGCGACAGTAGCCTGTGATTTCCAAAATCCTCTCAATTGTCTTAAAGTCGTAGGAAGGGGATGATTTAGTGTAGGTTTAATTCTCTTGGGCCCTTGCTCCTAGGCCTTTTGATATGATTAGGCCCAGATATCTAACAGATTGTTGACAAACCTGAGCCTGTTCTTTTGATGTCCTGGAACTGAAGCCTGCCAGAAAGTTTAAGAAATCTTCTAAAGCTCAGGAACAAGCTTATTCCATCTCAGCACAGAGCAAAACACTATCTGCATATTTTAACACCCCCGCTTCGGAGCTATTAAAGTTTTGTAGATCCCTTGACAAACTTTGTCCAACTAAGTGATGACTGTCATGAAATCCCTGGGGCAAAACTATACAGTTTAACTGAGAAGCTGGCAGCATTAGGCCCTCAAAGGCAAATAGAAATTGACTTTCCTCCATGAAAGCCACTGAGTAGAAGCATCTTTTAAATCAATTACAGAGAAATATTTGGCTCATTCAGGAATTTCAGACATTAGAGTGTAAGGATTAGGCAATGCGGGGTGTAAAGGAACTATAGCCTCATTTATTTCTTGTAAATCTTGAACTAGTCTGCATTTTATATTTTATTTCTTTATACTCAAATTAGGAGTGTTGCAGGGACTGTTACAGGGAATTAATAGTCCCTGCTCCTTTAAATTTTTGATGATGGGTTTTAACCCTTCCTTAACCTCAGGTTTCAGTGGATACTGCTTCTTATGTGGAAATAAGTGTGGGTCCTTGAGCTTGACAACTACAGGAATAATATGTTGTGCTCAACCCACAGATTTTCCATCAGCCCATACCCTAGGATTTACTTTTTGTTCAATTAAAGGGAGAGAAAGGGAAGGCTCCATGTTCATGAAAACAGTGGCATGGACCTTGCTCAGTACATCCCTCCCCAAAAGAGGTGAGGGAGATTCTGGCATGATCAGAAACTTGAGTGAAAATTGCACAGGATCCCAGTCACAACTTAGAGGAACACTGAAGTAACGCTTTTTGGCTCAGCCAGACATTTCCATTATGGAAGGGGATCAGAAAGAAAGTGGATCAGGTGCTTCAGTAAGCACTGATTAAGTTCCCCCAATATCTGAAAGGAAATTGACGGATTGGCCCATCACAGTTATTAATACCTGGGGTTCCTCAGGTGTAATTAGGATGGGAGCTTGTGTGGGGACCCCCAGGCCCTTCCAGTCCTGATTATCTTGAGAGTCTGACACCTGAAACCTACACCTCTGGGGGCAGTCTCTCTGCCAGTGTGGTCCCTTGCAAACTGGACATGGACCTGGGGGCGGCTTGAAGCCTGAAGAGGTGCCCTTCCTTTCCACAGAAAAAGCAAGCCCATCCTTTTTCACCTAGGTCCCTCAGGGCATTTTTCTCAGGCTGTCGAACAATGGTTTTCATAGCCATTGCGAGGGCTTCCACCTGTTCCTTTATCATTTCCTGCCTTCTTTCTTTTCCTCATATTCCCTACCATAATAGACTGTCTGAGCCAATTGTAACAGATTATCTAAAGGCTGATTTGGTCCATGTGCCTATTTTAATAGCTTACAGCGGATATCTGGAGCCAACTGTGTGAGAAATCTATTCATTAATATCACTTTTCCTTCTTCACTTTCAGGATCAATCTCTACAAATCTGTGAAGGGCTTCTCTCAGTCTATTTGGAATTTACCAGGAGCTTCCTTCTCCTCCTGCTCTATGTTTGCCAATTTGCCATATATTAAAGGCTTAGTACGTGCTTGTCTGAGTCCTTTAGGAATACATCCGAGGAGAAGAGCTAAGATGGTGGAGGAATAGGATAGGGAGACCACTTTCTCCCTTACAAATTCATTGAAAGAACATTTGAACGCTGAGCAAACTTCACAAAAGAACTTCTGACTTCTAGCAGAAGACATCAGGTGCTCAGAAGAGCAGCCCATTGTCTTTGAAAGGAGGTAGGATGAGATATAAAAGATAAAAAGAGAGGCAAAGGAGCTTGGAAAGGAGACCCATCCCAGGAAGTGAGTCGTCATAGAGGAAGTTTCCAAACACCAGGAAACCCCCTCATTGGCGGGTCTGGGGGAAGTTTTTGAATCTCAACCAACCTTGGAGGAAAAATAAATAAAACACACAGATTACATGCCTAAAAGCAACTCCCAGCAGAAAAGTACTCCAGACACCCTGCACCCACCACCCACAATTGGGGACGGAACAGAGAGGATCAGGCGGCATTGCTTAGGGAAAGGACCGGGCCTGAATGCCCTGAGGGCAATTGGAGGGAGTTAACATGAGACAGCATCTTAAACTGTGAGATAGCAAGAGAGATAGAGAAAATTACCCCGAATGGCCCGAACACACAGCTGGCCATTCACAGAACAAAGGGACTGAGCAATTCCAGAGAAGAGCTAACCGGAGGACTGGTCCACCCCCCGCTGGAGGCAGGAGGCAGAGGGGAGGGGAAGGGGCAAACGTGGCCCCAGAAATGGCACCCCCTGCCAAACAGGCTCCCAGTTTCTAACCAAAGACTTCCTGAGATTCTGGATGGTTGACATCTGCCGTGAGGGTCGTGGTTAGAGGCCAGCTCCCGAGAACAGACACAAGGCTCACACACCTGACTGGCACCCATGGAAACTGAGACTGGGACCGCAGAGGGGAGAAGGCACACCACACCCGGGGAGAGTGCACTCGTCACAGCTCCTGGCTGTCTGAGCTGCTCGGGCCTGGGAAGGAACAAAACACAGGCCCAACTGAGTTTGCGCTTTTGTGGAATACCTGAAAACTGGAATTGCATGCAATGGAGGGCCCACTCCATATAGAGCAGCCAGGAGCCTGAGCAGTGTAGACGAGGAAAGCACACACACTTGAGCCGGGGCAAAGCCAATGTGGCCAGAACACTGTGAGTGCTCCGCACACAGGCCGGTGACAATTGTCTGCAGTGCCCCTCCGTCGCTACAGCACAGCTGACCAAACAAACCTAAACAAGAGACCACCCCTGCCCGCTTCTGTCAGGGTGGAAATTAGACACTGAAGAGACCGGCAAAGAGAAGCCAAATAAACAAAGGGAACCGCTTCAGAAGTGACCGGTGCAACAGATTAAAATCCCTGTAGGTAACACCGACTACACAGGAAGGGGCCTATGGATATCAAGAAGTGTAAGCTGGAATGAGGAGCTATCTGAAACTGAACTGAACCCACACTGACCGCAACAGCTCCAGAGAAATTCCTAGATGTAATTTTAATTTTTTAAATTATTTTTTCTCTTTTTTTTCTCTTATTTACTTTTAAAGTCGTCTATTACTCCTTATTTTCATTATCATTTCACTATAGCTTTGAGGGAAAAAAAAAAAAAAAAAAAGAGGCCCTATTTTTGAACCAAACTTCACATATATTTCTAATTTTTTGTGTTTTTGTTTTTAATATTATAGTTTAAGGGTCTAACTTCTACTCTAGATTTTTAATCTTTGTTTTTCAGTATTTGATATCAATTTTGGACACTTAAGAATTCAGTATTCAGTACCCATTTTTACTCAGGAGTGTGTTGATTACACTCTCCCACCTTTGACTTTCTGTTTTCTCCCTCAGATCACCTCTATTTCCTCCCTCCCCCTTCTCTTCCCAGTCCAATTCTGTGAATCTCTGTGGGTGTCTGGGCTACAGAGAACACTCTGGGAACAGGGAACTGCATAGATCTGTCTCTCTCCTCGAGTCCCCCCTTTTCTCCTCCTGCTCATCTCTATCTCCATGCTCCTTCTCCTCTTCTTCATGTAACGTGGTGAACCTCTCTGGGTGTCCCTCACAGTGGAGAGTCTTTTCACCATTAACCTAGAAGTTTTATCATCAGTCCTATATAGTTGGAGAAGTCTTGAGACTACTGGAAGAGTAAGACTGAAATCCAGAGGCAGGAGACTTAAGCCCAAAACCTGAGAACACCAGAAAACTCCTGACTACAGGGAACATTAGGTAATAAGAGACCATCCTAAGGCCTCCATACCTACACTGAAATCAACCACCACTCAAGAGCCAATAAGTTCCAGAGCAAGTCATACCACACAAATTCTGTAGCAATGTAGGAACGTAGCCCTGAGCGTCAACATACAGGCTGCCCAAAGTCAAACCTCACACATAGACCCATCTCAAAACTCAGTACTGGACACTCCATTGCACTCCAGAGAGAATAAATCCAGTTCCACACAGCAGAACACCAATGCAAGCTTCCCTAACTATGAAACCTTGACAAGCCAATTGTCCAACCCCACCCACTGGGAGAAACCTCAATAAAAAGGAACCAAAGGCCACCAGAATACAGAAAGCCTACTCCAGACACAGCAATCTAAAGAATATGAAAAGGCAGAGGAATACCCAGAAGGTAATGGAACATGAAAAATGCCCACCAAGCCAAACAAAAGAGGAGAAGATAGGGAATCTACCTGAAATAGAATATAGAATAATGATAATAAAAATGATCCACCATCTTGAAAACAAAATGGAGTTACAGATAAATAGCCTGGAGACAAGGATTGAGAAGATGCAAGAAATGTTTAATAAAGACCGAGAAGAAATTAAAAAGTCAATTAAAAATGAATAATGCAATAAATGAGATCAAAAACACTCTGGAGGGTACCAAGTGTAGAATAATGGAGACAGAAGATAGGATAAGTGAGGTAGAAGATAAAATGGTGGAAATAAATGAAGCAGAGAGGAAAAACAGTAAAAAGAATCAAAGGAAATGAGGACACCCTCAGGGACCTCTGGGACAATGTGAAATGCCCCAACATTTGAATCACAGGAGTCCCAGAAGAAGAAGACAAAAAGAAAGACCATGAGGAAATACTTGAGGAGATAATAGCTGAAAACTTCCCTAAAAATGGGGAAGGAAATAGTTACACGGGTCCAAGAAACCCAGAGTCCCAAACAGGATAAACACAAGGCGAAACACCCCATGACACATATTAATCAAATTAACAAAGATCAAACACAAAGAACAAATATTAAAGGCAGCAAGGGAGAAACAACAAATAACACACAGAGGGATTCCCATAAGGATAACAGCTCATCTATTAATAGAAACCCTCCAGGCCAGAAGGGAATGGCAGGACATACTGAAAGTAATGAAAGAGAATAACCTACAACCTAGATTACTGTACCCAGCAAGGATCTCATTCGGATATGAAGGATAATACAAAAGCTTTACAGGCAAGCAAAAGCTGAGAGAATTCAGCACCACCAGCCAGCTCTTCAACAAATGCCAAAGGGTCTTGTGTAGACAGGAAACACAGAAAGGTTGTATAAACATGAACCCAAAACAACAAAGTAAATGGCAACGGGGCCATACCTATCAATAATTACCTTAAATGTAAATGGGTTGAATATCCCAACCAAAAGACAATGACTGGCTGAATGGATACAAAAACAAGAACCCTATATATGCTGTCTATAAGAGACCCAGCTAAACACAAGGGACACATACAGACTAAAAGTGAAGGGCTGGGGGAAGAAAAAAATCACGCAAACGGAGACCAAAAGAAAGCAGGACTTGCAATACTCATATCAAATAAAATAGACTTTCAAATAAAGGCTGTGAAAAGAGACAAAGAAGAACACTACATAATGACCAAAGCATCAATCCAAGAAGAAGATATAACAATTATAAATATATATGCACCCAACATAGGAGTACCACAATATATAAGGCAAAAGCTAACAAGTATGAAAGAGGAAATTAATAGTAACACAATAATACTGGAGACTTGAATACCCTACTCACAACTATGGATAGATCAACTAAACAGAAAATTAACAAGGAAACACAAACTTTAAATGACACAATTGGCCAGCTAGACCTAATTGATATCTATAGGACATTTCACCCCAAAACATTCAATTTCACCTTTTCCTCAACTGCACACAGAACCTTCTCCAGAATAGATCACATCCTGGGCCGTAAATCCAGCTTTGGTAAATTCAAAATAATTTGAAATCATTCCAGTCACCTTTTCTGACCATAGTGCAGTAAGATTATATCTCAATTACAGGAAAACAAAAAGAATTAAAAATTCAAACATATAGAGGTTAAATAACACACTTCTGAATAGCCATTAAATCATAGAAGAAATTTAAAAAGAAATCAAAATATGCCTAGAAACAAATGAAAATGAAAACACAATAACCCAAAACCCATGGGACACTGTAAAAGCAGCACTAAGGGGAAGGTTCATAGCATTACAGGCTTACCTCAAGAAACAAGAAAAAGTCAAATAAATAACCTAACTCTACACCTAAAGCAACTAGAGAAGGAAGAAATGAAGAACCCCAGAGTTAATAGAAGGAAACAGATCTTTAAAATTAGGGCAGAAATAAGTGCAAAAGAAACTAAACAGACTATAGCAAAATTCAACAAAGCAAAAAGCTCTTTTTTTTTTTTTTTTTTTTGTTAATAAACAAAATTGACAAACCATTAGCAAGACTCATTAAGAAACAAAGGGAGAAGAACCAAATTAACAAAATTAGAAATGAAAATGGAGAAATCATAACAGACAACATTGAAATACAAAGGATCAAAAGAGACTACTACCAGCAACTCTTTGCCAATAAAATGGACAACTTGGAAGAAATGGACAAATTCTTAGAAAAGTATAACTCTCCAAAACGGAACCAGAAAGAAATAGAAGATCTTAACAGACCCATCACAAGCAAGGAAATCGAAACTGTAATAAAAAGTCTTCCAGCAAACAAAAGCCCAGGACCAGATGGCTTCACAGCTGAATTCTACCAAACATTTAGAGACGAGCTAACACCTATCTTACTCAAACTCTTTCAGAAAATTGCAGAAGAAGGTAAAGCTCCAAACTCATTCCATGAGGCCACCATCACCCTAATTCCAAAACCAGACAAGGATGCCAGGAAAAAAAAAAAAGAAAGAAAGGAAGAAAGAAAAGAAAACTACAGGCCAATATCATTGATGAACATAGATGCAAAAATCCTTAACAAAACTCTAGCAAACAGAATCCAACAACATATTTAAAAAAATCATACATCATGACCAATGTGCTTTATCCCAGAAATTCAAGGATTCTTTGCTATTCACAAATCAATCAATGTAATACACCACATTAACAAATTGAAAGATGAAATCCATATGGCTATCTCAATAGAGACAGGAAAAGCCTTTGACGAAATTCAACATCCATTTATGATTAAACTCTGCATAAAGCAGGAACAGAAGGAACATACCTCAACATAATACAAGCTATATATGACAAACTCACAGCAAGCATTACCCTCAATAGAGAAAAATTGAAAGCATTTCCCCTGAAAGCAGGAACAAGACAAGGGTGCCCACTCTCACCACTGCTATTCAACATAGTTTTGGAAGATTTGGCCACAGAAATCAGAGAAGAAAAAGAAGTAACAGAAATCCAGATAGGAAAAGAAGAAGTGAAACTCTCACTGTTTGCGGATGACCTGATCCTCTACATAGAAAACCCTAAAGACTCTGCCAGAAAATTACTAGAGCTAAACAATGAATAGAGTAAAGTTGCAGGATATAAAATTTACACACAAAAATCCCTTGCATTCCTATACACTAACAATAAGAAAACAGAAATAGAAATTAAGAAAACAATATCATTCACCATTGCAACAAAAATAATAAAATAGTTAGGAGTATATCTCCCTAAAGAAACAAAAGACCTATACATAGAAAACTATAAAACACTGATGAAAGAAATCAAAGAGGAGACAAACAGATGGAGAAATACACCGTGTTCATAGATTGGAAGAATCAATACTGTCAAAATGACTATAATACCCAAAGCAATCTATAGATTCAATGCAGTCCCTATCAAACTACCAATAGTATTTTTCACAGAACTAGAACCACTAATTTCACAATTTGTATGGAAATACAAAAAAAAAAAAAAAAAAAAAAAACTCAAATAGCCAAAGTAATCTTGAGAAAGAAGAATGGAACTGGAGGAATCAACCTTCCTGACTTCAGACTGTACTAAAAAGCCACAGTCATCAAGATAGTATGGTACTCCACAAAGACAGAAATATATATCAATGGAACAGAATAGAAAGCCCAGAGATAAATCTACGAACTTATGGACACCTTATCTTCGACAAATGAGGCAAGAATATACAATGGAAAAAAGACAGCATCTTTAACAAGTGGTACTGGGAAAACTGGTTAATCATTTGTAATAGAATTAAACTAGAACACTTTCTAACACCATACACAAAAATAAACTCAAAATGGATAAAAGATCTAAATGTAAGACCAGAAACTATAAAACTCCTAGAGCAGAACATAGGCAAGACACTCTCTGACATAAATCACAGCAGGATCCTCTATGACCCACCTCCCAGAATATTGGAAATAAAAGCAAAAATAAACAAATGGGACCTAACTAAAGCTAAAAGCATTTGCACAACAAAGGAAACTATAAGTAAGGTGAAAGACAGCCCTCAGAATGGGAGAAAATAATAGCAAACGAAGAAACAGACAAAGGATTTATCTCAAAAATATACAAACAACACCTGTAGCTCAATTCTAGAAAAATAAATGACCCAATCAAAAAATGGGTCAAAGAAATAAACAGACATTTCTCCAAAGAAGACATACAGATGGCTAGCAAACACATGAAAAGATGGTCAACATCACTCATTATCAGAGAAATGCAAATCAAAATCACAATGAGGTACCATTACACACCAGTCAGGATGGCTGCTATCCAAAAGCCTACAAGCAATAAATGCTGGAGAGGGTGTGGAGAAAAGGGAGCCCTCTTACACTGTTGGAGGGAATGCAAACTAGTGCAGCTGCTATGGAGAACAGTGTGGAGATTCCTTCAAAAACTGGAAATAGAACTGCCATATGACCCAGAAATCCCACTTTTGGGCATACACAACGAGGAAACCAGATTTGAAAGAGACACGTGCACCGCAATGTTCATCGCAGCACTGTTTATAATAGCCAGGACATGGAAGCAACCTCGATGTCCATCAGCAGACGAATGGATAACGAAGCTGTGGTGCGTATACACCATGGAATATTACTCAGCCATTAAAAATAATTCATTTGAATCAGTTCTCATGAGATGGATAAAACTGGAGCCCATTATACAGACTGAAGTAAGCCAGAAAGATAAAGAACATTACAGCATACTAACACATATATATGGAATTTAGAAAGATGGTAATGATAACCCTATATGCAAAACAGAAAAAGAGACACAGATGTACAGAACAGACTTTTGGACTCTGTGAGAGAAGGCGAGGGTGGGATGTTTCGAGAGAACAGCATCAAAACGTGTGTATTATCAAGGGTGAAACAGATCACCTGCCCAGCTTGGACGCATGAGACAAGTGCTTTGGGCTGGTGCACTGGGAAGTCCCAGAGAGATCGGCTGGAGAGGGAGGTGAGAGAGGGAATCAGGATGGGGAAACATGTAAATCCATGGCTGATTCATGTCACTGTATGGCAAAAACCACTACAATTTACAAATATTATAAAGTAATTAGCCTCCAACTAATAAAAATAAATGGAAAAAAAAGAATACATGTGACAAAATTGTTCTGATTGGATCTTCCTTTAGCTGTGTTGTATTCCCAGTCTGTTTCTGTAGCTGGTAGCGCCTGATTCCCAGTGGGGAGGGTGGTTATCTCGTTCTCCCCCTTCCCTACTGATTCGTTACGAAGACATTCATCTCCATAAGGAACCGCTTTTCCCAGAGCTCGAGATTTTGAGTCAGGTGTCAGTGTTTGTCCCAAGATATACATCATATCCTTCCAAGTAATGTCACAAAGCAGAGTGACACCTTTAAAAGCTCTAATATATTTTTCTGTGTCCTCTAAATAGTCTCTCAAATGTTCCTTGATTCACAGTATTTCTTGATAAGAAAAATGTTTATTAACTCTCATAGGCTGATTATTTCTCCTGGTGGGTGCTCCATGAAGAGGGATCAACTTCTGTGACTGTTCCACAGTTTCCCTGTCTATTCTGTGCTTATGATCTCAGGGATAGATTGGAGAAACCTGCTTTTATTTATCTCTTTGTCTCCTGTCCTCCATCTCATCTAGCAAAGTAGGAGGGCAGGAAGGAGCTGAAGGTGTCACATCCAAATCTATACCCTTAGGACACAAGACTGGCATATTTCTCAGAGAGAAAAAGAGCAACACATATGCTACCTCTCCCCATTTCCCTTGTTTTCTACATAACCAGTCTAATTGTAAAACAGTATTTTAGTTAAGAGACCCTCCAAATGGCCATCGTTCACCATCCTCCAGTGGGTACCACGGCCATGCAGTATCACGTAGGAAGACCAGGTGTGTCTGGTCTTCCTGTGTCTGTGTCTTCTTAAGCCCTGGGGATCAAATCTATCCCAGTTTTTCAGGATACAGTTCAAAGGAGAGAGGCTGGAATTGTTAGCTCCCATCTGTAAGAGAGAAAAAAAAATTAAAAAAAAAGAGTGAGAGAGATCAGTGCCTACTTTCTACTGGAAGCATGCCTCCCTGCTCTGGATGGGGGTGTGGACAGACTTTCCACCAAAGCTTTTCTTTCCTGGTCAGACTTAGTCTGTCCCTTAGCCATGCAGGTGACATACTCGTCCCTCCCAGTTCGACCACCGAGAGGGGGTGGAAATGCAGCAGGGGTAGACCTGATGGCATCCCTGACTGACATCCCCTGCTCACCATTAAAATCTTCATTGCCTCTGCTGCCACCTGGGGTGTGATTAGAGTAACCTTCTGGAATGCTTCCCAGGCTAAGATCGCTGGGGGAAACATCCATCACCTGAGTGCCTGTGAATGAACCTGAGTTTATTCCTTACCACAATAAAACTGATACAAACATAGAATAGAAATGTTCCTTCCCAGTGTCACCACACCAGCATAAGAGCCTCCTCTGGTCCACTAAGAGCCAGCATTACCAAAGGGGGGGGGGGGGAAATGTGGTTCCAAATGGAGAACCCTTTAACCTCAGAGATGCTCTTGTAGCTAAAGTTCTATCTAACTTCTGAACTGTCTATTCTTAACGAGGCAAGGTGCTTCTGGACTACCAATCCAAGTTTGGGGTTAAGTAACAGTACACAGTAACAGCATAGATCACAAATCCCTTGAAAGTCTATAAGACAACAGATTAGGTTACTACTTCTAATTTCCAAGGAATTATGAAATGGTCAATGAGACTGAAAAGTTTAACCGAGAAAGGAGGGTTCAGCCCACATACTTTCCCCGTTTCTGGTCTGTCAACTCAGGAGATGTTGGGTGTCTCTTGGAATTGGCAGGTCGGTATAAACCCCTGACAGGTTTCTGCCATAAGCTGTATGAGGTCCCCACAGAACCACAGAGCAGGGCTCCTGACTTGCTTCACGCAGGGCATTTCATTCATTCGTGCAAGCACACCGTGGAGTTAGTAAAATACAGCAGAAAACGTGTTCGCTGAGAGAACAAAGAACTAGAGCTCCAAGTTTCATTACCTTGTCCTAAAGAATCCCAGATGAGCCTCCAAAATGAAAGGTTGTTTCTGAACCTCAAAAAGACGCCAGAATTCTTGGCCTCTGGAGGAGAAGAATACATTCCGGGGCCAGAGATGAGGCTTGATCACTCAGAGTGTTTGTGTAATAAAGTTTTATTAAAGCATAAGGAAGATAGAGAAAGCTTTTGACATTGACATAAGAAGGGGGTAGAAAGATACCCCATTGCTAGTGTTAGCAGTGGAGTTATAAACTCTCCAATGAATCAAAAGGATGTCTGGAGGTTGTAAAGCCCTAAGCAGACCTACTCCCACAATTTTCATTTTAAGATAACAGGATTATCCAGAAGGCTTAATCCAGAGACTGTCCTCAGGCAGGATACATTACTGTCAAATAATCTTAAGGAATGTATAGGAAAGAACAAAGTTTGTCCTTTCTTTCTCCTTGAGAATTCCAGACCCTTCTCTCCTTGGGGACCCCTAGACTTCTTCTCAACCTTCCTAGCAGATGTTTCTCTCAGACTGCAGCATTCCAGACCCCCTGTCTCCAAAACCAACTCCCGGAGATTTCTCAAACTCCTGTCCATTAAGTTGGTGATGCCATCCAAACACACATCCTCTGTTGTCCCCTTCTCCTCTTGCCTTCAATCTTTCCCAACAACAAAGTCTTCCCAAATTAGTCAGTTCTTCACATCAGGTGACCAAATATTGGAGTTGCAGCTTCAGCACCAGTCATTCCAATCATTATATTAATTATATAGTTTTTCACCTTATCTTTGTATTAATGATATATGGGTATATCACACACACACTCACACACACACACACACACACACACACACACACACGATCACATCATGAAAGAGTTAAAGTTACCTAATACTGGAAATGTTTCTCTGCCTTTAGGCTAACATGAAGTTTAAAGACTGCAAAACATGAGCCAGAATTATAGCCCAAGAATTAATATCCAGCAATAAATATTCCAATAAATCAAGAATAATATAAGACAACTAAGGGAAAAGAAAACCTATATACCATACAAACCAGTGGAACAAACACAGATGTGCAGAACATTCCACCCAAAAAGAACAGAAGAATATACGTCTGTCTCAACTTCACATGGAATAATCTCCAGATTATTCCTGAGAATTGAGATTATATTAAGCCATGGAATAACCACCAATAATGTAAATCGTACCAAGTATGGTCTCTGTCATCCAAACCATGTAAATTGAAATAAAAAATGGGAGGAAAATTTGAAAAATGTAATGTGTGAAAAACTAAATAACACATTCTGAAGGGCCTGATGAGGAAAAGAATAACTCACAGGAGAAATGAGAACATACTCTGATGTGAATCAAAATGATATATATATATATAAATATATATATGATTATATATTCATATAGATATGAATATATATTCCATATATATTGATATATATGAATATTTAATATATATATATATATTCATTCAATATATTTGAATAGAATGAAATATATATGAGAAAGAGGACATCAATAAATGTTAGTATGGGTATAAGATAATATAAATAGTAAAAAAAATACATAGAAAATTGAACAAAAATCTCAATTAGTAAAAAGAATATTAGGTAAACTAAACAAACACAAAGAGAAGATTTAGTCACTGAATTGAGAATTAATATGATGCCATTGCTATTAAAGATACTAAATAAAGAGGAATTTTAGGTATTTAGGACAGGAATTTTTGTCAACAAAAGTCTCAAGCTATATGAAGCAGTCAAATTGCTAGAATAACAGAGTGACTAAAACAATTTTAAAAACTGGAAAAAAAATCAATCGATTCATAAAAAAGGAAGTTGAATGGTTATCCCATTGTATGTAAATAACCCCATAGAATCAGATTTTTTTTAATGCTGTACTATATTCAATTTTTTGCTGAACATGCCATTGGTAATATATGAAAGGAACATGTGTGCTATATGTGTGTTAAATCACTACACTCCCGTCTGACACTCTGCATCACACAGACTCTCATCCATCATGAATTCTCAATTCATGGTATTCTCAAGATGAAGGAATAGGAGTGGGTTGCCATGTTTTCCTGCCATCTCCAGGAGATCTTCCCAACCCATGGAGTGAACCTGCTGTCTTATGACTTCTGCTTTAGAAGGCAGGTTCCTTAGTATTAGTGCTACCTGGGCAACTATTAGTTTACACACACAAACACACACACACCTACAAATATACATGCACATGTATATGTCAAAAGTTTAGGCATATAATTTTGCTGTTTACAGGTAGCAGTATCTATTTTGCAGGAGGGATATAACTGCAGGTATACACTTTTGCAGGATCTGATGATTTGCTAAAAGTACTTTCACTTACATAAGCCTCATAGAATTATCTTACTTCCCTTGTGACTTACACTTTGAAACACTGGTTCTTCATAAATGTCTTGTTTAATTTTCCACACATTGACAAATTTGCAAACATGTATCTCATTTTTAACTTTTAACTCCACTTCTTGGTGTTCAGAGAACATACTTGGTTATGATTTAAAATCCTGAGACTTGTTTTATGTCTTAAAGTAAAACCTATTTCTGAGAATATTCCAGAGAATGTTCAGATACATACGGACATATATGTTTGTGTGTGTGTATATATACATGTATAGACACGTACATGAGTAGAGATAAATATATACACAGGATATGTGTATATGCCTATTTGAGCATTTCAGTGTAGGTACATAAATGCAAATATAAATATACAAATGTATGTGCATGTATATGTATATACATGAATTGAAAATGCAACACCCCTTCCTGTTTACCATTCCTTGACCTTGAAGTGTTTCCAGTCGTGTTCTTCAAATTTATGTTTTGTTTTCAGTCTCATGTCTCTTTGGAACTTGAACTAAACCTGTATTAGGCATTTTCACAATCGTTTAGGTCCTCTTTATGTCCTGTTGAGGTAGAAGCCCACAGTCACCTTCTGTTAGAGTATAAGAATCTCTCTACAGATAGTAGCATTTTCTGAGGTTGTAGAGAATAGACCACACTGTGAAGCAAGAAATTTGCCAGCCATATCAGTAAACCAAGGATGCTGAAATCCTCAAGTCATAAGCCATTTCATCCATCCCTAAATGTGAAACTTGAGGGGACTCTTGACGAAATCAAGTTGCAATCAAGTCCTTAGTTATTGCAGCTGCCACCAGTGTTGCCCAAAGAACTGACTTGAGAGAGAACAGATACTCCACCTAGTTAAGGTGCTTATCAAAGGAATTATTTCAAGGAGCCCAGATTCTTGCATCTTCCCATAGATAGAAAATAGCTCAATCCATTCACTTGAGGTGTCCAGTTCTTCTTTCATTAACCATAATATTCAGACACTCTCCATACCTGATTGTTGTACCAAA
The DNA here is from genome assembly GCF_033118175.1 of Dama dama. Taxonomy (NCBI): domain Eukaryota; kingdom Metazoa; phylum Chordata; class Mammalia; order Artiodactyla; family Cervidae; genus Dama; species Dama dama. The sequence continues at coordinate 3,431,497 of NC_083715.1, read as the reverse complement.
ATTCTGTGAAACCTGGCTCCTCCTATCCTTCTTCAGAGCAGTCTTTTTACAATACTTGAGAAGTTTCTCCTCGTGATTAAATCTTTCTTAGGATGAAAGTCCTAATGAAGAATTCTCCACTTTTAGGCTATGCATTTTTTTCCCAGTCAGTAGCACACATTATATCATTACAAAATAAGGGATTCTTGGGCTGCATCTCAGTTTTAAACTATGTTTACTAATTCCTGCTTAGTATAGTTCTGAAAGTCAAAGTTCTGCTATTGCTTATTAAAACTTGAGGGAATTAATGTTTTCATAAATTGGTGACATCGGTTAATGAAAACATATAATCATAAATGTTTAGTTTCCTTTTAGGAATCCCTTCTTTATTTTTAGAAGCAAAAACAAATTAGTGAAGTGAAGGGACACTTAAGTGTAGTGTCTGAAATTTTTCTGGCTAACTTAGCTCTTCTTTTTAAGTTTTTTTTTTTTTTTTTCTTCTTTTGTCTATACATACTAAAGCAGTCCTGAGCACACATTTTACTTGAGATGCACTGTGATGCTTCACTTGTCACTTGCACAAGTTGTCCAAGGACTGATTTTCTTTCTTCACTTGAAACAAAATGATTAAAATTTGGAGTATAATTGACTTACAATGTTATGTTAGTTTCTGCTGTCCAGCAAAGTCAATCATTTATTAGTAAATATAGCTGAGCCTCCCTTTTGAGCAGTCCTCCCATCTCCCTCTTGGACCTCCTCTCCTACCCCACAACCAACTCCACTAGAGCCCTCTATAGCTCTAGCTATCTACTACATTCTTCAGTTTTTACATATGTCAGTGCAATTTGTTCAATTTATCCCATTCTCTCCTTCCCACTCTGTGTCCACAAGTCTGTTTTCTATGACTGCATCTCTTCCTACCCTCCAAATGGGTTCTTCAGTACCTGTTTTCTAGATTCCAATTATATGCACTAGTATGCAATATTGGTCTTTCTGTTTTTTTAATTACTTCAGCGTGTAATAGGCTCTAGATTCAGCTGAAACTCTATAGATAATCCAATTTTGTTTATCTTTAAGGGTGAGTCAGTTTCCATCATATATAAAAAACATAGCTTCTTTATCCATTCTCTGCTCAATGGGCACTGAGATCATTTCCCTTTATTAGCTACTCTAAATGGTGTTACAATGGATACTGGTGTACATATGTCTTTTTCATTTAAGGTTTCTTTTGAGTATATGCCAAACAGTGGGGTTGTTGGATTGTATGGTAGTTTTATTCCTGGTTATCTAAAGAACTTCTATACTGTTCAGCATCATGGCAGTATTCATTAACATTCCTAACACAGTTCAGAAAGGCAGAAGGATTCCCTTTTCTCCATGCCATCTCCTTCATATAATATAATACTATGTATATATATATAGATAGATAGATATCAAATAATATATATATATATGTACCAAATAATATGTATATGTACAAATTATATATATACCAAATAATACTATATATATATATATATATACCAAATAATTATATATATATATTTATTTAAATTGTTATATGTATATATACACAATCACATAAATATTTACTTATTTATTTGTTTGCCACAAACCTCAATCACTGCATGTGGAATCTAATTCAATGACCAGGGATCAAACCTGGGACCCCTGCTTTGGGATCATGGTGTCATAGCCACTGGACAAGCAGGGAAGCCCCGTTATAGATTTGTTATGATGCTGGCCATTTGGAATGGAGCGAGGTGATACTTCATTGCAATTTTGACTTGTGTGTCTTTGTTAAGTTGAGGTAGTTTGCTATCTGCAGTTTTTGGAAGGTTTCAATTTCAAATGCTTGTCAAATTATGTCAAAGTATTTTCAGGATCTATTGAAGTGATCATATGGTTTTAATGCTTCAGTGTACATTGATATGCAGCTAATGAAGAATGTTTGCATCTCTTAGATAAAGCCCACTTAATAATGGTGTTCAATCCTTTTCAAGTACTGCTGGATTTTTTTTACTCATATTTTGTTAAGGATGTCTGCCTCTGTCCATCTATGTGATATCGGTCTCTAACTTTCTTTTTCTGTGTTATCTTGGTGTTGGTATCAGTGTGACGGTGACCTTGTAGGATGAGTTTGTGGGTTCTCCTTGTACTCTAGAATTTTGGAAGAGATTCAGATGTGCATGTGTTAGCAGTTCTCTGACTGGTTCATAAAATTTCCCTGTGACACCATCTGCCTTTAATTTTATTAACTGGAAAATTTTCATCACAGTTTCAATATATGTGCTTGTAATTGCTATGTTCATATTTTCCGTTTCTTCTTAGATGACCTTCTGTGCATTTGTCCGCGGATTTCAGATTCTAAATTTTGTTGACTTATAGTTGTTTCCTGTAGTCTCTTATGATTCTTTGTTATTTCCATGGTGTCAGTTATATTGTCTTCTTTTTCATGACATGTTTGGTTGATTTAAGTGTTTGCCTTTTTATTTTGTTTTTCTTGATAACTCTAGACCATGATTTAAGTATTTTGTTTATCCTCTCCATGAGACTCCTTTCCGTGAAACTGATTTTGCCTATTTTTTAATCATTTTTTTCTTTAATTTCCGCTCTGATTTTTATCACGTTTCCCCTCTTCTATTAACTTTGGGGAATTTCGTCTGCTTTTTCTTCTTTCTCTAAACGTGTTACATTTAAGCTTAGGTTGATTATTTGGTTTTATCAGTAGTCATGTATGGATGTGAGAGTTGGACTGTGAGGAAAGCTGAGCATGGGAGAATTTATGCTTTTGAACTGTAGTGTTGGAGAAGACTCCTGGACTGAAGGAAGACCCAATGAGTCCATCCTAAAGCCGATCAGCCCTGGGTTTTCACTGGAAGGAGTGATGTTGAAACCGAAACTCTAATAATTTGGCCACCTCTCGTGAAGAGTTAACTTTTTGGAAAAGATCCTAATGCTGGGACCGTTTGAGGGCAGGTGGAGGAGGGGATGACAGAGGATGAGACGACTTGATGGCATCACCGACTCGATGGACATGGGTTTTGGTAGACTCCAGGTGTTGGTGTTGGTCAGGGAGGCCTGGTGTGCTGGAATTCATGAGGTTACAAAGAGTTGGACAGGACTGAATGACTGAACTAAACTGATTACTTGAGATATGTAGTAGTTATCTTCACTTTTCCACTGCTTTAGCATGCTCCATAAGTTTCAGACTATCATCTTCTTAATATTATTTGCTTCTAAAATTTTTCTTTTCTTTGCTCTCTGATTTCATCAGTGGTCTCTTGGCCGTGTAGAGGTGTATTTGTTAGCCTACATGGGTTCATGTTCTTTACAGTCCTCACCCCCAAAGACTGGTATGCAAATCATAGCAATGTGTTTATAAAAAATAACAATAATAAATACAATTTCCATTGTCTTAAATTTACCAAGGCTTGACTTGAGATCTAGTTTGTGATTTATCCTGTAGATATTTCATTTTCACTTTAGAAAAATGTATATTCTACTGTGTTTGCATGAAATGTTCTATAAGTTTCAATAACTTTAGAAGGCCTGTTGTGTCATTGAACACTTGTGTTTCTTTTTAAATTTCATTTTAAAATTGGAGGATAATTCCTTTCCAATACTCTGTTAGCTTCAGCACTACCACAGTCTGTATTAGCCTATAGTATACCAATGTCAGTTTTTGTGTTAATTATTCATTGCTGCTTGTTTATTTTTCTAGGCCCTTCAAAACTGTTTCTCGTCTTTTCTCCACTCTATTTCCAGAATGTTTGATAATATGTATTATCATTACTTCCAAGTCTTTTTCAGGGAGCTTGCCCATATTTTCCTTAATTATGTTTTGAGTTTTTACTATATTCCTTTGCCCACAACATATTTATCTGTCTTCACATTTCCCTACTTATTGTGTTAATGGTCATTTCTTCCCAGACTGCTGGGTTATCGTTACTGCTCCTAGTCTCCACTCCAAGTCAATAATTATGTTGGTCGAGTGGCTAGTGTGGTCTTTGGAGTGGGAGAGACTGGCAACTATGTTCTTGAGTCTGCAGCTGAGTTTTTCCTCTCTAATGGTGGGGCCATGTCTGTTCTGTCACTTGTAGGTGTCTGTGGGATTAGTCTGGCATTTGGCAATCTATCTGATGAAGATTTGGTTTGTGTTTATATATTGCTTGTTGTGTGTTGTGAGGCATCAGTCCTGGGCTGTGCAGGCAGATGGGTGGAGTGTATCCTAGATTAAGAAGGAGGCCTTCGTGGAGACTGTCACCGTTAATATTCACTGTAGACAGGAATTCTCTGGTGTCCCACGATCCTGGTCTCAGTGCTGGCACCCAAGAAGATCAGACCCAACTTATACTCAGAGAACCACGATCCCATAGTAAGAGGTTGAGGAGATTAAAAACAGTAACATAGATTAGTGGCAAATAAATAAATAAATAAATTAGCACAAGCAATAAACACAACAGAGAAGACAACTGATTCATAAAGAGAACCAATCAAATAAATCTCAAGGCAAAAAAACAGCACAAGAACAGAGTGTCAATTGAAGAATAAAGAAAGCAAATCTGGCAAGAAGATCAGATACAGCCCCTACAGAATAACAGAAAATCACAGTTAATGTGGAAATGCATATCTATTTAAAAAATGAAGAGATGCAATATCAAAAAAAGGTACAGAAAATAAGAAACCAAAGTGAAAGTAGAAATAGATACATAAAAATTTTAAAATATGGTTGAAATAATCTTAAAAGACCAAATCAATGTGTAGGATCAAAGAAGTCTACAAATGAAAAAACTAGTACTCCAAAAACACAACCATTCAAAGCATCAAAAGAGTCATACATTTTTCCTAGTGTCTCATCTATGAGTGTCCTAGTCCCCGGCATGAGCTAAACAACCACAGCTCTTTGGGAAGCTCTACAAAGATGGAGAGAACTGGACTCTGGATCTGTCTAGGACAGCTCAGACTCAAAACTGCTAAAATTCCTATGTGTTCTTACAGCTGCCTGACCCTGGGCATTTTCTTTCGTTTGACTTCTTATCGTCTTTTGATGTATTCCATTGATACAGGGTCTGTGTTATTAATCGTGTGTATTTAACGGCAGCATGCTCAACTTGTTTGATAGATTTCCAATCCTCTCCCTAATGGCTCTGTCCCTGGGCTCTGTCTCAGATGTAATTTTCATGTTTCCTCTACATGTGGTCACCAAAGAAGTCTGCCTTGAGACACATACGCAGCACTGGGGCCTGCCTTGGTGAGCACAGGAGGTTGTACAGCTGCTTGGAGTGCTGTAACCCTGGTGGTGACAATTATGAATAGGAGCCAGCAACCAAGGGCAGAAGAGATTTAGCCTTAATGGGATCATTTTCTAGCCTGTGGTTGTAGGAGCATGAGTGGTACTTCTGGCTGGTGTTTCTCTATTGCCTTGTAGTAGGTGTTAACAGGTAGGAAGAGGAGGGGATACAATGGTATCTTTACCTCCTGAGTGTGACACAGCTGTAAGGTCCTGCCTCTTTGGCAGTTTGGGAATTCTCAAAAGGCATTCCCTGCTACACAACTACGCATACATGCTCTGTCAGGCCGTTTCCACATAGTCAACAGCAGTCCTCTCCCAGGATGGCTCTCTAAACCCCGTGTTCCAGCTTCCAGACCCCATGCACACTGGTTGAGCTGCATTGCAGTTTGGGCCATATAGGGCTACAGCACACATTGTCTGGGTGACTCTCATTCTATAGAAATTATGTTTTATCAGCTCTTCGCTTCCTTTCAGTCCAAAGTAATTTACCCTTTAGTGAAAGGGCTTTCCTCATTCTGGAAATCTCTTCCCTGCTTCTCCATCTCCCACCCCAAGCCTCTGGTTTTGTCTTGCTTCCTCATATCCTCCTTCTGCCATCTTAATTCCTTTCCACCTAGGTATGTCTGAAATCCACATGGGACACTCTTGTAACCAGGGTCTTCTGCTAGTATTTATCTGATGCTCTGGGATAACTATTGTCAGTGTAGAAGTATTATTTGTGATCCATTAATTGAGAGAGTTGCATTTCACATCTGTCTACATTTCTTCCTTCTTGGAACTTCTCAGTTTTTCCTGGCAAGCTCTATAATTTGTTTATCCTTGACAGCAAAGCATAAATCATTAGTTGATGTGAATTAATCTGTTTGAGTGGAGGTTGCATACACACACATGTAACTGGTGCTACTTTGACTTCCAAAATTCAGTCAAGCACATTTTGTTGTTGTTATTTTTCTTCCTCACTTGGAAATTTCTGTTAATGAGGAATTGTCTTCAGCATGAAGGAATTCAGAACTTTCACATAAAATATAATAGCATAATTGGGCTCAAAGATCAGCACTTTAATATACCTAGCTATTTTTTTAACATTCCCGACATTTCCCCAGAGTACAGATGCCTGATTTTTTAACTCGAAGGTTAACTCCATTCAATGTGTGTCAAAGGTCAGAGACTGCCATGGGCATAATTTAATTCTTGTAGAAGTAAGATAGCAAGTTCATAGGAAATTACCAGTTAGTACTTGACTACTTAAAAGAGAGAGAAAAGAACAACAGCAACAATGACCAAAAAATAAAATAAAAAGAAAATGCATGAATGTATAGTTAGTGATTTAATCATAAGAGGTACACATTAATTGATTTTTGGATCATAGACAAAACAAGGAGATGCCATAAAATTATCCATATCTGCTTAATTGTCTCTGCTAATGACTTGATCACTGTGAGTCACACACAAACCAAAAAAATGAAAGAAAGAAAGAAAATGTAAAAATTCTTAAAGAGATAAGAATACCAGAACTCCTGGGAAATGTGTATGCTAGTCAAGATGCAACAGTTAGTATTGGACATGGGACAATGAACTGGTTCAAACTTGGAAAAGAAATATGTCAAAGCTATATATATTTTACCCTGCTTATTTAACTTCTGTGCAGAGAAGATAATGAAAAATAAAATCCTAGATCAAAGTCAAGCTAGAAACAAAATTTATGTGGGTGATATGAATAACCTTAATTATCCAAATGACAAAAGAATAATTGGAACTAAGGAGCCTCTTGATGAATATATTATCTGTTTCAAGTATAGACAGATGAAACAAGATAGTCTTACATAAAAGATGAAATTCTCAGTTTCACATATGAAAATCTAGGTGCAGATTTCAGGATGTGAAATATAAAATTTTCTATTATTCACACACACAAATCTGGGGAAAGGTATTTCAACTTGAAATATGGAATTCTCTGTACATCACACAGGAAGGTATGGACAAAGAATTTCTGGCATAAAATGTGGAAATTTTCTTGTGAAAGTTATAAAAATCTGGATGCAAATTCTTTTATAGGAAATATGAAAATGTCTACTTAACATATGGTCACAGGTTTCTAACATGAAATAAGGATTATTTTCATATTTCTCATTTGAAAATCTTTGTGTTGTCTTTCCTTCATGAAATACTGGATACTGTTAATTAAACATTTGAAAAACTTGCATTAATTTCCCTAGGGGAAATATAGAATTTACTCACAGGTTTTTATGCTTGAGCATGAAAATTCTCTTTATTTCTATCAAGAAAGTTTGAATGAAGGTCTTCTGATATGAAGTATGGAATTCTGTGTATTTCACATTTCAAAATCCAGCAAGAGAATTTCTCATATGAAATATGAAATCTCAGTTATTCACATATGAAAACTTTTTCCATATTTGTCCTCATAAAATAGAGAATTTTCAATGATTCAGAAATTAAGATCTGAGCTAAACAGTCAAATGTCAAACAGCTATATTTTGTGTATTTCCCTAATAATATATAGAGTTATCTGTATTTTTTGATGAAAGTCTGGGTGAAGATGTCCCTACAGAAAATAGGAAATTAATGTAAAATCAAAACCCTTATGATCACACAGTGGAAGTGATAAATAGATTCAGGTGATTATATCTGATAGACAGAGTGCCTGAAGACCGATGGGTGGAGGTTTGTGCCATTGTACAGGAAGCAGTGATCAGGACAATCCCCAAGAAAAAGAAATGCAAAAAGGCAAAATGACAAGGCATTGGCTGAGAAGATTTGAGAAGCTAAATGAAAAGGAAAACTATACATATTTGAATGCAGTCCCAAAGAATAGCAAGGAAAGATAAAACCTTCCTCAGTTATCAATACCAAGAAATAGAGAAAATAAATAGAATAGGAAAGATTACAGATCACTTCAAGAAAATCAGAGATACCGAGGGAAATTTTCATGCAAAGAGGGGCACAATAAAGGACAGAAATGGTACCAATGTAACAGAACTAGAAGAAACTAAGAAGGGGTGCAAGAATATGCAGATGAACTATGCAAAAAAGACCTTCATGATCCAGTTAAGCACGATGGTGTGATCACTCACCTAGAGGCAGATGTCCTGGGTTGTGAAGTCAAGGTGGGCTTAGGAAGAATAACTACAAACAAAGCTCGTGGAGGTAGTGGAATTCAGTTGACCTATTTCAAGTTCTAAAAGATGATGCTGTGAATGTGCTGCCCTCCATACGCCAGCAAATTTGGAATACTCAGCCGTGGCCAGAGGACTGGAAAATGTCAGTTTTCATTCCAACCCCAAAGAAAGGCAATGCAAAGAATGTTCAAACTACCACTTAATTATACACATCTCACACACTTGTAAAGTACTACTCAAAATTCCCCAAGTCAGGCTTCAGCAGAATGTGAACCATGAGCTTCCAGATGTTCAAGCTGGGTTTACAAAGGGCAGAGGAACCCGAGATCAAATTGCCAACACTTGTTGGGTCATCAAAAAAGCAAGAGAACACCAGAAAAGTTATCTACTCCTATTTGACTACATCAACGACTTTGTGTAGATCACATCAAAACTTTGAAAGTTCTTCAAAAGATGGGACTACTAGACCATGTTACTGCCTCCCAATAAATCTGTATGCAGGTCAGGAAACAACAGTTAGCCAGGACATGGAACAACAGACTGGTCCCGAGTTGTGAAAGGAGTACATCAAGGCTGTATATTGTCACCCTCTTTATTTAACTTATATGTAGTGTTTATTACACAAAATGCCAGGTTGTATGAAACAGGGTTTTGAGTTAAGGTTGCTGGAAGAAATATCAATAACCTCAGATACACAGATGACAAGATCCATATGGAAGAACTTGAGAAAAAAAAAAAAAAACCTAAAGAGTGTCTTGAGGAGAGTGGAAAGGGTAACTTAAAACTCAACACTCAAAATGAGAATCATGGCATCCAGCCCCATCATCTCCTGGCAAAAATGTGGGGAAACAATGGAAACAGTGAGAAATGTTATGTTGGGGGTTCCAAAATCACCGCAGATGGTGGCTCTGGTCATGAAATTGAAATATGCTTTCTCCTTAGAAGAAAAGTTATGACCAGGCTAGACAACATATTATAAAGCAGAAAAAGGTCGGTCTAGTCAAAGCTATGTATAGAGTCAAGTACAGAGATGAAAACTGGATTATAAAGACGAACTCCAGAGAACTGATGCTATTGAAATGTGGTGTTGGAGAAAACTCTTGAGAATCCCTTGGACTGCGTGGAGATCAAAGGGGTCAATTCTAAAGGAAATCAGTCCTAAAAATTGGTTGGAAGTGATGATGCTGAAACTCAAACTTAAATACTTTGGCCACCTGATATGAAGAACTGTCTCATTGGAAAGGACCCTGATGCTGAGAAAGATTGAGGGTTGGAGGAGAGGGCGAATACAGAAGATGAAATATTTGGATTGCATCACTGACTCAATGGGCATGGGTTTGAGCAGGCTCCATGAGTTGGTGATGGACAGGGAAGCCTGGCATTCTGTAATCCAAGGGTCCAGCAAGAGTCGGATAGGACTGAGTGACTTAATGGAACTCACTGTACTTCCTTGGGTTCTCAGCAAAAGGAAAGTGCTAAAGAACTCTCTTACACATCAACTGGTAATTCCCACAGATTCTTAATATTCCCTAAGAGTTTTCACTGTTTCCTCAGATTCAGCTGAGATGAGTGTTCTTTCTATTAAATGGGTAAAGATTCACTAGGAAATAATGGAAGGGACATAATTTACAAAAAGTGATAGAAGATAATCAACACATCAGAAAGGCAGCATGACCTTGTCAAAAAGTTGCAGTACTCTCCTTTAATCCTTCCCACGGATTTTCTTCTAAATCCATAGGATAAAACCTGACCAGTCCTGAGGACTGGTCTTTGAAAAGGGCAGTGACCAAGGCATTGCTGCTTATTGCTTTAACAATGACACAAAGCAAGCATGACATGGTAATCCTGCCTCCATAAACCTTCCCTAACCAAGTAAATAGGCTGCAGTGGCCATTGGAGAGCTTAGAGAATCACAAGGTTAGGATCAAAAATGGTTGGAGCCACCTGGGACTTTCCCACAGAGAGTTTTCCAGGTGGGATGAAGTCACCTTTTCCATAGTAAAACTTCTTGTCTATGGCCTCCACTCTTATTGCCAGCCCTACGGATTTGTGAGAACCAGAAAGATCATGATTCTAGCTTTCAAAGTATACATCTGATTAAAAAAAGAATAAAATCCAGTCCAAACTGAAGGGCCTATGGAGAATCACATGGTTCTCAACCCTAAGAAGGGCCATTAAAACAGCAAAACCACAGCTCCTGGCAAGTTACTTATTCACACCTGCAGCCCTTGAAGAGATAGTTCCAAGTATTGTAAACAGTGTAGATTTTAAGTCCTCTCCCAACTTGAGAAATTGTGCCAACAAGACCTCTGAACCTCCTGTCTTAACCAAGCCTAAAAGGCAGACCCTGTACACATCAGGACCAAGGTATGCTCAGCTGGGAATATTTGGAGGTAAAATACCAGGGATAGGACACAATAGAGAAGGTGTACACTCAAAGTGAAGTCATAAAAAAAAAAAAGCCTTTTGTGAAAGTTTCAGAGGGAAAATGTTCCTCCCCCAGATGGCCCAGTTGATAGGTTTCAAGTCACTAATAACATTCAGCATAGCCACGAATCAGTGTGGATTTCTTCTATGTAACTTCAGATGCTTCTGTTCAGGCCTGTCTGCAGCCTCTGACTCCCATTCCTAAATTGTGTTCATTCGGTCAGCAGACAGTTTGAAATATAGGCAATGGGTAAACACCAATGGAAGAGGATGAAGACTGCAAGAACAAAGAATCTGTCCAGGGCAAAGGACAGAACAAGCTACAGCTTGGAGAAAAGATGGAGGAAGTTGGAGAGGAGAATGAAGGGCAGATTTCAGAGCTAGCATCTGGCCTTTTGGGATGGTGACAGCTGCTCCAGACCTGGCTGCAGGCCTTGGGGAGATATTTCCAAATGTAATAAAAGAATGTGGTCTCTGTCCACAATGAGCTGATACAATCTTAAAGCCTCAGCCTATAATACTATGCCAAGTACAGGGACTTCACTTAGAAATTCAGGAGAGTTTAATTTAGGGGACAGTGTGTGAGACTTGCAGGAAATATGCTCTATCAGACATTTTCTAACACTTAGCATAATTAATCGGGCTCAAACCAGGACTCACTTATATGCATGTAGACTGTTCTCTTAGGCATATTCCATTTATGAGGTCATATAACTTCCTATCTGGGATTTCACTTTCTTGCTGAGTACTTCTTGACTTATGACAAGGGAAGATAACACTAACTTGGAAGTCATATCTTTGTTTTAGGACTTTTCTATCAATTTTCCAGCTCTACCAATTGTGCTAGGTAACTTCCTGCCACTTTATAAAGTTGCCATATGGCCAACCTTATAGTGTCTCCTCCTGCCATACCAGAGGTACTACAGTAAGTGTAAAAGCAGATAACATTCAAAAGCACAATTATAGCTCATGATTCTTTGCTAATTTTCTTTCCAGTTGATATAGTCATAGGTGTGAGTGGGGTATTAAGATCCCCCACTATACTTTTGTTATTGTTAATTTCCCCTTTCCTACTTGCTTGCATTGGCCTTACATTTTGAAATACTCCTAAATGATACAATGGATTAGTTGCACCTAATTTTATACATAGACATTACACTCATTAGTAATGGAATCACCCAAGTGTGCACAGAACATCCTCCAGAGAAGATCGAATCCTAGCCCATAAACCTGGCCTTCATAAGTAGAAAAAGAAGAAGAAGAAAGAAAGAATTTCAATTTTGTTTTCCAATCACAATGAAATAAGATTAGGTGTCAACTGAAGAAGAAAAAAAGTTAAAATCCAAACATATTTCACTAAAATGGGCAATGTTGAAGAAATTGAAAAATTCTTAGGAAAGAGTAACCATTCATAACTGAATGACAGAGAAATAGAAATTCTTCAAAGACACATCAGAATCATGGAAATTAAACCTGTAATCAAGAATCTTTCAACAATGAAAAGACCACGACCAGATGGTTTCACAGGTGAATCCTGTAATTTCTTTATTTTCTTTTCTTTTTTTTTTTTTTTCAGAATTTACCAAAAAAATGTTTTATGGAAAAACTAACACCTAACCAACTCAAACTTTTCCAGAAAATTGCAGAGGATGGTAAGCTCCCAGACTCATTTTATGAGGTCACCATCACCCTAATACCAAAACCAGATAAAGATGCAACAACGAAAGAAAACTACAGGCCAATATCACTAAACAGATTGGGAAGCATAGATGCAGAAATTTTCCTGCCCCTTCAAGGAAATAAGCAGAACCCGAAAACATATTGAAAAGGTGATACATCATTACCTTATAAGCACGTGGGCTTCATCCCAAGGATGCAAGGAATCTTCAATATTTGCAAATCAACCAATCAATATGATACACTATAATAAACTGAAAGATTAAAAACCATATGATTATCCCAATAGATGCAGAGAAATTTTGACAAAATTCAACATCTACTTATGATAAGTCTCCAGAAAGCAAGTGTAAAAGGAACATATCTCAACACAATAAAAGCCACGTATGAGAAACCCAGCAAACAGAAACTTCAATGGTGAAAAATTGAAAGCATTTCCTCTAAAATCAGGAACAGGACAAGGTTTCCCACTCTTACCACAACTATTCAACATTGCTTTGGAAGTCCTAGCCACAATAGTCAGAGAAGAAAATAAATAAATAAATAAATAAAAAGAAATCCAAGTTGGTAAAAATAAAAGAGAGGAAACTCTCACTGTTTGCAGATGACATGGTCCTATACATAGAAAGCCCTAAAGACACCACGAGGATATTACTAGAGCTAATTGAAGAATATGATAATGTTGCAGGTATAAATTATTACACAGAAGCCCCTTACGTTGCTCTATGTGAAAAGTGAGAAAATAGAAAGAGAAATTAAGGAAACTATCCTGTTCACCATTGCAGTGAAACAAATAGCATACTTAGGTGCAAATATACATATATAGAGAAAAAAAGATGTATATGTGTATATAGAAACCTATAAAACAGTGATGAATGAAATGAAAGATGAGACAAACAGATGGAGAATTATACCAGGTTGATGGACTTAAAGGAGCAATATACATGAGTATATAAAACAAAGCAATCTATACATTTAATGCAACCCTAACTAGTTACCGATGGTATTCTTCAGAGAACTAGAGCGAATAGTTTCACAGCGTGTATAGAAACACAGGAAACCTCTCATAGTAAAAGCAGTCTTGAGAAAGAAGAATGGAGATGGAGGGATCAACCAGCCTGACTTCAGACTATACTACAGAAAAACAGTCATCAAGACAGTAGCACAAAGACAGAAATCTAGATCAATGGAACAAAATAGAAAGTCTAGAGATAAGTCCAAACACCTATGGACATCTTAATTTTGATGAAGGAGGCAAGAATATACAATGGAGAAAAGGCTATCTCTTTAACAAGTGGTGCTGGGAAAAAAATGATCAACCAGCTGTAAAAGAATGAAACTACAACCCTTGCTAACACCATATGAAAAACTAAACTCAAAATAGATTAAAGATCTAAATATAAGACTAGAAACTATAAAATCTTTAGAGGATAATGTAGGCAGAACAAACACTCTGACAAAAATCATAGCAAGATGCTCTATGACCCACCACCCAGGGAAATGGAAAGAAAACAAAAATAAACATTTGGGATCAAATGAAACTTAAAAGCTATTGTACAATGAAGAAAACTATAAGCAATGTAAAAAAGCACCCTTTGAAATATAACAGCAAGAGAAAATATGTTATGGAGAAATAACAGCAAGCAAAGCCACTGACAAGAATTAATCCCTAGACTATAAAAGCAGATCATGTAGCTCAATGCCTGAAAATAAACGACTGAATAAAGAAATGAGCCAAAAACCTCAACAGCCATTTATCCAGAGATGACACACAGATGGCTAACAAAGACATGAAAAGGTGCTCAACCTCACGCATTATCAGAGAAATGCAAATCAAACCCACAATGAGGTGCCTACTCGTGCTGGTCAGAATGGTGCCATCAAACAGTCAAGACAATAAATGCTGAAGAGGGTGTGGAGAAAGTGGAAGTGGGAATCCAAACTAGCATCACCACTATGGAGAAGAGTATGGAGATATTTTAAAGAACTGGAATTAGAACTGCCATATGACCCAGTAGTCCCGTAGTTAGGCACGCACACTGAGGAAAGCAGAATTGAAAGAGACACAAGCATTTCAATGTTCATTGCAGCACAGTTTCAATGGGACATGAAGGCAGCCTAAATGTGTATCGGCAGGCGATTTGATAAGGAAGTCAAGATACACATACACAGTGGGATATTACTCAGCTATTAAAAAGAACATATTTGAGTCAGTTCTAATGAGGTGTATGAAACTGGAGCCTATTATACAGAGTGATGTAAGGCAACAAAGAAACACTGATGAAGTTTATTAATGTGTATATATATATATATATATGACATTTAGATAGATGGTATGATAACCCTAAAGGCAAGAAAGCAAAAGAGGCACAGATATAAAGAACAGAATTAGGGACTATTTGGAAGAAGTTGAGGGTTGAAAATATGAGAGAAGAACATTGAAACCTGTATATTACCATGTAAAGTAGTTGACCAATGCAATTTTGTTGAGTGAAGCAGGGCACTCTGAACAGGTGCTCTGGAACAACCAAGGAAGAAGGGAGGACGGAGGTTGAAGGGGGATTTAGGATGCTGTTACACATGTGCAGCCATGACTGATTCATGTCAAAGTATGGCAACATCCACCACAATATTGTAATGCAGTTAGCCTCCAATTAAAGTAAATTAATTAATTAAAAATGCAAAAGCACCGAGAAACCAAGCTTCTGAGGCATGTTGGAAATAAAGAGAGACCATGCAAAAGTGGACCATTAGATGGCTGATTGATATAGTAGTGTGGAAGGAGCTCTGATGAGAAATCAGCAATCCTTGTACATTTGTCATAGACATCAATAAGTCTGTTTTTCTCCCACTGAGTTCTCATCAAGTCTCTTCCCCCTCATCTTATACACTGCTTACAGGTGGTGAATGAGCTTCCTCTGATATTTAAACCACACATTTCAACTTCTTCCTTACTCAACTGACAGGGTTACTTATGACCTCATTTGCCATCCCCTCTTTTTTTACTATAGCAATCAGTAGTTTAGATCATTGCTTCTGACACCTTCACATTTGTCGTGGTGGAGACCATCCTTCCATCTTCCTGATACTATCTCCATCTTCCCTTGAGCATCCTGATACCTCTATCACTTCTTTTTATGAGTTTCTCATGGGGACAATTGTGACCACCCCCATGACCTCTTATCAATATTATTAAAGTATGATATTGACAAATATCAAAACATGCAGGGAAGAGTTCACTAATACCTGAGAACTCCTTCAGAAATGGGATTCTCAGCCTTCCTGATGCATTCTTGGTAAAGGATTTGTAGGTTTGTGGGAAAGGATATGATGGAGATTCACATTACCACTGTACAGCCTCTTTCATGTGTGATGTAAAAATTGGCATGAACGCATTGAAAGGACAGGAAAAACAGCCATATACACCTGGGGGAATGGTTCTTGGGGTTCTCTAGTTCTATGACAGATCTGTTCAAGTGATAAAGTAGCCTGCTCCTAAATAAGGAAGAGATTTATGTGAGTCTCAAAGTTATCATTTCCTCAGTTCCAGAGTTTTCTATGGTGCATCTTACTGCTCCAGACAAGGAAACATTTAAGAAGGAGGTTATTAATCACAAACAAAAAAATAAGATCTAAATGGACCAGACTCTCTGGAGTGAAGACAATATGGGAATCCTTATTTCAGGTAACAGGAAAGAAGTTGCAAATTGTGGATGGAGAGAGGGAAGCTCAACACTTTCCACATAGGAGGCAGTCATCTTTAAAAGAGGAATAAAGAAATTAAAAAAAAAAAAATAAAGTGTAGGCCTTCAGTGTGAACAACAAGAAGTAATATCATAAAGGAAAAAACACTTTTCAATCTGACCCTAAGTTAGTTCAATCTGACACTCCATGGAGTGTAGACCACCAGGCATCTTTCTCCATGGTATTTCCTGGGCAAGAAAATTGGAGTGGGTTTCAATTTTTTATTCCATTATATTAGATGTTTAGAGCTGAAGAAAGCATTGCCCATGCATTTTCTTGCATCTCTTTCAAGACAAAGCAACCTATAAAAGCTTCCTGCTCCAGAGAGTCTTTCTGAGATTCCAAAATTGCACTTGTGAAAGAGGCAGGTTTATAATATAGTGGATGGGGAAAATTCAAGTCATAGAGAGACAAATTAAGGGGGAAAAGGTCAACTTCTAGAAATCTGATTTATCTCATAATTCAGTGAGGCCACTTTTCTTTTTTTTTTAATAAACCACCTAAAAACAGAAGATTCATTCTTTATTGACTACAGAAATAGTTTATATAGATGGAGGAGAGTACAGAGAAGTGAAATATAAATCTGTTTCTGACCCACAAGATTCTATGTTGCTGGTTTTTTTTTTTTTTTTTCTTCTTCTTTCTGGACCTCATCTGCCACAAGTTCCTAGTAACTCTAATGATGCTTCAGATCTTCTGTTGCCTTAATGTTAGCAGTAAACAAATCCACAAGCTAGTGGTACTGATTTTCTATGAGATCTCCAGATATAAGTCAGAATACCCTATATATAACTTATTTGTACCAGATTGAAGAGAAAAAATATTAACCAGTCCTAAATGGACACAGAACCCACTGACATGCAGAACCAGTTGAAGATTAGGAACTTTGAACCAATGATCCCTGCTGGACATGGTTTGCAACAAGATTAATGAGTATTAAGCACAGTGTTAATCTTTGTACCTAACGTTAATGTATGAAGTTATTTTGGTGCTGATTTGAAGAGACCCTTAGTGTGTATCTAGATTCGTCAGTGCACATGGTTAGTGTCAAATTAGAATAATGTATAGCTGAAGAAAATTAAATATGTTTTGAATCATGCTGTTAGAACTATGCGGAACTCTGGCTGCTGATGCTGTATTTCAACCATAGTTCCAACATATTTGGTCCTACCATCTATTCCACCCTTCATCCTATGTCTACAAGAAATGCTCAGGGAGGTGAAAATGCCACTCATTTATTTCCCTGAAGATAGAGTTACTGGATGTGCTGGAACAGCAATAGGACAAACATCAGTCTCTTCCACTCATACTACTAATCCCAGGCAAGTTGAAAAAAAAAAAAAAAATCCAGGACACAGGCAGATGGGGTCCTCAAAAGTCCATTTATTAATATCTTTACTCCACAGAAGAGATATCAGAACTTATCACTCTTTCACGCAAAAATATCCGATGATTTCCCTTACCTATAAAATTGATGTTTTGATCTCTTCTGTCATACCTGCCCACTGCACATGTCCAGACATAATCTTTCATTCAGGGACACTTAAACTTCATGTTTTATTCTGTTCCTATTCTGGGTCTTGTCAGTGTTCCTTTTACCTGAAGTTTCTTTCCTAATGTCTCCTACCGAATCCTAGTCCTTATTGAAGACCTAGATCAGATTTTG
Source organism: Dama dama (assembly GCF_033118175.1). NCBI lineage: Eukaryota > Metazoa > Chordata > Mammalia > Artiodactyla > Cervidae > Dama > Dama dama. The sequence goes on along the minus strand of NC_083715.1, from coordinate 3,413,571 downwards.
ATCTTCAAAAACTCCCAGAAACATTGAAAAGCTTCAACAAATATATGAGTATCTGTAGTCTGTCCAAAGTCTAGGCATTAGCGTGCATTAATTATAGTCAATGCCATCATTTTTTGCTCTATATTCTACTTAGACTAAGGTTTAAACAGTGTAAATTGCACTTTAGCATATCTATTTGTATGGCTTATGAACACCTGACATAGTTAAACACTTTCTGATGAAGAGCCACAGATAGGGCGACAAGCATAACAGATAACTTTAATATTGCTCATCATATGTCCTGGGTGTTCATTGGAAGATCTGATGCTGAAGCTGAAACTCCAGTACTTTGGCCACCTCATGCGAAGAGTTGACTCGTTGGAAAACCCTGACGCTGGGAGGGATTGGGGGCAGGATGAGAAGGGGATGACAGAGGATGAGATGGCTGGATGGCATCACCAACTCGACGGGCGTGAGTTTGAGTAAACTCCAGGAGTTTGTGACGGACAGCGAGGCCTGGCGTGCTGCGATTCATGGGGTCACAAAGAGTCGGACATGAGTGAGCGACTGAAATGAACTGAACTGAAATGAACTGAAGACATTCATCAAAGAGATTTACAGCTAGATTTTTATAGCTCTAGAATAAGATAAAAAAAAAAAAATTCTCTGTAAAACCTGAGTATGATTATAACAATTGTACTACAGACTGCTGCTGCTGCTGCTAAGTCACTTCAGTCGTGCCCCACTCTGTGTGACCACAAAGATGGTAGCCTACCAGGGGCCTCCATCTCTTGGATTCTCCAAGAAACAACACTGGAGTGGGATGACACTTCCTTTTCCAGTACATGAAACTGAAAAGTGAAAATGAAGTCGCTCAGTCCTGTTGACTCTCTGGGAACGCATGGACAGCAGCCTATTTGGCGGCTCTGTCCATAGGATTTTCCAAGCGCGAGTACTGGAGTGGGTTGCCATTGCCTTCCCCTACTGCTGATGAGAGCAATACAATGGAAATATGGGAAATGATGCTATGGATAATTGTGGCTTGCAAAAAGTGTCAGGTTGATTGGTGTAGTCCCTTGTCCAATCTGTAGCTTGAGAATGTACTACAATTTCATCAATTGGATAGTACCTGAGGAAACATCATACTAATAACTTTCTGGACTTGAACAAGCAACTTCCCTTATATGTCTATGTCTTCTATATACTTAAGATATTTATCAGATTTGCAGCTGCCAAACTCTAAACTTTAACATTTTATCCTTCAGATTATGTTGCATAGAGCAGATAAAATGTATACTGTTTGAGGTGGAACTATGGAATGAATGTGAGTCTGCAAAGCTCTGTTTTCTAATTTTTATTTTTCCCATAATCTTAATCATCAAGTTGTTTCATTGGAACTCCTAAGTCTTTTCATATTTAGACATTTTCAGTACCAACCACTTGGTTATTTTGCTCCTTAGCAAACTTCCTGCCCATATGTGGTGGTCCAAAGATCAGAGGTAGCCTCTATTTCAGGCATACGATAAGTATGAAGACCAAGGGTAAAAGAGAGATGAAGTGTGCCAAGCTGGGAAGACTGTATCCAGACTATTCCTCTTTTACAGTGCACCACCCAGGTCCTTTTCAACTTCTACAAGCGCTGGCCACTGATCTGTTTAAAAAGGTCCCTAGTCTGAAAAGAATTTCCTTTGGTCACATAAGTCTCTCCTAGTGTGAGAGGTGAAGATCCAATTTCCATGAGTAAAATTTTGACAGTGAGTGACTTGGAAGTAAGTGACTTAATTCAATGTGAGATAAACTTTGAAAAGTTTATCTTCAAAGTGGTGCAATTAGCTCTACACTTGAGATTAGGTTCTGTCTTCCACTGATATATCTTGCTTTCCTCATTCCATTTCACCTTGAAATCCTCACCAATAAGTCCCTTGAAGGGCAATCATGGACCCTGATTTAAGGGATCCTGATCAAAACATTCCCACTACAGAACAGCAACTACCATTCAGCGAGAAAAGGAAAGTGAAAAATATTTTTACTCTAACCACAATTTCTCTAAAGGAGAACTGTCCCTGTGTGATGCTAGTTACTATTCCTGATGCAGACTTCTGAGGTTTTCCTTTTTGTTGTTGTTGTTGTTTTTTGGTTTTTGTTTTTTTTATGTTCTTAGCCTAAATAGTCATTTAAAAATATGCTTTTCAAAGAAGCTGATGATTTTTTTTAGCTGATCTTGGGGTGGATATACAAAGTTGGTGGGTTTAACTTCCAAAAATATGCTTATTTTTCAAGGGAAGTTTCTACTCAAGTCTAAAATTTATTAAGGTTTATGTGTTTAATATTGTGTTTCTTATTTGTTCCATTATTCAGGTTGTATTTTTCAAATACAGACCTCTAATTCTGAAGACATGTGAGTAAAGTCACAAGAAAAACTGGACACAAGATATGAATGCTTATTCCAACTGGAGAACACATCATATCAAAGAACATCAAACAGGTCAATCTAGAATAGTAATCACAAAATGATGTGTAAATCAATGGAAAAAAAAGCTTCATTAGGAATTAAAGTAAGATCTCATATATATTAACAGAAAAGAAAAATAAAGGGAAGAAGAAGAATGACATATGCACACACTGTGAGACAGAGATGACCAGAACAGAGTGAAACACTAGTGTGACTGAAAAAAGGGGAGTTAAAGGAACAAGTTGAAGATTGTGATTAGGGTAGAACTGAGGATGCTCATAGTCAGTTCTCAAGAGCCTGCTTTTTATCACACAACTTAGCTGGCAAGTGATCATTTTATCTGACTGCAGCAAGACGAAGGCTGTCTGAGGAAAATACGTGGAGGCTGGAGAATGGTTAGGATAGCACTGAATCATGTGCAGTAGAAAAATGACACAAATGCTGGGCCAGGTGGGTGACAATAAAGCCAGCAAACTGTGGCTGAATCTCAACATGATAAGGAGTAAAAGTAACATAACTTAGAATCTAGATAGAATGAGGTGGGATAGAAAATGAAGTAGTCAAAAATAGCTACTCCTGTCAATAACAGAAGGAGAACATTTGTTGTTATACAGCCAACAAGTCAGTTCTGGCTCTGCGCCACCCCATGGACTTTAATATGCAATAATTCTCTTTACAATCTGCCAGAATTTGTTCAGATTTCCATCCATAGAATTGGTGATGTAGTCTAACCACCCCATCATCTGCTACCCATCTCTCCTTTACCTTCATTCATTCCCAGCATCAGGACATTTTCTAATGGGTCAGCTCTTTGTATCATGTGGCCAAAGGAGGAAAAACAAGCAAACAGAAAGGCACCTAAATATTCAAAGAGAGGTGTTGAATCTGTTTAGGATATGGATGCAGAAAAAGCTTTTGAGAAAATTTAACACCCACTTATGTTGAAACCTGTAGTGGAAGTGGGAACAGTGGGGATCTTCTTTAACCAATAAAGACCATGCATGGATAAACCCACCAGAAGCAGGGTTCTCAATGGTAAAAATCTGAAACTATGACCCCAAATTCGTGAATAAGTGAAAGATGCCCCTCCTCTCACCACTGTTACTCAAAATAGTCTTGGGACACCTAACTGCTGCAATTGGAGAAGAAGAAGGAAAAAGAAGTTGCAAATAAATGGGAAAATAAGAGGTAAAACTGTCACTGTTTGCAGATGATATGATACTATGCACAGAGAATCCTAAGATGCAACCATAAAATTATGAAAGCTACTCAATGACTTTCAGAGAAGTGTCTAGCTGTAAAGGTAACACACAGAAATCACTTGCATCCCTATACACTGATATCAAAAAGAGAATTTAAGATAGCAATCCCATTCACCACTGCAACAAAAGGAATAAAATTCCTGGGGTTAAACATGGGTAAAGATTTGTGTGCTGAATTGAATAAGGCATGAAGGAAACAAATCAAAGGTGACAAAATAAATGGAGAGATGCACCTTTCTCTTTGACTTGGAGATTCAATACTGTGAAAATGTTTATGATACAAAAAGCAGTTTACAGATTCAAAGCAATTTCTTTGACATTGCCAATGTCAGTCTTCACAGAACTAGACTTTTTTTTTTTTTTTTTAACAACTTGTTGGGAAACATAAAAGACCTTGAATAGCTATGCTATCATGAGAAAGAATAAATAGGCCTGGAGGAATCAGGTTTCCTGATTTCAGTCTGTAATACAAAACTGTAGTAATGCACACAGCATGAAACTGGCAAAAAAACAAAGAAACAAAAAATGGGGATACAGGCCAATGGAACAGTTAGAAGACCCTGAAAAAAAATATGTTGTCCAAATGGTTACCTAATCTATGACAAAGGATGCAATAATATACAATGGAGGGAAGATATTAACCTTTATAGGTGCTGCTGGAAAATCTTGAGAGATAAAGATAAAAGAGTGAAATTAAGACACTCCCTTTTATTGTTTAGTGACCAAGTCATACCTGATTGCTTGTGATGTCATAGAGTGCATCAGGCAAGCCTCACTATGCACCACCATCTCCCAGAGTTTGCCCAAGTTCATATCCATTGCATTGGCAATGATGCCATCAAACACACTCATTCTTGTCACACCCTTCTCCTTCTGCCTTCAATATTTCCCATCATCAGGGTCTTTTCCAATGAGTTGTTTTTTTTCATTAGACGGATAAATTAGAGCTTCAGCTTCAGTAGCAGTTCTTTCAAAGATTATTTTGGGCTGATTTCCTTGAAGATTGACTAGTTTGATCCCCAAGTTGTCCAAGGACCTCTCAAGAGTCTTCTCCAGCACCACAATTCAAAAGCATCAATTCTTCCGCATTCTGCCACCTTTATGGTCCTGCTCAATCAACCATATTTGAATACCACAAAGACCATAGACTTAACTATACGAACTTTTGTTGGTGAAGTGGTGTCTCTGCTTTTTGACACATGACAAGATTTCACATAGATTTTCTGCCAAAAAATATTTGTTTTCTAATTTGATGGCCAAAGACACCATCTGGAGTGATTTTAGAGCCCAAGAAGGGAAAATGTGTCACTGCTTTCCATTTTTCCCTTATATCTGCCATGGGGTGATGTTGGGGGCAGGAGGAGAAGGGGACGACAGAAGATGCAATGGCTGGATGGCATCACCGACTCGATAGGCATGAGTTTGAGCAAACTCCTGGAGTTTGTGATGGAGAGGGAGACCTGGTGCTGCAATTCGTGGGGTCACAAAGAGTCGGACATGACTGAGCGACTGAACTGAACTGACTGAACTGATGGGACCTGATGTTGTGATCTGAGTTTTTATCATATTGAGTTTCCTACCTGCTATTGCACTCTTCTCCTTCACCCACATCAAGAGGCAATTTAATTCCTCTTCTTTTCCTACCATTAGAGCAGTTGTCACACATGTATATGAGGTTGTTTATATTTCAGCCAACAGTCTTGATTCCAGCATATAACTCACCCAGCATGGCATACCTCAGGATGTGCAGTGCTTAGAAGTTAAGCAAACAAAATATCAATAAACAGCCTCACCATACTCCTGTTCTCAATCCTGAAAGAGTCATTTGTTCTATACATGGTTGTAACTGTTGCTTCTTGACCTGCATACAGGTTTCTCAGAAGACGGGAAAGATAGTCCTGCATTCCCATCTCTTTATGTGTTTCCCACAATATATTATGATCCACAGAATCAACAACTTAAGAGCTCAGTTCAGTTCAGATGCTCAGTCATGTCCAACTCTTCACAACCCCATGAACCACAGCACACCTGGCCTCCCTGTCCATAACCAACTCCCGGAGTCTGCCCAAACCCATATCCACTGAGTTGGTGATACCATCCAACCATCTAATCCTCTGTCATCTCTTTCTCCTCCTGCTCTCAATCTTTCTCAGCATCAGGGTCTTTTCCAAAGAGCCAGCTCATCTCATCAGGTGACCAAAGTGTTGAAGTTTCAGCTTCAACACCAGTTCTTCCAAGGCACCCAGAACTGATCTCCTTTAGGATGGACTGGTTGGATATCCTTGCAGTCCAAGGGACTCTCAAGAGTCTTCTCCATCACCACTGTTCAAAAGCATCAATTCTTCTGTGCTCACTTTTCTTTATAGTCTAACTCTTACATTCATACATGACCACTGGAAAAACCATAGCCTTGACTAGACAGACCTTTCTTGGCAAAATAATGTCTCTGCTTTTTAATATGCTGTTTAGAATGGTCATAACCTTCCTTCCAAGGAGTAAGCATCTTTTAATTTCATGGCTGCAGGCAATATCTGCAGTGATTTTGGAACCCAGAAAAATAAATCCAGCCACTGTTTCCATTGTGTCTCCATCTATTTGCCATGAAGTGATGGGGCTGGATTCCATGTTTTTAGTTTTCTGAATGTTGAGCTTTAAGCCAAATTTTTCACTCTCCTCTTTCACTTTCATCAAAAGACTCTTTAGTTCTTCTTCACTTTTGCCATAAGTGTGGTGTCATCTGCATATCTGAGGTTATTGACATTTCTCCCAGCAATCTTTTTTCCAGCTTGTGCTCCTTCAACCCAGTGTTTCTAATGAGGTATTCTGCATATAAATTAAATAAGTAGTGTGACAATATCCAGCCTTGACATACTCATTTTCCTATTTGAAACCAGTCTGTTGTTTGTCCTGTTCTAACTGTTGCTTCCTAACCTGCATACCAGTTTCTCAAGAGGCAGGTTTTGGCATAGTCAGTGAAGCAGAAATAGATGCTTTTCTGGAACACTCTTGCTTTTTTGATGATCAAGCAGATATTGTCAATTTGATCTCTGATTCCTCCACCTTTTCTAAAACCATCTTGAACATCTGGAAGCTCATCATTCATGTATTCCTGAAGCCTGGCTTGGAGAATATTAAGCATTACTTTACCAGCCTGTGAGATGAGTGCATTTGTGCGATAATTTGACCATTATTTGGCATTGCCTTTCTTTGGGATTGGAATGCAAACTGACCTTTTCCAGTCCTTTGGCCAACACCGAGTCTCCAAATTTGCTGACAGTGGTCAATGGAATTTCCTATTTTCATGACTCTAAGATCCTACATATGGTGACAATTTCAACTCTTGTTCCTCTGATGTGTCTGAACCCAGCTTGAACATCTGGAGTTCCTAAGTTAATGTAATGATGAAGAGAAGCTTAAAGGATTTTTAACATACCTTTACTAGCTTGGAGGATGAGTGAGGTTTTGCAGTTGTTTTAACATTCTTTAGTACTCCCTTTCTTGGGAACTAGGATAAGGATTGCCTTTTTCCAGTCCTATGACCACTGCTAGGTTTTCCACATTTGCAGACATATTGAGTGTAGCACTTACACAGCATCATCTTTTGGAATTTTATGCAGAAATGACGTATTTCCATCACCTGCATTAGCTTCGTTGATGGCACTTTTGTAAGGCCCAGTTGACTTCACACTCCAAAATGGCTGGTTCTGTGTGAATGATCACAGTCACCTGGTTATCTGGGTCATTAAGATCTGTTGTTGTTGTTGTTCCTACAATCCTTTGCATTCTTTCCATTTCATGTTGATCTCCTCTGCTTTTCTTTGTTTGTTTGTTTGTTTTTTAGGTCTTTCATGTTTCTGTCCTTTACTGAGCCTATTTTTGGATGAAATGTATCTATATTTCAAAATTTTTTAAAAGATACCTAGTTTTCCCCCTTCTCTTGTTTTCTTCTATATATTTGCATTCTGTACTGCAGGATTGCTTTACATCTTTCCTTTCTCTTTTCTGGAATCCTGAACTTAACTGGAGTACCTTTGCCTTTTTCACTTGCTTTCTGGTGCTCTTCTTTACTCTGCTATTTGTACATCCTCCTCCATGACTTTCTTTTTCTTGACATTGCTTCTTCCACTGCTTGCTGTTCAATATTTTGGACCTCCTTCCCTGGCTTTTGAGGCACTCTGTTTGCTAGAGATAAACTCTGGAATTTCTTTCCAACCTGCACTGCATATTCATAGGGTATTTGATTTTATTAGTCCCTGGCTGGCCTAGTGGTTATGCACCTGACCTTCTGAATTGTGCAATATGTTGCTGTTGGTCTGATCCACAGTGAGCTCCAGATCCCCCACCCCACCCCCCGATGTTATACTGTTTTCCCTCTTCATTATATAGACAGGACGATTCCATTAGGAACCATTTGGTGATGTCCATGTGTAAAGCCATGTCTTGTGTGGTTGACAAAGGATCTTTGGGATGACCAGTGCATTCTCTTGGCAGAATTTGATTTTTTTTTTTTTGTCCTGTTTCATCTTGTATTCCAAGGCCAAACTTGCCTGCTATTCCTCATATCTCTTGACTTTCTCCTTTTGCATTCCAATCCCTTATGGTCATAAGGACATCTTTCACTTGCTGTTAGCTCTAGGAAATCTTCTTGGTCCTCACAGGACTGATCAGTCTGAACTTCTTCAGTATCAGGATTCAGAGCAGAGACTAGCATTACTGTGATGATGAATAGTTTGCCTGGAAGATGAACAAAGACCATTCTGTAATTTTTAAATTTGCACCCAATGTAGAGCATAGTGAAGTGATTCTAAAATTATAGCAGACTGGGGAAGTAGAGTCAAAGGAAAAAATAGAACATTGTCTTAGATTATGAAAGCTTAATTTTTGCCTAAAGAAGATACAATGTGGAATTTGGGGAGAATATAAGAATTTCTATGTAAGGAAGGAGATTCAGTGTGTGAGGGTTCAGCAAGATGAGAATGAAGAGCTTCTTTTCCATCCATTTTGGTAAATTCATGGCTGGAAGCACTTTTAGGAGTGTCTCTAAGAAGGCTGTTGGTTGTTATGACATTCAATAAGCAAGGTCCTTTCCACTGTAAACACCAAAAATATTTTGTTGAAGTGTCCGCTGATGAGTTTTCTGAGAGTTGAAGTGGATTCGCTGACCAGATTCAGTGATATCTGTTGATTCCAAAGAAACAAGAATAAATTAATTAAGGTAAGCAATTACCTGTCCTGAATAGGAATCTTGTGTGAATATTAATGATTGTGGCAGCAGTCTAAATCCATAGCAGAAGGGAGCAGAGGGCAGGTGAAATCAATCTGCAAGGGGTGGCTGTTAGCAGCAGCATAGGAATCTGTGAATGTGTAGATAATTTCAAGACCCCATTTTGCTGTGGCCTCCAAAAGGACTAGGTGAACAGATGCAAGTTGAGCCAATTGACTTGAGCCGGGGGTACTATCCTTAAGAAGACAGATGCCGGAGAATGGTAGGTAGAATGGCACAAACCTCCAGTGACATTGCATTGTTTATAATGATGGTGTTTCTACTCATAAGCTACACTGATATTTTTAATTCTAAAGCTGTTGGCCCCTGATGGCTCCACAAAACACACACAAAAAAAAGGTGTGTAGTGAGGATACTGTCATCACTGCCTGAAAGCTGTCATGCAAGCTCCTGGTCATGGGTGAAAGCCCATCCTGTTGAAATTTGGAAAGGCTTTGAAAATTAGATGGGTTTTGTGGTTCAGTCACCAAGTCATGTCCTTGGTGTGACTCTGCGACCCCATGGATTGCAGCATGATAGATGTCCCTCTCCTGAACTATCTCTTGGAGTTTGCCCAAAACATCAGTTTAGGCCTCTCCTAAAGTTACCATTTCCATTTTATCAAGAAGGTATTCTAGTTGAGTTGAGCTTTTCCTGACAGACATTTCCAACACCCCACATTGGAGGAACTCTGTACAGAATGTAGTACTGGGTTTCTGCTAGTTAGGAACTCAATGTCTGGAAAAAAGGAGAAATGAGCAGAAGGCCTCTGTTGCCTTTCCCTGTTCATGGAGCCATTGAATTTCTATTGCAGCACTATTTCACATGTCCAGGTTAAGGATAGTCTTGGCACTACACTTTGACTCTGGGTTTACCAGTAGAGATCTCTGTTTTCTTTACCATGGAAGTAGCATCTCCTCACACTTTTAGCCTATAGCCTTTGCTTAGGCAGTGAGGATAGCCTTGGGACACAGCCTACCCACATTAAGATTACTTGGCATTGGTGTTTGGGCTAAGGGTCAATTTATAATCACTAACTGTCAGTTAAAGTCTTTATAATTATCTGTCCGTTCATCTTCTTAGATCAATTATATAGCCTTGATTATGCTACTCTGTGGGAAACGCTGAATTGTTATTGAAGAGTGTCACCCATAGCAGTGACATCAGAACTCCAGTTGCAGTGATCCCCTCCTAGACACTGCTACCCACATGGTTAGCTAGCTAGTAAGAAAATTGCACCTAAAGACATAACCCTGTTATAATTACAAAGGCAATTAACAATAACTCCTAAAGTAAGTGGAGTGAAAAATGTTTTTATCATCATAGTCAAATGGAATACAAAAGTAGGAAGTTAAGAGATACCTGGAGTAACATGTAAGTTTGGTCTTGGAGTACAAAATGAAGCAAGACAAAGAATAATAGAATTCTGTCAACAGTGAGCAGTGGTCATAGCATACATCATTTTACAACAAGAGATAACTTTACACGTGGACATCTTCAAAGGGACCATACTGAAGAAAGTTTAATTATATAATTGGTAGCAATCAAGAGGGAGTTGTAGTATACAGTCAGAGGAAAGAAAGAAAAAAAAAAAAAAAAAAAACTAGATCTGGGGTTGACTGTGACTTAGATCATTAGTCTCTCACGGCAAAATTCAAGCTTAAACCAAAGAAAGGCATGGTGTCGACACCTAGGAAAGCCAGGTACCCCTTAAATAAAATCCCTTTTGAATATGAAGTTCAGATGAGTTTTGTTCAGTTGCTCAGTCGTGTCCAACTATTTGCGACCCCATGAACTGCAGAATGCCAGGCCTCCCTGTCCACCACCAACTCCCACAATCCTCCCAAACCTATGTCCATCGAGTCGATGATATGGTCCAACCATCTTATCCTCTGTTGTCCACTTCTCTTCCTGCCATCAATATTTTCCAGAAGCAGGGTCTTTTCCAATGAATCAGCTCTTCACATCAGGTGGCCAAAGTATTGGAGCCTCAGCTTCAACATCAGTCCTTCCTATTAACATGCAAGACTGATGTCCTTTAGGATGGACTGGTTGGACTTGCAGTCCAAGGTAATCTCAAGAGTCTTCAACACCACAGTCCTAAAGCATCAATTCATCGGCGTTCAGCTTTCTTTGTAGTCCAACTGTCACATCCACACATGACCACTGGAAAAACCATAGCCTGGACTAGATGGACCTCTGTAGGCAAAGTAATTTATCTGCTTTTAAATATGCTGTCTAAGTTAGTCATAACTGTCCTTCCATTGAGTCAGCGTCTTTTAATTTCATGGCTGCAACCACCACCTGCAGTGATTTTGCATCCCAGAAAAATAAATCCAGCCACTGTTTCCACGGTTTCCAAATCTATCTGCCATGAAGTGATGAGACTGGATACCATGATTTTAGTTTTCTGAATGTTGAGCTATAATGCAGTGGAGGTAGCAAAGAGTTTCAAGGCTTTATGTCTAGTAGACAGAGTACATCAAGAGTCATGTGAGGAGTTAAAAATATTCTACAGAAAGCAGTGGAAGAAGCCATACCAAAAAGAAAAAACAAACAACCAAAGCAAAAAAAAAAAAAAAAAAAAAAAATCAAAGACACAAGGGAAACATGTTTATTTGAAGTGATTTTACAAATATTTACGAAAGAAGAGAAGGGAAATGTAAGCCAAAAAAGGAAAGGTACCCTCAACTAAGTGCAGATTTCCAGAGAATAGCAAGGTGAGACAAGAAGGATTTCTTCAAAACAATGCAAAGAAATATAAGAAAAGAAGAGGAGGGGAAAAACTAGTGCTCTAGTGAAAAACAACAACTGGGAATATCAATACAACATTTCATCCAAAGATGGGCTCAATAAAGGACAGAAATATGAAAGACCTAAAAGAAGCAGAAGACATCATGAAAAGATGGAAAGAATGCAAAGGGTGGTAGGGGGAAAAAAAAAGAAAAGAAAAGAAAAACACAATGACCCAGACAACCAGGATGGAGTGATCAGTCCCACAGAGCCAGTTGTTCTGAACTGTAAAGTCACATGGGCCTTAGGAAGCACTTCTATCAGCAAAGCTAATACAGGTGCTGGAATTCCATCTGAACTCTTGAAAATTCCAAAAATGACAAATTCAAGGTGTTGCACTCAATATGTCAGCAAATATGGAAAACCTAACAGTGGCCACAGGACTAGACAAGGCCAATCCTTATCCCAGTTTCCAATTCCAATTCCAAGGCACTACTAAAGAATCTTCAAATCACTGCACAATGAGACACATCTCCCATGCTAGTGAAGTTTTGCTCAAAATCTTTTAAGCTTCACTTCATCATTACATGAACTGAGAACTTCTGGATGTTCAAGCTGGGTTTAGACACATCAGAGGAACCAGACTTCAAACTGTCACCATTTGCTGCATAATGGAATTAGCAAAAGGTTTCCAGGAAAACTCTACTTCTTCTTCATTGACCACTCTAAAGTCTCTGACCCTATGGATAATAACAAATTGTGGAAAACACTTAAAGAGATAGGAATACAGGCCATCTTACCCGTCTCCTGAGAAAACTGTATGCAGGTTGAGAACCAACAATTAGAAAAATTATTGACTGTTTCTGGATTGAGGAAAGAGTATGGCAAGACTGTTTACTGTCACCTTGTTTATTTAACTTCTACACATAGCACATGATTAGAAATGAAAGTTTGGATGAGTTACAAGCTCATAGGATGATGTACTAAAGAAACCCTTGATAAGAAAAAACGAAGAGTGCAAAAGCAGGCAGCAAGTTCAATATTATGAAAACTCATATCACAATACCCAGTCCCCAAATGTCATGGCAAATAAAAGGAGTGTATGGGAAAGCAGTGACAGATTTCCTCTTCTTGGGCACTAAAGTCCCTGCAGATGGTGACTTCAGCCATGAAATTAAAAGCACACGTTTCTTGGCAGGAAAACTCTGGCAAACCTGGATAGTGTGTGAAAAAATAGACATCACTCTGTCAGTAAAAGTCCATATAACCAAGACTGCAGAGTCAATCCTCTTCCTGTTATTCACATACAGTTGTGATAGGTGGGCCATCGATGCCTTTGAACTGTGGTGTTGAAGGACACTTTTAGAGTCACATGGATAGCAAGATCAAACCAGTAAATTTCTTGAAATCAACTTGGAATACTCTTTGGAAGGACTTTTGCTGAAGCTAATGAAAAGGGCCAACTCATTGAAAAGACCCCGATCATGGGAAATACCGAAGACAGAAGGAGAAGGTTGCCACAAGGATGAATTTGTTGGATTGCATCACCAGTGCAATGGATATGAACTTGGGCAACCTCTGGGAGATGGTGCAGCATAGGGAGGCTTGCCTGCTGCAGTCGATTGCACCACAAAGAGTCAGAGACAACTTGGACATTGAACAACAGCAAGGAAGTGTCCTAATTTTATTTTTTTATCTTTAGTTGTCCAGATTTTCCAGCATCATATATAAAAGGGATTATCTTTTCTCCATTGTATATTGTTGCCTCCTTTGTCGTAGATTAGGTGTCCGTTTGGGCAAGAGATTTTGTCAGTTTTTCCGTCAGTTCCGTTGGCCCATATTCCTGCTTGTGGGCCAATTTCATGCTGTGTGGATTACTAGTGCTTTATTTTATAGACTGAAGCCAGAAAATATGAGATTCCTCTGGATTTTTTTTCTTTCTTTCTAAGATTTCATGACAATTTAAAGTATTTTATGCTTCCATATAAGTTGTATTTTTTTAATCTACTTTGAAAACTGTCATTGATAACTTGACAGGAATTGCATTGAAAGTGTAAGCAGCTTTTTACATTAAGCCATTTCCATAATATTGACTTTTTTCCAGTCAAGGAGAATGGTAATGTCTACATTTGTTTGTGTCACCTTTAATTCATTTCTTTCATATCTTATTCTTTTCTGCACACAATTCTTCTCCATGTCTGGGTAGGTTTGTTCTCCATAATTTTATTTTTCTTGTTGCAGTAGTAAATGGAGATGTTTCCTTCATTTCTATTTTAGATTTTTGTTGTTGTTGTTGTTCTCAGTGTGTAGAAATGAAGAGAACTCTGTCTTAACTTTGTATCTCTGCCAACTTCCCTAAACCCATTGATTAGGTTGAGTGGTTTTCTGGTGGTATCCTTGGCTTACCTGGGCATACTATCATATCATCTGCAAACAGTGACATTTTTACCACTTCTTTTCCTGTTTCTTTCCAATTTTGTTTTTCTTATTCTTTTCTGAATGCTGTAGTAGAAGTCCTAACTCCATGTTGGATAAAAATGGTGAGAGTGGGCAATTTTGTCTTGTTCAGGACCTAGTGGTCATGATTTCAGTTCTTCAACATTGAGCTTCATGTTTGCAGTGGATTTATCCATATGTGGCCTTTATTAAGTTGAAAAGTTTCCCTCTGATCACAATTCCTGTACAGGTTTTATCATAGAGTGTTGACTTTTGTGAAAATGTTTTCTACATCTACAACCTAAACAGTTCTCCTTGGAGAACTTAGTTGATTTTCAGTGTTCATTCTTCCCTCGGCCCCATGGGTGCCAAGAGCTGACTCACTCAAAAATGCTCCGATGTTGGAAATGATTGAAGGTAAAAGGAGAAGTCGGTAGCAGATGATGTGATGATTATATAACATCATCAACTGATGGACATGAATCTGAACAAATTCTGGGAGATCATGAAGGCAAGTTTGGCAGGCTACCATTCATGGGTTGCCATAGAGTGGAGAATGACTTACTAACTGAAGAAGAACAATAAATTTTTGCCTTCCATGTTTGACACTTGTATTTATTCTTGGCTACTTCACTTTCTGCCCCACCTCATCATTTCCATATCTCAGTTATGCTGTTTTACCACTTATTATGCTGAAATTCATCCACATTTTGGTGTCCTTATTGTAACCCACCTGTCCCAACATTTAAGTGATTTCTCAATGGCACATGACTCAGAGGTCTATTAATCATTTTCTAGCATCCAGTTCTCTTCTCTAGACACTCTCTACCTTGCTACAGCCAGAGAAGGCTGTCCCTCACCACCTAAGGTGTGTGATAGAGAGCACAATTTTGAGAATAGCCTTTGAGGACTGTGAATTCTATATCATTCTCAATCTTCATACTGTTTCTTTAACTTTACCTTCTTCAGTCACACTGAAGTTTCAGCCTGTGCTCTGTTCTCAGTCTCAGCTGTGTGTGCATATGCCATTCCCCTGTTTCCCTTGATTGTTATTTTTTGGTAGTGCCTATGAGATCTTATTTTAATTTGCTTATAAAGCTTTTTCTGATTTTGCAGATTGTTCTTAGACTACTATTTTCAACTGATCTGTCTGGTGTGTTTTGATGCATTGTGTTCTCCGATTGGAATAAATAATCACAACCCATGTCTATTTTTGCTTGTCATTTTAATCACCTCTATTTAAGAGTAGAAGTCTCTATTTGAAAAAAAGAAATCACCTAAATACTTGAATCAGTAGAAAAAATAATTAATCTTATTAATCTTAAAACAAACAAACAAAAAAAAGGCGGAGCATGAAGAGACATTATTAGATCCTATCACTCCAAAAAAGAATAATATATTTTTACAAATTGAAACCACCAACTTTAGGTGTCTATCCAAAGGTCAGCTAACAGATATAATAAATTTCTAACAAAAGTATATTTTCAATGACTTATGTGGCAAAAGAACATAAAGAATGAAAAACTATGTCTCAGAGGTCTCTATCAGGAACAGTAAATGGCAGTGGGTAGTGACACGTCTTCTTTACAGAAGCTGAGGCTAGAGTTTGACCATCTATCACTAGCCTTTTCTTGGGGAAGGGTTGTTGCTATTCTGTGTGGGAATGTTTTCATCAGGATCCCTTAAAGTAGGGTCGATGGTTGCTATTCATGGGACTCAATGTGAAGATTTGCACGAGACATGCAATGAGGGAAACAAGATATATAGCAGAGGGAAAACAAAATCTAATCTCAAGCAGAAACTAGATTGTACCACAGTTTATCTCAGTTTGTATTAAGTCATTTGCTTCCATGTCACTCACTGTCAAAATTTTATGAACGGTAATGGGATCTTCACCTCTAGCATGAGGAGGCTGTCGTGTGACCAAAGAGGGGCCTGGTGGGCTGCCGTCTAAGGAGTTGCACAGAGTCGGACACGACTGAAGGGACTTATCACACATGCATTGGAGAAGGAAATGCCAACCTACTCCAGTATTCTTGCCTGGAGAATCCCAGGGACAGAGGAACCTGGTGGGCTGCCATCTGTGGGGTCGCCCAGAATCAGAAACGACGGACGCAACTTAGCAGCAGCAGCAGCAGCAGTTCCTACTTACTCTATGCCTGAATCAGAGGTTACCTCTGACCTTTGGACCACTAGAATTTTCCATGAAGCAACTCATACCCACATATTATCTACCAGAGTAGGGAAGTGTTAGTTGCTCAATGGTGTCCAAGTCTTTGTCATCACATGAAATGTGGCTCACCTGGATCCTCTGTCCATGGAATCTTCCAGGCAAGAATGCAGGAGCAGGTAGCCATTTCCTTCTTCAGGGCCTCTTCTGGATCCAGGGATTGAACCCATGTCTTGCACATCGCAGGCAGTTATTTTACCATCTGAGCCGTACACTTCAATGTCAATGAGGATATCACATACTACACTGACTAACCACCTTGCTCAAATGTCAAAGCCCTGTGGCCAATCGCCCTATTGAGGGGCTCCTTAATGGCTGACACAACTAATCCAGGCAGTAAGGTCAATCTTCTCTAAAATGCATGTCCTATTGCAAAGGGAAGTGCACAGAATTAGATACACAGGTGCAGAAAGGATTCTAAGGAGCAAAACAGCCAAGAGCTTGGTCAGGAATATATCTCAATATGAAAGAACTAGAGGCTGCAGGGAGATGTCTTAATTATGAAGCTTGCAAGAATTAGAATAATTAGAAGACAGAGATTTGCAGGCCCACATT
The DNA here is from genome assembly GCF_033118175.1 of Dama dama. NCBI lineage: Eukaryota > Metazoa > Chordata > Mammalia > Artiodactyla > Cervidae > Dama > Dama dama. Next base: position 3,396,661 of record NC_083715.1, on the reverse strand, counting down.
CATTCTATAATTCAACTGGTACAGCTTAAATTTTATCTGTTGTATTCATTGTCATCTGAGGGATAAAATATTAAAGTTTAGAGTTTGGCAGCTGCTAATCTAACCGAATGCTCTACTTATGTAGATCAAGAAATAGACTTATAAGGGAAGTTGCTTGTGCAAGTCCACTAGGAGGTTTCCTCAGATTATATCCACCTGAGAAAATTGTAACAAACTCTCAAGCTACTAGTAGGCTTGCATTTCCCTAAGTCTGGACATATGACTACATTAAGCAGCCTGATACTACGGATAAGACACTATTATCATTCTCATCATTATCTGTTCTTCCTTTGCATTCTGCTCAGTAGTAGTAGAAGTAGCATAACCGCTACTGATCAAACCCATATGTGGAACGAGTTTCTTATATTATACCAAGATCCTAATATTCTGGAGATAGATCTTTGTGATGAATATATTAATGATAAGTCATATATAGTTTCTGGTCAGATTTGTGACCCTATCTGTGGTTAGTCATCATAAAGAGTCAATCTATGTTTAATATGTCTGGAATTTCACAGCACTATTAATAAATATGCTGAAGTGCTTCATATTATTTTAAGCCTTAATCTATACAGAAAAGATGTTGGAACATGAGTGTAATAAAAATGTGTAATACATATGAATTCATAGACACAGACTATAGATGCTGGTACATTTGTTTTAGCATCTAGACATTTCTGGAAGCTTCTGAAGAGGAAAATATATCTAAGTTAGGCATTTAAAAAACGATTAGGGTTTGGCAGGAGATATTGGGAAATAAGGGAAGGACAATTCAGGAAAAATGAAGAACACTGTCAAGGCACAGAATAGGGAAAGTATAAGACATGTAGTTTAAGGATACCTGAATGACAGTTTATGTGTGGACATGTGTAGTTGGTTAGGAGGACAGATTTAAAACATCATATCATTTAGTTCCATCTAGTCAAGGCTATGGTTTTTCCAGTGGTCATGTGTGGGTGTGAGAGTTGGACTGTGAAGAAGCTGAGCACCGAAAAATTGATGCTTTTGAACTGTGGTGTTGGAGAAAACACTTGAGAGTCCCTTGGACTGCAAGGAGATCCAAACAGTCCATCCTAAAAGAGATCAGGCCGGGGTGTTCATTGGAAGGACTGAGGCTGAAGCTGAAACTCCAATACTTTGGCCAACTCATGGGAAGAACTGACTCATAGGAAAAGACCCTGATGCTGGGAGGGATTTGGGGCAGGAGGAGAAAGGGATGGCAGAGGATGAGATGGCTGGATGGCATCATCAACTCGATGGATATGAGTTTGAGTAATTCCACAAGTTGGTGATGGACAGGGAGGCCTGGCGTGCTGCGATTCACGGGATCGCAAAGAGTCGGACATGACTGAGCGACTGAACGGAACTGAACTGAACATACAAGTAGGGAAAGTAATTAGAAACATTAAGTGGAGGTATGATGGTTTCTGATGTCTCCTCTGTGGAAGAACATTACTAATAAAGAAACCTTAAGGACCCTATCTGCTTTAGAGTCTTGGAATGCCTTATTTGCAAGTTGTCTGGAATTAGCAGTACAAGAGGAAGAAACTGAGGCTTAACCTATTTCCTACTGCTGGATATAACAGTAGCTCTACCTTCAGGGCAGCAAACAATTGGTATTTACTTCACCACCCGTCCCCCCAGAATATTTCTTGTAGTGATAGGATAAATAATGGAGTAGGTGATAGGACCTAGTGAGGAAGCCTTCCTTGAAATACAGCATCAGCAGGCAAAGTTTCTCACATATTAGCAGCATGACATAGTATGCTTTTATTTTCTAGAAATTTACATCACTGTAACCTGCCTCTATCAGCCCCTGCATGACTTGCTCATATTTAGTTTTAAGCCAGCTCTAAAACTCTCTTCCTTCACCTATACCAGGCATTCAGTTCAGTTGTTCAGTTTTCTCCTACACGTTAAGGCCCTGTGGACTGCCATATACCAGGCCTCCCTGTACATCACCGATACACAGAGTTTACTCAAACTAATGTCCATTGAGTCAGTGATGCCACCCAACCATCTAATCCTCTGTTGTCCACTTCTCCTCCTGCCTTCAGTCTTTGCCAGTATCACGGTATATTCAAATGAGTCATTTCTTCACATTAGGAGACCAAAATATTGGAGTTTCAGCTTTAGCATCAGTCTTTCCAATGAATATTCAGGTCTGATCTCCTTTAGGATGGATTGTTTGGATCTCCTTGCAGTCCAAGGGACTCTCAAAAGTCTTCTCCAACACCACAATAGAAAAGCAACAATTCTTTGGTGCCCAGCTTTCTTTATAGCCCAACTCACGCATCCACACATGACTACTAGAAAAACCATAGCTTTGTATGCGTGGACCTTTTTTGGCAACACAATGTCTCTGATTTTGAATAGGCTGTCTAGGTTGGTCATGAGTTTTCCTCCAAGAAACAAGGGTCTTTTAATTTCTTGGCTGTAGTCACCATCTGCAGTGAATTTGGAACCTAAAGAAAAATAAAATCTCTTATAGTTTCCATGTTTTCCTTTTTTTGTCCTGAAATGATGGGAGAAAATGCCATGAGTGCTGAGTTTTAAGCCAAAAGTTTCACTCTCCTCTTTCACTATCACCAAGAGGCTCTTTAGTTCTTCTTCACATTCTGACTTAAGGGTGGTGTCATCTGCATATCTGAAGTCATTGATATTTCTCCCAGCAATCTCGATTTCAGCTTGTGCTTAATCCAGACCAGAGTTTCTCATGATGCACTCTGCATGAGTCAAATTAGTCAGGTACAATATGCAAAATTTGACATGCACCTTTCCCTATTTGGAACAAGTCTGCTGCTCCATATCCAGGAGAAAGTCATTTCTTAGGCAGGTTGACAAGAATTCCAAGGGTACTCAAGGAGAGAGGGATCCGGGATTCTCAAGGAGAAAGGAAGAACAGACATTTTTTCCCCCTCTACATTCCTTAAGATTGTATAACTATAATGTATCTTGCTTGAGGGTAGTTTCTGGGGAAACAAACAAACAAACAAACAAAAACCTTCTGGCTAATTTTGTTATCTTAAAATGTAAATTATGGGAGTAGGTATAGTGAGATCTTTACAACCTACAGACATTCTTTTGGTTCATTGTAATACTAAATGGAGAGTGTATAACTTCATTGCTAACACTAGCAAGAGAGACTCTTCTGCCCGCTTCTGATGTTTATGTCAGAAGCTTTCTCTATCCCTGCTAGATGACTCTCATCTTTGGCTCAAGATTGAATTCTTCTCCTCTGGAGGACTTGAATTTCGGCATCTTTTCATGGTTCAACAACAACCTTTCATCCAGTTCTGTTTTGTCCTGACATGCATACAGATTTCTCAGGAGTCAGGACAGGTGGTGTGGTATTCCCATCTCTTGAAGAATTTCCCACAGTTTTTTGTGATCCACATAGTCAGAAGCTTTGACATAGTCAATAAAGCAGAAGTGTGTGTTTTATGTCTGGAACGCTCTTGCCTTGTAGATGATCCAGTGGATGTTGACAACTTGATCTCTGGTTCCTCTGCCTTTTCTAAATCCAGCTTGAGCATCTGGAAGTTCACAGTTCATGTTCTATTGAAGGCTAGTCTGGAGAATTTTGAACATGACTTTGTTAGGGTGTGAGATGAGGGCAATTGCGTGGTAGTTTGAACAGTCTTTGGCTTTGCCTTTACTGGGGAATGGAATAAAAACTGACATTTTCCAGTCCTGTGCCCCCTGATGAGTTTTCCAAATTTGCTGACATACTGAGTGTAACACTGACAGCATCATGTTTCTTTAGGACTTGAAAAACCTCAACTGGAATTTCAACACATCCACTAGCTTTGTTCTTAGCAAATCTCCCTAAGGACCCTTGACTTCAGCAGCCATATTCCTTCATATTTCTAGCAGCAAACTAGAGTATGTATTTATTTTCTTCAACTGTGCATTGCTGTAATTTGACTCCAACCAACCACTGCATGGTTATTTCATGGACATTGATGCTTCTAGATACACACCCAGCCCCTCTTCCAATCAGCACCAACCTGTACTTCGTACTTTAGGGGTAGGTATAATGATGACCAGTGTGGCTAGCTCTTATTGATCTTGCTGCAGACCATGTTCAGGAGGGTTAGGTGGTAAGAATTCCTACTCAGAAATTTGTTCTGCATGCCAGTGCTTTCTGTGCCCATTTGGGACTTTCCAATAAATAATCTCTAGAATGCCTTGTTGATATCATAAACACTGGAATACTTGACTTATTCCTAGAGTCCTGAGGGAAACTCAGTGCCACTAGCTCATGGGCATGTTTACTCCAAACACCAAGGCAACACAGCATCTGGGGCCTCGTTAGAGTTACTAGATATTTCCAGGAGATGAGATGTAGAAAAAAAAAAAGGAAACAAAACAACAACAGAAATACTGAAAACCTAGAAAATTAAGAGTCTTACACAGAGATTTATGGTCTTCTCTGCACTCTATGCAATCTGCCTACCTATTTCTCCTGTTTAGGTATTGGATGGCGATAAAGAATGGGTCTTCTGTTGTTGTATGGTTTAAAAAAAAAAAATGGACTCACTGAACTGTGTGAGGTAGATATTTACATTTTTCTTTAACTTGTCTCTTCTTGAATCATTCCAGTCCACAATATTATAAACCTTCCTCATTCACAAGCACAACTTTTAAATTTCAAAATGACATTCTGGAGCAAAGAGCTTGTACAGTTTGCTTTGCCTTGAAAAAGATGCAAGAAAATACATGGATTATGTTTTTCTTCAGATGTACACATCTAACTGAATGGAGTATCAAATGGCAAACCACTCCAGTTTCCTTGCCTGAAAAATCCCATGGACAGAGAAGTCAGGCCCTCTATACTCCTTGGGGTTGCTTAAAGTCTGACAAGACTTTGAACACATAAACACATCTAACTTTTGTTCAGATTTAAAAATCTTCTCTTTCTTTTCTGATAAGATTGCCTGTGGTTGAAACTAAGGTCTAATCCTTTTTCTAAACTATCTCCATGCCTCCATTTAGAATATTGTATGCTTCTTCCCCTTCAGACAAAAAAATAAAAAAGCTTTTCCTTTGAGGAGAGTGTTGTCATCCTTTTCTCCATTCATGTTTTGAAACTTATTTCCAGTTACCTGAAATAAGGATTTCTATCTTGTCTTGGCTTTAGAGGGTCTGGTCCACTAGGATATTTCCTTTACTATTTGGGAATAATGACCTCTAACTTAACATTTCCCTTGTCTAGAGCAATAAGGAGTGCAGTGGAAAGATCTGCAACTGAGAGGAAATTATACCCCCGAGACACACATGTATCTCTTCCTTATCCACACACACATATACACACATATATATATATATATTTTTATATAAATATATCTATATTTAAAAATAAAAAATATACATATTTAAAATAAAAATATAATATTTTATAATTCTATTAATAACATTAATTATATATTAATATAATAATATATTATATATAATATATAAATAATATAATATAAATAAAATAAATATAAATAATATAATAAAAATAAAAATAAATATATATAATATAAATAATTATTGTATATGATAATAAAAGAATTATATATTTTTATAATTTTTATATTTATAAAAATAAAAATATATTTAAATATAAAAATATATATTTTATATAAATATATATTTATAATATAATATATATATATTATGTATGCATGTATGTCTCTGTCTACCTATTATCTATCTATCTATCTATCTATCTATCAATCATCTATATATCCACATATATATCTTCCTTAGAAGTTTGCTGTTTTATGATAGGATCAGCTCTGGCATGGAACTAGAGAACCCCAAGAATTTTTCTCCTACGTGTTCGTGGCACTTCTATCTATCTTTGAAGTGAGGCCATGCCTGATAAAATGTCACAAGTGAAAGAGATTATGTATTCCATTGGATTCCTCGATTCTTTCCATAGCAAACCTGTTAATCATCTTCACATTTATTTCTATGAAGGTACTAGTCCTTCCCCAAGAATGTATCAGGAAGAATGAGTATCCCTTTTTTGAAGGCGTTCTAGGGAATTAGTGAAATTTTTCCTGAATTTTTTCCTGGATCCTACCACATTTCCTGAAATTTTTCGAGGATCCTACCACATTTGCTTATTTCATACTTTAATGCATTGATAGAAGTCCTAATGGTGACAAAGGTCTTCATGAGAACTGCGTAAGATGTACTAATGGAGGCACCTGAATGCTCATGGGAAGATGGAGATGATGTTAGGAAGATGAAAGGGTAGCCTGTACAGTGACATACCTGAAGGTGTCAGAAGCAGTGTGCTAGAATTCTGATCACTATAGTAATACAAAATGGGGTGTCCATAGAAAATATATGTAATCCTATCATGAGACTAAGGAAGAAGCTGAAATGTGTGGTTTTGCTATGATATTAAGCTGGATCATCACCTGGAGGCTGTTGTGTATGCAATGAAGGGAGATGCTTAATTAGAGCTAGCTGGAAGGGAAACGGACTTATTGGTGTCATGACAAAAGGAATCATATACAGGCTTTTTTGGTTTCTCATCAAAGCTTCCCCCACACTATTATGTCAGTCATCCATTTCATGGCCTACTTTCCCACGGCCTTTTGTACTTCCCATACTCCTGAAAACTTGGTTTATCTGTGCCTTTGATTTGTATCTTTGCTTACATTTACTGAAGCGTCTCTGGTATTGCAAAGATGTGACTTCTAAGTTAGTGCTATCTTCCTTTTGTATAAGTAGAGAAATATTCTAAGAGTAAGAAAGTAAAACCGCAGATATTTAACCACATATGATCTCATAATTGAAATATGTCTAAGAGTACAGTCTATACATTGCTGAGTCCTGACTCCAGCTCTATTAAGTATGCTAAGTGTTGTAACAAGCTTGAAGGAGCCAATCTCCTGCAAGTCACACAACCCCTCCACGATAATATCTCCTGTATTACAGTGGCACTGCATTTGGTCTCATCTAGTATATCAAGGCATTAAGATTGTAAAAGTTCATTGAGGTCAGAGACCACATTAGCTTATTATATTTTGAACTATGGCCAACCCCTATAGCAAGGTCTGGAGCACTTCCCATGATCCCAGATTTCCAGATTCTATCCCTGAAATATGTCCATCATTCTCCTCACCATCTCCCTCCATCTTACCACCAACCTGTAGCATGCTCTGTCCATTTCCCTGGAAAGATTCTTTGTTCCTACACTCTTCATCACCTTCCACCAAAGCCTGTCCATTGTCCATAGATTTAACTCTCTGCTGATTGAATGGATACATTTGGGAAATGCAATTTAGGGGCTGCAGGCAGCCTTCATTGAAGCTTCTTAAGCGCCGTAGAAGGAATCTGCACTGCTTTATCTCTAAACTGAATTTAAATTGATTTAAATTTAAACTGATTTAAATCCTGTCAACTGGGTTATCTGCAAGATGAGCATTCTCTCTCTGAAACTGCACAAAAGTGTTTTAGATGACTTTGCTTTTGTTGTATATTTCCTCAACAGTATCCTCTACCTGGAAGCAACTGATAGTCCAATAGTCCAAATATTCTCAGTTGAACCTGTGTTGAGCCTTTTGTGCTGCAGTTCAGAATTTGTCTGTTAGGCTTGGCTAAGAACAAAGCTTGAACGGTCTTCATGGCAAAATTTGTGGAGTTGCAAGAGGACTTAAAGTCTACACTCTATCAATAATTGGGATGTGTCCCTGGTATGTCTGAAAATGTTAACAATGAGATAGCTTGGAGCTGTGATTTTTGTTGGTCATAATGGTCTTTCTTGGAGTTGAGGAACGTGTGCATCTGTTTGGGTCAGAGCCCTTCAGTTTGATAAGGGTTGCATTTCCGCCCCCCCCCCTCCCTTCCCCCGTTATATAGTTTGGAGGTTAAAATGGTGGTCTCTTGGGCTTCTGAGCAATCCAGAGGACTGGTGATAGGAGTGGTGGTCATAGACTACAAATTCTTCCATTCTTCTTGAGAAGGTGTCACAAATACACCTGGAAAACTTTTTTGGCCCAAGTGGCTCCAACAGTTTGGAGGACTTGTGATGTTGTCCCTAGGTGGCCACATGGCTATTTTAGCCTAGTGTGTTGCTTAGGAATGGTTTATTGAGGCATGGTTGCCCTGATGTCCCAACTTTGTAGCATCACTAAAGCAACAGGCAGCAATGCTTTGGTCACTACCCTTTTCCTCCTATGTATTTCAAAAGAGATCTGTGGGAAGGATCAATGGAGAATGCTGTATGTTTTTGATAAGGTCATGCTGCCTTCCTGGTGAGCTTCTTTTCTTCTACCACTTTCTGCAAACTATCCTCCTTATATTTCCTAGGTCAATTTTACCCATGAAATCATGGGTAAATATGTTTTTATGAGGCTGAATTGCTAAAGAAAGACTGAAAACTCTTAGCAAACTTTAGGAATCTGTGAGGGTTGTCAGTTGACAGGAAAGAGAGTTCTGTATCAGTTTCCTTTCCTTGATAACCTAGGTAAGAAAAGGAGGCCTCTTTTGAAACTGAAAGCCTCTTCAACAGAAAGTGCATATATTTATTTGCTAGGTTTGCCATAACAATATGCCCCATGCCAGGTGACTTCAATAAATGTACTCTCAAACTTCTGGGAATCAGGTATGTAATCAAAGGGTCTGCAGCTTTATGTTCTTCTGAGACCTCTTTTGGATTATGACTGGTCATCACCTGGCTTCACATAGTAATGTCTTCACATAGTAATGTCTCCGTGTTGTCTCTTTTGATCTCCTTAAAAAGAACCCATTCTATTGACCAAACTTCCTGTTGTGAGGCTCAATTTCCAAATAGTGTCCGAAACAGATTGTACCTTATTCACACTTTGACTACATACAAAATTCAGAGGGTTAGGGCTTCCACATACACATTTTAATAGGATGAACTGTATTTTCTTCTTTCCACTTGGTACTGCTATATATTCATCTGTCTTTCAGAGTTCACCCCACTAATCAGGTATTCCCCATCCAGCAAGTACTGGTTAAGAAAAACAGTGAGTCATTCTGAAGTAATACAGATGTAAAAAAATTCAAAATTTTGCAAAGACATAAAGAAAGTAAATCATTTACATAATTTGGTAAATAGTAAAGCATAATGTGAAGCACATGATGAACTATGAAAAGGTTGCAAAGAAAAAAGTTATATTTCATATACACACTATATATATATATATATATATATATGTATATATATATATACACACACACACATATAGTATATATATATATACTAGCAAATTAGCTCATAACAAATTTTCAAAATAATAAGTGGTCCTCAAATAGACCTAATGACAACACTTGTAACAACAATTTTGTCTTAAATTGAATTGCTAATAAGTATAGCTATTTGTTGGAGAAGGCAATAGCACCCCACTCCAGTACTTGCTTGGAAAATCCCATGGATGGAGGAGCCTGGTAGGCTGTGGCCCATGGGGTCGCGAGAGTTGAACACAACCGAAGCGACTTAGCAGCAGCAGCAGCAACATAGCTATTTGTTTATGCTAAATTCATTTTTAAAGAAAATGATAAACTTCTCATATTTTTATGAGAGAATGTAGTTTTTGAATGAGGCATTCTTTCATACACAGAATTGAGAGATCAGATACTACTTTAACGAATACCCATGTATCCAAGATGTTCAGGCCAAGCAACATGAAAACAGTAGATTTTAAAGCTGAGAGATTTGTATTGCAGGGCCATGCAAGGATGTGTGTGGCTTATGCCTTTTAATATCCCAAACTCCCCCAAAGCTTTCAGTAGAACCATATATGAGTCAGACCCTCTGGTCCTGAGGTAGGGCCATGGTCAGGTCACTGTCTTCCTGTAAACAACTATGGAAATAATATCATTCCATATTCTGAACAGAAAGGTCTGAATTTGATTTTCACTCTTCAAGGTCCTGGTTGGGAGGAGGCTTTCCTGTACAGGCTGCTTATCCTATCTGGGAGCCTTCTAGTGCCCAACATGCAGTCTTAGTCCTCCAATCAGTGCCCTGTCCTAGCAGGAGAAGCAGCTCTCAGTTCTCAATTCCCTGGTGTTACCAATATCCCTATACCATGCCCAGCCATCTTCAAAGAGGAGCCAGGTGTCCAACACACAGCTGGCTCTCAACCTCCTCAGTCCACCCAAATGCGGGGCTGGGTCCCATAGACTATGACCCATGTAGGTCGCTACAACAATTAATTCAAGGATGGTGGGCAGTTTTATATTTCTCTGAACCTTGGGCCAGGCCGGTGAGTGGAGTGAGTGATTCTAGTAAGGGCTCTTGACCTCTTTAGCCTCCCTCATGTTCTGAAGCTCACTAACCAGCTCAAGGCCAGAGAGAGAGCCTGGAGTGCCCTGGACAAAATTTGCAATATTATTTTAGCTACACTCTGCTGAGAGTCTGACTTTTGATGTAGCTGCTTTGTGATGGCTTTTGACATACATCAACATTAATGAGCCATAGGAACACGTGTCCCTCCCATCCTCAAGCCCCTACCACATCTTCCTCTATCTTTTTTCTTCTAGAACATCTGGAATACTCAAGGGCACTCGCTTTTGATACCCTGGTTCATGCATATGAAATCCTGAATGATGACTTTTTACAAGAGTTATGGACTTCTGTAAATTTAACATGTGAAAATATGGGTGCAGATTTTTGTATGTGAAATATAAAATGTTTTATGTTCAATAATCTCCCTGTACATTTTTCTTCATGATATATGGAATCTTGGTTATTTTCCATAGGGATATCTGTGCACACTTTTCCTACATGAATGTGCAAGTCTGTGTATTTTACATATGAAAATTTGGCATACATTTTCCTGCTTGAAGTATAAAATTTATGCAGTTCTTATTTAATAATCTCAAAGGAAGAGGGGAGGAGAGGTTGAGATATATGGAGAGAGTAACATGGAAATTTATATTACTATATGTACATGAGATAGCCAATGGGAACTTTCTGTATGCCTCAGGGAACTCAAACAGGGGCTCTCTATCAATCTAGATGGGTGGGATGGGGAAGGAGATGCAGGGAGCTTCAAGAGAAATATGACATATGTATACCTACAGCTGACTCAGGTTGAAGTTTGAGGGAGCACAACAAAATTCTGTAAAGCAATTATCCTTCAATTATAAATGGATAAATTCATAAAAATATTTTCTAACATGAAATATATCTGTTGTTCTTATATGGAAATCTGGGGGCAAATTATTATCCATGAAACATCAAGTCTGTACATTTTGCAGACAAATTTCAAGGTACAGATTATCCTACAGGAAATTTGGTGTTTTTTTATATTTCACATACAAAATTCTGGGCACAGATTTCCTTGAGTTAAATATGGAATACTCTATATTTCACACAGGAAAACATGGGTGTCATCATTTCCACATTAAATATGTAATTTTTGATATTTCACACTTGAAACTAGAGGCACAGATTTTCCTGCATGCAATATGGATCACATTGTATGAAATTCTGAGAAAATATCTTCTATATTCACAGCAGAGTTATTTACACTACATCTATGAATATATGTGTGCACATTTTCCTACATGATAGATCAAATGCTTTGTGCTTGACATTTGAAAATATGGATTCATCATCCTATATTAATTATTAAATAACTGATATTTCACATATTAAAATATAAGTGCAGGTTTTATAGGAATACTCTCTCCAATGTGAAATAACATTTTATTATGCTTCACGTGTGCAGATTACCAAAATAAAATATGGAATGATATATATTTTACAGATAATAATTTGAGAGCATATTTTTCTGCCATACTAATGTATGAAACTTTCTATATTTCACATACAAAGATCTTAATGAAGATTTTCTACATAAAATATGTAATTTTCCATGTTTCACATATAGTAATCTGGGAACAGATATTCCTACACAGAACATGAGCTGTGTAAATTTCATATGTGAAAGTACATGAGCCAGTTTTCCAACTTGAAATATTACATACTCTATATGTCACACTTGAAATCTGTCTACTCATTTTCTACATGAAATATGAAATACTTTATACAGTACACTTGAAAATCTCTGCTCAAGTTTTCCTATGTGAAGTAATGAACATCATGTATATCACATATGAAGAATTGGGTGCTAACTTTCCCACATGACATCTGGATATTTTGTATATTTCAGATACCAAAATCTGTGTGCCAGTTTTACTACCTAAAACATGGAATTCTGTATATTTCAAATATCAATATGGGTGATCATCTTACTCAATTAAAGATCAAATGAACATGGCTAGGGCAGGACCCAAGATTTGGAAGAGGCCAAGGTCCTTTGGACAAGGGCACTGTCTTGCAGGCAGAAGCACAGAGAGAGTCTGCTGCCCTAGAGAATTTTTCTACACATGAGTAGGTGATAGGGGAAGGTGCTGGGCTAGTGTTGCCTAGGATCATCCCATCAGCCGACACACACCCTCCCCGAGTGTTTCACTCATTGGCACCATATGAGAGAAATAACTGGCTAAGGTAGAGTCTCGGCATGAGATTCCATGTATCCTGGGAGACGGGGTGTGAGCATCGTATCAGTCCGGGCACTTCCAGACCTCATAACAGTGCAGAAAAGTGAGGAAAGCATAGGAGATGGGTATATGTGTGTGTGCCTCTGCCAAAATTTGCCTGTGAGGGAGAGAATCGGGAGGAAGCAAGGGTGGTGGACACTTTGCACACCAGGACACAGGGACAGTTAGAGACAAGAATGTCCCTGGGAGTATTTCAGAGTCTGCTGCTTTTCAGGTTCCAGGGACTAGGGAGTAGCTGTCCTATCTATTAGTCCTCTACATGTGCCAGAAGTTCTGCCATGAATTTCTTCCATTCTCTGAAGCCTTGATCTTCACGGTGGAGGGCAGAGGGGCAAAGGTGTGTGTCTACAACTGACAGAACATTCTGACACTGGAGAAGAATCTCTGAATTTTGTCATGGTGGTCCTGAAGGAAATCGACACTATGAGACTCAGGGTCCCTTGATTTTAAGTGGGCATCTTGGATGTCTCCTGGGCCAACCTTCAACTGGGGTCCATGGACTGTGGGTTCTGTATCCTGGCAGGGATGCGTGAGCTGTAGGCCAAGCTATCACAGTATAGAGACAGCAGCAGAAAGACAGCCTTGGCGTTTAACATATCAGTGAGGTCTGGGCTATAATCAAGCCCTGTTGAAGCATTTGGCAGGGAAATGCTGCTTTCTGCACAAGGGAGGCATGAGCTGTGAGCCCTAGGTAGGCAGGATTATCAGAGTGTCGTCTATGGTGGGACTCCATGTGTATGGGTTAGTAAACTATAAAGCCGATGGGAAGGTAATCTCCCTTCCCTTCTTGACCTCATCATATTCAGTGCCTTCTTTCAGCAGAGACTCTTTGGATCCATGCATATCTTCTCAGGATACTGTATCAAACACAGGACTGTCACACTCTCTTTGGCCATCTGGCTACCCAGTGTCTATCTGGCCTTTTCTTGATGTAGGAGATAAACCTCAGGGGAAATGGAAACATTTACAAATAGAAAACTTCCCTTAGGATGAGCAAGAGAACATGGGTCAGAAGGTCATGGGCCCAGTATGGGAGTGGGGATGGGTTGCTGAGCCTGTGAAGAGGGCACAAAGCTCACAAGGAATGATCTTGAGAGGTGCAGGCCCAGAAAGCGGTGCTTCAAGTCAACAGAGTCCAAGGCCCCTTGCTATTTCTGTTTGGCTCCTGGAAAGAAAGCACAGGGAATGGAATCATGACAATATGTTTGGCACTATGAACCTGTCCAAGGTGACAGTACAATACAGAACGCAGGTACATATCACTCAGCTATCCTCAGTAAGTACTCCCAACCCTTCCCATGTCTTTCCAGGACAGTCCCCATCATGAGCAAACCCCAAGTTTTTCCAACATTCCATGATAATTGTAAAAGTAGAAGACACTGACTTCATCAACAGGGTGACAGGAAATAATGCATTAAAAAAAAAAGAAAAGAAAAAAGAAAGAAAGAAAAGAGAGGTGCTTAACAAAGCCTATTATCCTGGACAAATATACCTCTAGTTCTGCATATGTACAAATTTTTTTTTCAGGGTTTCATGTGTATGTGTATATGTTCATGTGGCAGCACAAATGTGTGTGTGAGCTCTAGGATCTGACCTGGATGGGAATGGAAGAATGGATGTGGAAAATTTGAAAAAACCTGTGTAATCCACATACACCATGGGGTAGCAGAAGCACTAACACTAGGATAACAAGCCCAAGGAAGTTACCAAAGGAACAAGGTGTAAGTAAAAGCATGCTGCTCCAACCTGGATCCATGGGCAGAAAGAAGAGGCAGGGAGGAAGCACCTGGGTGTATGCTTGCTTCATGGAAGACTTAAAGGAGCTGGGAATCAGAATGAGCATTATCATCAGGCACATTAGGGAAGGTATGCACAGTCCCTTGGACACCCAGCAATAAAGAACTTTCTGTCCTTCTCAAGTGCAGGAGCATTCTTTCCCCTACATGACCAGCGCATGAACACACATTGCCTCTTCTGTAAGGTTTGGCAGAGACTGATGACACTGTAGTAGCATAAGCAGCTGCTACCTGAAGAGACTGCCAGTTTGAAACATCATTCTTTAAACTCTTCACAGAATGCTTGGATCTGGAAATGATGTCTTCAGTTGATTCCCTCGCTGCTCCTGAACCCACAGGGTTGGGGTTACAGGGCAGGCTGGGATGTGTTCTCACATGGAGGCTGGAAGAAAACAGAAACACTTTGAAAGGTCCTCTGTACAGTCAATGGCAGTCTTCAATTCTTCTGGCATCAGTGAGTTACAGCCTTTATTGGGATGCTGTCCCTTCATTTATCTCTGTTTAGTGATGCTTCATCTTTGAGAGAAATCCATTTCTTAGAGAGAATTCCATTTCTAAAAAGATTTCTCTGTGTGTCACATACTGGCATGTGGGCAAATTTTTTCTACATGAAACATAGAACTCAATAATTCACATATGAACATATGCATGCAAATTTTCTCTATGAAATGTGAAATTCTCTATAGTTCACCTGTGAAAATGACAGCACAAACTTTCCAAAACAGAATTGGAATTCTCTGTATTTCATATAAAAATTTATGTGCAGGTTTTCCCACATGAGATTGTGAATTTTATGTTTTACACATGTGAAAAACTAGGTGTTACCTTTTCTCCATGAACTGTGTAATTCTGCATATTTCCCTTATAAGCATCTGCCCATTGATCTTAGCAACAAAAGATGGAATTTTTATTTTTTTTTCACATATGTAAATTGGGGCACTGATTTTCCTCTATTAAATACAGAATATCTGATTATTCTGTGCTGATTATAGCTATGAAAAGAAAAGACTCTCACCCCTGGGAAGAAAAGATATGACCAACCTAGACATAATGTGCTGAGAAACAGAGATATCACTTTGTCAAAAGAAGCCCATATAGGCAAAACTATTTTATTGTTTTCCACTGAATATGTATGGATGTCCATCTTGGGTGACCCTACATGGCATGGCTTAGTTTCATTGAATTAGAGAAAGCTATGGTCCATGGGATTCGATTGCTTACTTTTCTGCCATTGCAGTTTCAGTCTGTCTGCCCTCTGATGTTCTTTCTCAGCACCTACCATCTTACTGGGGTTTATCTTACCTTGGATGTGGGTTACCCCTTCTCACCCACTGGCCACTCCAGCATTGTGCAGCTGCTGCTCACTGCTCCAGTGAATTTACTAAACTCAGCAGTGGCCACAAAACTTGACAAGATCAGTTTTCATTAAAATCCCAATGAAAGGTAATGCCAAAGAATGCCTGAAGTACCACACAGGTGCACTCATCTCACATGCTAGTAAATTAATGCTCAAAATTCTCCATGCCAGGATTCAGCAATACCTGAACCATGAAATTCCAGAAATTCAAGCTGGTTTTAGAAAAAAACATAGGGATGAGGGGTCAAATTTCCAGCATCCATTGGATTATTGAAAAACCAGGAGAGTTCCAGGAAAAACAAAACAAAAAACTACTTCTGCTTTATTGACAAAGTCAAAGAATTTGACTGTGTGGATCACAATAAACTGTGGAATATTCTTAGATGTGAATACTAGATCACCTGACCCACCTCTTGAGAAATCTGTATGCAGGTCAGGAAGAAACAGTTAGAACAGGACATGGAACAACATACTGGTTCCAAATAGGCAAAGGAGAACATCAAGGCTGTATATTGTCTTCCTCCTTATTTATCTAATATGCAGAGTATATCATGAGCCATGCCATCCTAGGTGAGACAAAGCTGGAATCAAGATTGCTCAGAGAATTATCAGTAACCTCAGATATACAGATAACACCACCCTTATGGCAGAAAGTGCAGAACTAAAGAGCCTCTTGATAAAAGTGAAAGAAGGGAGTGAAAATACTAGCTTAAAACTCAACATTCAGAAAACTAAGATCATCACTTCATGACAAATAGATGGGGAAACTAGAAACAGTGGCAGACTTTATATTTTGGGGCTATAAAATCACTGCATATGGTGACTGCAGCCATGAAATTAAAAGACACATACTCCTTGGAAGGAAAGTTATGACCAACCTAGACAGCATGTTAAAAAGCAGAGACATTGCTTTGCCAGAAAAACGTCTGTCTAGTAAAGCACATGGTTTTTACAGTCATCAGGTATGGATATAAGAGTTGGACTATAAGAAAGCTTAGTGCTGAAGAACTGATGCTTTCAAACTGTGGTGTTGGAGAAGACCCTTGGAATGCAAACGGATCCAACAAGTCCATCCTAAAGGAGATCAATCCTGAGAGTTCATTGGAAGGACTAATGTTGAAGCTGAAACTCCAGTCCTTTGGCCACCTGATGCGAAGAGCTGACTCATTTGAAACTACCCTGATGCTGGAAAAGATTGAGGGCAGGGGGAGAAGGGTATAACAGAGGATGAGATGGTTGGATGGCATCACAGATTCAATGGACATGTCTTTGTAACCTCTGGGAATTGGTGATGGACAGGGAGCCCTGGCATGCTGCGTTCCATGGGTTCCCAAAAAGGCGAACACGACTCAGCGATTGAACTGAATTGATTTATGGATGTGCGAGTCTGACTATAAACAAGGTTGAGTGCCAAAGAACTGAGGGTTTGGAACTGTTTTGCTGAAAGTGAGTCTTGAGAGTCTCTTGGACAGCCAGGAGATCAACCCAGTCAATCCTAAAGTAACTACACCTAAATATTCATTGGAAGGACTGATGCTGAAGCTCCTATACATTGGCTACCCGATGTAAAGGACTCATGGGAAAAGACTGAGGCTCTACCTTGTCATAGAATATTGTTGTCTCTGATATGGGAAAGACTGAGCGCAGGAGAAGAAGTGGGCAATGGAAGTTGAGATGGTTGGACATGCTGGAATCACAAGACTCAACAATCATGAGTCTGAGCAAAGTGTTGGAGACACTTTGGGTGGGGAAGGGTAGGGAAACCTGGAGTGCTGCAGTCCAAGGTATTACAATGAGCTGGACTTGGCTAAGTAACTGAAAAACAGTAACTTTTTATCACATATGTCAATCAGGAGGAGATATTCCAACTTGAAATACAGAATTCTCTATACCCCCAAAGGAAAATTAGACGCTACTTTTTGAAATATGGACATCTCTCTATTTCATTTATGAATTTCTGGATGCCAGTTTTACTTCTTAAACTATGAGAGTTTGAATAATTCACTGTTTCAGCTGTTTACATGTAATAAGGAATATTGTATATTTCAAATATGAAAATTTGAAGTATGCGAAGTATTCCATGTGTGAGAATGGGCACACAGTCGAATTTTCTCTTTCTTGTTTTAAAGTCTGACACCAGATAGTCCTTCAGCTAAGATGAAGTTCTCAATTTCACATATGAAATTCTAGGTGTAGATTTTAGAACATGAAATATGAAATTTTCTGTAATTCACTTATGAAAACCTGGTGACAGATTTTCCAACTTGAGATATGGAATTCATGGTATATCACATATGAAAAGGTTTTATTGCCTGAAATATGCAATTCTTTATAATACAGTTATGAAACTCTGAATGCAGATTTGTATGCAGGGAATATGAATATCTCTATTTCACATATCAAAACACAGTCACCGGTTTTCAAGGTGAGTAGTGGATTTTTTTTTTTTTTCCTCATTGGAACATCTGTGTGCTGACATTCCTTCAAAGAATATAGAATACTGTGTATTTAACATTTGAAGAACAGGCATCAATTTCCCTACAATAAACATGGAATTTTCTATTTTATATATGAAAATGGCTTCAGCTGTGAAATTCTCTATATGTCAGCAAAGAGAATTTGAAGGAAGATCTGACATAACATGTAAAATCCTCTATATTTTGCATTTGAAACTCTGAAGACAATTTTCTCATATTGAATTTGAAATCTCAGTTAGTCACATAGGAAAATTTGTGTCAGATTTCATACATAAAGTATGTAATTTTCCATGATTAAGAAATTAAGATCTGGGCCAAATGGGACAATATATATTCACCTATGTTTCATGTATGAAAATTTGGTCCCAGAGTTCCCTTTTGAAATGTAGTATTCTCTATATTGTATTTATGAAAGTCTGGGTGAAGATTTCACTACATGTTATATGACAAACTCTATATTTACATTTGAAACTCTGCGTGCCAATATTTTTACATGAAAAAGGTAAATCATTAGCAACTTTTCAATTTATAGGTTCTGATGTTCCCACGTGATATAAGAAGATCTGTTTATTTCACATATGAAATTCTGGATGTCATTTTTACCTGTGTGAAATCTGAAGTTCAGTAAAACTGCATGCAGAAAATTTGTGTGCAGGTTTTGATACATGATACTGTGAAATTCTGCAAATATGTCATTAGAAAATCTGGGTATCCATTTTCCTTCATTAAATATGAAATTTTCAGTATTTCCTTGATCTAAATCAGAGCACAGTTTTAGTTACATAAAATAGGTAATTATTTTTATTTCCCGCTTGAAAACCTGGGTTCAGACTTCCCAGTGTGATTGATGGAATTTTTCGAATTCATTCTTGAAAATGTGGGTATAGATAACCTTACATGAATTTTGGTATTCTCTTTATTTCAGGTATAAAAATCAAGGCAAATAGTTTCTTGCATGAAATATGATATTCTCAAATGAATATTAAGGTTAGACAGGAAACAAAATTCTGAGAAAAAAATATCCTTCAGTTAAAAATAAATAAATTAGAAAAAGGAAATTGCTGAAAAAAATATGGTATTCCATTTATTTCATATTTCACCATCTAGGTGTAGATGTTTCTAACTGAAAAATGGAACTCTCTGTATTGCTCATATTTAAATCTGTAAGCAGAGTCTACCACAAGCAATAGTGAATTCTCTATATTTGACATAAGAAAACCTGCTAAGGAATTATTCACAATGGAAAATTGGGATTTTATTATTTCACATATGAAAACCAGGGTACAGATTGACTTATAATATATGAACTGTATGTATTTCAGATTAAAAATTTCAGTGCAACAGCTTTACATGAAAAGTGCCTCCAGTCAAACATGTGGTTTTTCCAGCAGTCATGCATGGATATGAGAGTTGAGCTATAAACAAAGCTGAGTGCTGAAGAATTGATACTTTTGAACTGTGGTGTTGGAGAAGACACTTGAGAGACCCTTGGACTGCAAGGAGATCCAACCAGTCCACCGTAAATGACATCAGTCCTGAATATTCATTGGAAGGACTGATGCTGAAACTCCAATACTTTGGCCACCTCATGTGAAGAATCGACACACTGGAAAAGATCCTGATGCTGTGAAAGGTTGAAGGCAGGAGGAGAAAGTGATGACAGAGAATGAGTTGGTTGTATAGCATCCCTGACTCTATAAACATGAGTTTGAGTAAGCTCTGGGAGTGGTGAATGGATAGGGAGGCCTAGTGTGCTGGAGTCCAGGGTCTCAAAGAGTCAGACATGACTGAGCGAATGAACTGAACTGAACTCATGTTTCAAATTGGAAATCTTACCTCCAGTTCCTCCCTGTCCATCACGAACTCCCGGAGTCCACCCAAACCTATGTCTACTGTGTCAGTGACGCCATCCAACCATCTCATCCTCTGTTGTCCCCTTCTCCTGCTGTCCTCAATCCCTCCCAGCATCAGGGTCTTTACAAATGAGTCAGTTCTCCGCATCAGGTGGCCAAACTATTGGGGTTTCAGCTTCAACATCAGTCCCTACAATGAACACCCAGGACTGATCTCCTTTAGGATGAATTGGTCGGATCTCCTTGCAGCCCAAGGGACTCTCAAGAGTCTTCTCCAACACCACAGTTCAAAAGCTTACATTCTTTGACACTCAGCTTTCTTTACAGTCCAACTGTTACTTCCATACATGACCACTGGAGAAACCATAGCTTTGACGAGACGGACCTTTGTTGGAAAAGTAATGTATCTGCTTTTTAATATACAGTCTAGGTTGGTCATAACTTTCCTTCCAAGGAGCGAGTGTCTTTTAATTTCATGGTGGCAATCACCATTCACAGTGATTTTGGAGCCCAGAAAAATAAAGTTAGCCACTGTTTCCACTGTTTCCCCATCTACTTGCGTTGAGGTGATGGGACCGGAGGCCATGCTCTTAGTTTTCTGAATGTTGAGCATTGCCTCAGGTATTATTAAATGAATTAGCAAAATCCTGTATTCCATATATGAAAATTGGACACTGATTTTGAGCCATCATGCATGTAATTTGCTACATGTCAGCTACGAAGAGCTGGGTGTAGACTGTCCTACATGAAACATGGAATTCTCTATATTTCCCTTATCGAGATAGAAGCACAGGGTGTTCTTACTGAAATATGGAATTCTTTAGATTTTACACTTGAAAATACAAGTCCTAGTATTTCTACCTTAAACATTTATTGAGATGGAATTCTCTACATTTCTCATTTGAAAGTCTAGCCACAGATTTTTTTTTTTGCATTAAATATGGAATTCAGTGCCTAATGGAATGAAACATTCATTCTGTATATTACACTTATGAATATATGTGTGCACATTTTTCTTCATGATATATGGAATTCTCTGTGTTTAACCTCTCAAAATATGGACATTCATTTTTCCTACATGCATATTAAATTCTCTACACTCTTCATATTAAGGTAATAGCAAGTGTTTTCTAGGCATAGGTTTTTGAATGTCAAATATTGAATATTGTATGTTTCATGTGTGAAATTCAAAGTACAAATTGTCATAGTCAAATATGGAATGATGTTTACTTTACAGATGATAATATACACATATCTTTTTCTGCTTGCTATATGAAATTCTGGATATGTAATATTCAAAATCTGTATTAAGATTTAATGACAGTAACTTTCTGTCATTCACATGGTGAAATTTGTGAACAGATTTTTCCCGTGTGAATCATGAAAAGTCTACATTTCTCACATAGAAACGTGTGATCAGATTTTCACACATAAAATATGAAATTTTTCAAGTTTCATATATGGAAAAATGGGCCTAGATATTCCTCATAAATGTATGGAGTTTTTTCTGTGTTTCATATATAGATATACTGTTGTGTATTTTACCATATGAAATATGAATTCTCTACATTTCACATTTGAAATTTGGACATCCATTTTCAACATGAAAGAAGAAATACTCCATATATCACATATGAAAATCTCTCTTTAAGTTTTAACACATGAAACTGAGTATTATGTATATCACATATGAAAAGTTGTCTCCACCAAGATTTAGAACTTCTATATTTCAGACGACAAAATCTATGCAGCAATGTGACTAACAAAAGCCTGAAAATCTGTATATTTTACATATGAAATTAAGGGTGATGATGTTAAGAAATTAAATGTAGAATTCTCTACATTTTTCATATGAAAATAATATTGATGAGTTTATCCCATGATATATTGAATGTTCTGTATTTCACTTAACAAAATCTGTATGCTGATTTTTTACATGAAATGTGGAGTTCTTTATTTGCTGTATGTGAAAATCTGGCTGTGATTTTTTTTTTACATTAAATACAGAATTCTCTGTTTTTTACATTGTAAAATGATGGCATTGGTTTGGTTTTCTTAAGATGCAGAGAACTTGGTTGAGTCTTGTAAGACTGAGTGTTTCTAAGAATCTGTCCATTTCTCCCAGATTATTTATTTTATTGCCATTTAGTTGTTCACAATAGTCTCTTTTACTCCCTTGTATTCCTGAATTTTCTGTTGTAACCTCTCCTTTTTCATTTCTAAGTTTGTTTATTGTTCTCTCCTTTTACCTCGATGAGTCTGGCTAAAGGTTTCTCAATTGTGTTAGTCTTCTCAAAGAACCGGCTTTTAGTTGTTTTTTTTTTTTAATATTTACTATTATTTCTTTCATTACTTTTTGATTAATTTCTGCTAAGATCTTTATGGTTTGCTTTCTCTTATACTAATATCAGAAGTGTTGTTGTTGTTGTTTTTCTTCTTATTATTTTTTCCAGCTGTTTTAGGTGTATAATTAGCTGTCTATTCAATGTTTTTATTTTTTCTTGAGGTAGGACTGTAGTGCTGTAAACTTTCCTCTTAGAACTGCCTTTGCAGCATCTCGTAGATTTTGGGTTGTCATGTTTTCATTGCTGTTTGTTTCCAGAAATTTTTGGGTTTCCTTTTTGAATTCTTCAGTAACCTGATGGTTATTTAGAAATGAGTTGGTTCATCTCCACATGCTTGTGCTTCTCACAATTTTCTTTCTTGTAGTTGACATCCAGTCTCATAGGTTTGTGGTTGGAGAAGATGTTTGATGTGGTCTATCCCAGAGAATGTTCCATTGCAAATGAGCAGAAGATGTATTCTTCTGCATTTGAATAGAATGTCATGAATATATCAATGAGATCCATCGAATCTAACATATCATTGAAGACTTCTGCTTCCTAATTAATTTTCTGTTTTAATGATCCCCCCATTGGTGTGAATGGAGTGTTAAAATCTCCTACTGCTATTGTGTTACTGTCAATTTCTCCTTTTACATCTGTTAGTGTCTGTGATATGTGTAGGGGTGCTCCTGTATAGAGTGTATAGATATGTACAATTGTTATGTCTTCCTCTTGGATTGATCCAGGAAGAAATGGAAATTATGAACAATCCAATTACAAGCAATAAAATCAAAGCTGTGACCAAAAATCTTGAAAAACAAAAACCCAGGAAACAGAAAGCTTCACAGGAGAATTCTATCAAACATTTAGAGAACAGCTAATGTCTACCATTTGAAACTTCTTTCAAAAATTTCAAGGAAGTAACACTTCCAGACTCATTACACAGGCTGCCATCACCCTCACACCAAAACCAGAAAAAGACAAGGCCACAAAAGGAAGAAGAAAAAACAAAAGTAAGAAAGAAAACTACAGCCCAATAACACTGAAGAACATAGATGGAAAAGTTTTTAACAAAGCTTTATCAAACAGGATTCAGCAGCACAACAAAAATCTCATGCACCATGATCAAGTTGGGTTTATTCCAGGGATGCAAGAATTTGTCAATATATGCATATCAAACAATGTGATACACCATTTAAAAATTGAAAGATAAAAACCATATGAGAATCTCAATAGAAGAGGGAATATGCTTTGCCAAAATTCAGCATCCATTTATGATTAAAATTCTTCATAAATGGGAATATTAGGAATCCAACTAAACAATGAAAAGGCCATATATCATAAGCCTACAGCAAACATTCTCAATGGTGAAAAACTGAAAGCTTTCCTCCTAAGATCAGGAACAAGACAAGGATTTTCACTCTCACCCCTATGACTCAGCGCATCTCTGAAAGTTCTACCTACAATAATCAAAGAAGTTAAAGTAATTAAAGCAATCCAGATAAGAAAAGAAGAAGCAAATGTCTCACTGTGTGCAGATGATCTGATACTGTACATAGAAAACCCTGAAGATAGTATCAGAAAATGACTAGAGGTAATCAGTAAACTTAGCAAAATTGTAGGACAGAAAATGAATAGAGAGAGATCTCTCTCATTTCTATATTCCAACAATGGCAAATCAGAAAGAAAAATTGGGGAATTGATCCCATTCACCTTTACATAAAAAGAATTAAATATCCAGGAATAAACTTACCTAAGGAGACTAAAGAAGTGAACACAGAAAATTATAACACTTTAACGAAAGAAATGAAAGATGACAGAAACAGACGTAAATTCCATGTTCCTGAGTAGGAAGAAGCAATATTATGAAAATGATTAGCTATAGAAATGGCTATATATAGAAAGTGCAATCTATAGATTCAATGCGATCCCATTAAATTTTCAATGGCATTTTCACAGAACTAGAACAACAACAAAATATCACAATTCGTATTGAAATCAAAAAGACCCCCGAATAACCAAAGCAGTCTTGAGAAACTACAATGAAGTCAGGTGAAGCAACCTTCCTTACTTCAGCTTAAACTACAAAGCTACAATCTGCAAAAGAGAATGGTACTGGTACAAAACAGAAATATAGATCAATGGAACAACATATAAAGCACAGAAATATACCCATACACCTATGCAACATTATTTTTGACAAAGGTGAAATTAATACACATTGGGGCAAAGACAGCCTCTTCAATAAATGGAGTGGTGAGAAGAGGACAACTACTTATAAAACAATGACATTAGAATACCTCCTAACACCATAAACAACATAAACTGAAAATGGATTAAAACCTCAAATATAAGACCAGAAACTATAAAACTCTTACAGGAAAACATGGGCTGAACACTTGATGACATAAATCAAGGCAAGAACATATATGACCCACCTCCAAGAGTAAGGTAAATTAAAAACAAAAGTAAACAAGTGGGACCTGATCAAATTTACAAGCTTTTGCACAGCAAAGGAAACTATAAGTATGGTGAAAAGAAACCCTGTTATAGAGAATATAACAGCAAATGAAACAACTGGCAAAGGATTAATTTCCAAAATTTACAAGCAGCTCATAAAACTCAGTACCAGAAAAACAAAGAACCCCATCAAAAAGTGGGATAAAGACCTAGACAATTCACCAAGAATATATACAGATGGCTAAAAAACACATGAAAAGCTCTTCAACAATGGTCATTACTAGAAAAATGCAAATGAAAATTAACAATGAGATAGCACCTTACACTTCCAATTTTGCTGTGAATGTAAATTGATACAACTCCCATGGAAGATAGTATGGGGATTCCTTAGAAACTGGTAGTAAACAAGCATATGACACAGCAGCCCCACTCCTAGACATCTACCATGAAGAAATGACAACTGAAGTAGACACATATATATCATTGGTCCCTGCAGCACTATTTACAAGAGCTAGAACATGGTTACAACCTGGATGTCTATCGACAGATAAATGGATAGAGAAGTTGTGCTGTATATACACAAAGGAATATTACTCAGCCATAAATAGGAACATATTTGAATCAGACCTAATGAGGTGAATGAAGCGTGAAACTATTACACAAACTGAAATGAGTCAAAAATAGAAAGATAAATACTGTATTCAAATGCATATATATGGAAACTTGAAAAATGGTACTGAAGCACTTACTTACAGGGCAACAGTAGAGAAAAAGACAGACAATATACTAAAAGAAAGGATGGAAAGGGAGAGAGGGTGAGATATATGAAAAGAGTAACATGGAAACTTGCCTTACTATATGTAAAATAGTTAGCCAGTGAGAATTTACTGTATGGATCAGAAAACTCAAACAGGGCCTCTGCATCAACTTTGAGGATGGGATTGGGATGGTAAACGATGGGAGGTTCAAAAGGGAGTGAATATACAATAAACCTATGGCCAATTCATGTTGAAGTTTGACAGAAAACAGAAACATTCTGTAGAGCAATTATATCTATTTCAAAAATGAAAATCGGGACACCACAGTTTTTTAATGAAATATGGGATTCTTTGAATATATATATATATATATGTAAACGTAGTGTACACATGGGTACTGCATTGCCTGTGTTTGTGTGTGAGTTTCTCAAGTGCAGAGATGAAGACGATAGAACATGAGATGTGTTGCAACCAGAAGAGGAGGCAGGACACATCCATAGACTGGGGTAGACCGGTCTATATATCTCCACTCTACCCCTATCCAGGAAAAGAATGGAGACGATGGAAAATGACAGCTCAGGACATTGAGTCTACAATTCTGGAATTGCATCAAGAGACGTAAATAAGCTTACATGTTCTGTTGTGTTGTTGTGTTTATTTGTACCAGGAAGCAGAGGTGAGGGCTTGAAGCATCACCCAGTGTAAATCAAGTGGTGTGGGGCTTTTACCAACTGCCTTTGGAACCTTCCATCTGTGGCTGGACCACAGATGGACCTTCCATCTATGAGCTGACCTATGGAAATGGGAAGGACGGGAATCACAATTGTGGCATGACTGGTTCTTTGACCTAAAACAGATCATTAACCACCCCCATATGTCTGACATGACCAAGATGAAGACTTGCTTAGCTCCATGATTCTTTGGGAGTTCAGTAAGGTAGACTGAGGATATGTGGACCAGGAAGTTGTGCAGGCAAGGAGGGAATCATATTACCCAGGTGCATCCTGTGTGAGCCTTTGGAGAGAATAAGAAGAAGCTGTGGATGCCTGCCTGGCATGCATGCTGAGGACCCTAGAAGCTTGCACCTTAACCTTTTCCATCCTAGTTCTGACAGATGCAGGAACTAGGCCATCCACAGTCCCGTTGTAAACTGGCATTTCCCTTTGGGGACAACCCTGCTTCTGGAACAGAGTGATTGTTAAGTAGTATCACCTTGGCATCACAACGAGGCTCCCAGTGCAGTGTGGGTAGGTGGTAGAGAGAATGAATGCTCCTTCTGTATGATCCTTCCACCCCAGTCTTCCTCCAGGGAACATGACATGAATTTCCTTTCCATTCCAGCAGTTTTACTATTATGAAAAGGGAGCTTCAGCATCAGGATGGACACCAGGGGCCTTCAATTTCTCAACTAATTGCTGGACCAGAACTGCCCAGGTTCAAACAAGATTGTTGAGGTGGTGTCTCTCTCGGCATCCTCAAAACTGGCAATCAATGCTGGAGTTCCTGGCTGCTTGTGGGAGGTTTTGGGTCTCCTCTGAGTCCCAATGTCAACATCCTAGTGTTGCCAGGAGATCATTGGAGAAGTCCTGTGGGTAAATCCCCTGCAGTACTGCCCCTGGGAGGAAGGACCTGCCATGAGATGTCGCTGACATAAACACAGTTTGTGAGGGGATCAGGAAGTGTGTCCTGAAGCACAATCATTGTTAGTCAGGATAAATTCCTTTCCTAAACGGGGAAGATCACCCTCACGTAAGCTGGTTGCAGAGCATGGATTCAGGTCACTCAGGTAGAAGGTGGTTAGCTGAGACTGGAGGCTTGGGGCTTAATGTGTCCAAGTCTCCCTGATAGAGCTATGGTTACAGGATGAGAATCCTCACTGATTCTAAAGGAAGCAGGGCAAACTAAGAACTTTGAGGGATTCGTCTTTCCCTGAGTCCTGCCACACCCAGGCATCCTGTTATTTAAGATTGCCTGGGCCCTTCACTTCTGCCAGTCATCTTGGGAAGGCCTACCTGTTGGAATGAGTTTTTCTCTGTTGTCCCATTACCCTTTGAGGCTGAATTTTTGGGCGTTTGAATTTGACATTCACCACACAGGCAATGACAGAAGCAACTCAAGGCTCCCTGGGGATAATGGTGCAGAGTTGCAGTGGGGGGCGGAAATGGACAGGTATCCCAAACTGTCAGGACAAGGTACAGGCATCTTCAGCTACTGAATTATTATCTGTGTTCACTCTCTGTGTTTGTGTCCCTGTGTCTTGAACCTCTGTAGGTACATGTGTGGTTGTGTGTCACTTGTGATTGTGTTTCTGTATGTGTGTGTGTGTGTGTGTGTGTTTCCAGTCCACTGCAGATGTAGAGATGAAGGCAACAGGATATGAGACATGAGGCAACAAGAAGAGGCATCTACAAGGCATCTACAGACTGGGAAAGACCACTCAATGTATCTCTGAAGTGCTCGAATTCAGGACAGAAATGAGGAAGGGATGGGCTGTGATAATTCGGGACAGTTGCCTCACAAATTTGGATTTACATCAAGAGACATAAAAGCTCACAATTTCTGCTCTGTTCATGAGTGTTTATCCCAGGAAGCAGTTATGAAAGGTTTTACGAGTCACGCAGAGTAAACCAAGTGGTGTGGGACATTGAAACCTCTCTTGGAGGACCTCACAGGACCTATTCTCAGCTGAAACACATATTCTTTCAGACGTGGAAGATCCATCCATCTAGAACACACAAAGTTCCATCATCCTGAGAATCCAGTTTTCTGGGTCAATGTCGTGGCCCTCATGTGCTGCTTGTGGAATTTGTTCCATCTGGGACATTACAAAATGAGTTTACAGGTCTGGCAGTTTGAGTACAAAATGTATTTATTGGATTATGGGTATTGGCCAGAGTCCTGCAAATCTATTCCTTATATAATGAATGATGTCTTTGCTGTTCTAATAGCATGTATTGATACTTGGGCTTTCTTTGCAGTGCTTCTAATCAGAATTGGCTTTAGCTCCAGGGACTCTTCAGAAAAAAGGGTTGATTTCTTCACAGTACTTCTCCAAAATGCTGGGTGAATTTGGGGTTGAGGATGGGAATTCCAAGCGCTTATGTGAGCTGTGGCTCAGAGAGTATTTTTTCCAGAAATAAGCTAATTTTTAGGAGGCTGAGTTAAATGTTAGGACCTTTCTGTTAGGAACAACACCTCCTCATGTTAGTGCATTGATATGTGCTGCCTTGGGACTTGTTGGGACTTCATACATTCTTCACTGATGGACGGTGACTGGTTACTAGTAGAAAACTGAAGTCGGACAATGATGGGCTACACGTCAGGCCAGTGTTTTCTTCCAGCCCTTTCACTTCTAGCATCTAGAGGCTCTGTGACCTAAGACAGTTTGTGAACCACCCCCAGGTATCAGCCATGATGACTGATGAAGTCATGAGTGACCAAGATGAAGTCGTTTAGCTACATGACCAAATTCAAGGTTAATCTGGGGACACTGATATTGTGAAGGGGAGGTGACTGTGAAGAGGAGGGGAAATTATTTATCCCTGAAAATATGAAAAATGAGTTCTCCGATGAAGAGATTTCCTTCCCCACCTTACCTCTGCTTTGTGCTTGCACATGGTGGAGCTCAGGCATCCCATTGATTGTTGCAAGATCACTTTGTTCTTTGGGAAGAACAGCTATTTGCAACGATGAAATGATTGTTAAGGAGTGTCTCATTTGCATCACTGGTAAGAGTCAGCTCCCTGAATGTGAAGGGGCAGGGACAGAAAGGGGTACGTTGAATTTGGAATGTGATTTACATCCTTCTCCCATACTCTTTTTCTTGAAAGAGACTGAGCAACTCATTCCAATCCAATTCACTGATACCAGGGATTTCAACATAAGGCATGCACCTGTAGGCACCACAACAGCAGCATTAACTTCTTAACTGTTTCTATGACCACAACTTTGGAGGATCTAGCAGGATTGCTGAGTTGTGGAGCTATTGAGTCTCTGCAAACTGGACGATTGATTTGGGGATTCTTGGCAGGTGCAGTGAGGACTATTCTGACCTTGCTCATTTCCCAGGCAGATCATCATTAGGGATCTGAGTCCCAATCCTTTGCAGTACTTCACGAGGAAGGAAACTTCACTAAAGAAGAAAAAAATGTAACTTGGAGGAAAACAGTGAGGAGACTTGGGACTGGGCACAGACACGAGTTTTTCCAGGGAGCTGGGTCATTTGTTTCAATTTTTGAGAAATTAAGACTTTGTGGAATACAGGTCTACCTGTGAACACCAGGGCATGAGGGCATCAGGATGAGCAAGCAAGTACGGAAAACTAATGAAAAGTAGGTCCTTAGTAGGGAAGCTTGAGGTAGATGAAGCTTTGCACAGCCTAATGTGTCCAACGCCACTCAGATTTATATCTTTCTCCATTGCACTGAGTCTCTGAACTGTTGTTCAATGACCAACAACCCCATCCTCTTGTTTATTTTCAATTAGGGTTCTACTATTCTACTATTTTTCTTCTTGAAGTTGCATTTCCACAATGTCCAGTGAATCTCTTTTATACAAAGCTGTGTCCCAATATCCATGTTTTGTTTCTGCATTCATCATTATACTTATCTTGTAAACTATTTTATATATCATCCTTCTCCAGCGATCATTGTGATACTACAAGCCATTCTGAAATATTATGGTGACTAGTCCTTTTGTCAAAGTATTTATTTTACTTGAAGGATAATTACTTTACAGATGTGTGATGGTTTTGGCCATACATCAAGAAGATTCAGCCCTAGATATACATGTGTCACCCCTATCTTAAAACCCACCTCACTCTTATTTCTCCATTCTCTCCCTCTGGGTCATCCCCAAAACATGACTTAGCTTGTCCTGTTCATGTATCAATCTCACCCCTTTCATTTATTTTGTGTATGTTAATGTGAATGTTTCAGTGCTATTTTCTCATCATATGCCACTGTTGCCTTCTCCTACTGAGTCCAAAAGTCTGTTCTTTATGCCTGTCTTATTTGCTGCCCTGCATGTAGGATCATCATTACCATCTTTCTAAAGTTCGTATATGTTAATATTCAGTATTTTTCTTTTGCTGTCTCTTTCTGACTTAGTATTAGAATCTCAAATGGAGAAGGCAATTGCAACTCAATCCAGTACTCTGGCCTGGAAAATCCCATGGGTGGAGGAGCCTGAAAGGCTGCAGCCCATGGGGTCGCAACGATTCGGACACGACTGAGTGACTTCACTTTCACTTTTCACTTTCATGCATTGAAGAAATGGCAACCCACTGGAGTGGCAACCCACTCCAGTCTTCTTGCCTAGAGAATCCCAGGGATGGTGGAGTCTGGTGGGTTACTGTCTATGGGGTCCTACAGAGTCAAACACGACTGAAGTGACTTAGCAGCAGCAGCAGAATCTCAAAGCTCATCCAATCTCATTGGAACTGACTCAAAGGCTATGGTTTTTCCAGTGGTCATGTATGGATGTGAGAGTTGCACTGTGAAGAAAGCTGAGCACTGAAAAATTGATGCTTTTGAACGGTGGTGTTGGGGTAGACTCTTGAGAGTCCCTTGGATTGCAAGTGGATCCAGCCAGTCCATCCTAAAGAAGATCAGTCCTCAGTGTTCATTGGAAGGACTGATTATGAAGCTGAAACTCCAATTCTTTGGCCACCTCATGCAAAGAGTTGACTGATTGGAAAAGACCCTGATGCTGGGAGGGAATGGGGGTGGGAGTAGAAGGGGACGACAGAGGATGCAATGGCTGTATGGCATCACCTACTCAATGGACGTGAGTTTGAGTGAACTCCCGATGTTGGTGATGGACAGGGAGGCGTGGTGTGCTGCGATTCATGGGGTTGCAAAGAGTCAGACACGACTGAGCGACTGAACTGAATACACCATTGCATATGTATACTCCACAACGTCCTTATGCATTCATCTACCAATAGACATCTAGGTTAAGTGCATGTCACAGCTCTTGTAAATAGTATTACAGTGAAGATTAGCATACATACTTTTCAGTATATGCTTAAAAGGTATTTAAAAGATCACAGCAACTGACGTGAAAATTAAAAGTCTTTAGTGTTGTGCAGAGAGGATGGATCTTTGTGCCTGTCTGTGTCTATTTTCAAAGGAACCCCCCGATTTTGAGACAATTATGAAGGAGCATCATCTTTTACATAAAATAGACAAGTTAAGAAGCTGTTTCATATGAAGAACAGCGATCAGCATTTTTCTCATGCACAGGAAATTAACGAAGAGTGGTGTGCAGGTGGGAAGTATAGAGGGGAGACACCAGTAAATCTGGCATAATATGGAAAGATAAACAGTAAGAATTCTACGTGTCTGTGTATTGTTTGTGCAGGAATTCAGGAAAAAACTTTCAGCTCCCTCTATGCTTCTCAATCTACCAGGTGCCAATTACAGTCCATGTAGTGTAATAGAGGGCGTTAGATCCTCCTTTTGGATTGGGTCAGAGTATACAGTTCCTTTTGTGGGGTGTATCTTCAGGAGGAAGTAGAAATAAAACAAGTGTTCATTAATTGTTGACTTACCACTTTTACATGGGAAATGCCGTTGTCCACCAAAAGGGTCTGTTGAACAAGGGTCATACGTTGAAATAATGCATCTCAGTTCTGTTAGACGGTGGTATTCCAAGTGTCCTCTCTGGTGTATATCAATATCATCAGACTGTTTAACAGTATAAAACAATGAAAATTCATTAGCATTCAATGAAGTATGAATCAGATAGCCGTGTTTTGTATAAGAGTGCATGGTCTTTTGCTGAGACAATCAATTTCCCAGAGCTATGGTGACAGAATTCATCCCAGGAAACTTGGTACAATGCATATGGAGGAATTACGGCCTAGGGAGAGACAGATGGGTGGGAATCCTTAAGTACATTAGTTTCTGGCAAAATGAAGAGGTGTAAAGATGAATTGCCAGAGAACAGGTAAGTAAACAGAAAGATATTTCATCATATATGTTTGTGCTCATGTGAGCCTCCTTCATTTCCCATGAACTCAGTTGAGGTGCAAGATGTGTTGTAGCAGAAGTGAGTAGAATGGGGATGTAAAACAGACAAGGGCCAGCCTACTCAGACAAGTTATCTGTGTCCCATGATGGCTCAATGGCTTGAAGCCCTTTTTCCAGAAAGCCTTACACTCTTATACTCTTTTCCTAAGATGATCTAGTAGGTCAAGGTGCAGAAATATCGATATTTTTCTCCTGAGCCCTCTGTTGATGGTGATTCTTCCTTGCTGAATAGCTCAGCACAGACTGTTTTCAATCACAGTGACACTGATGTTTCTTCTGGGGATCTGTCAATATTCTGTCAGGAGCATATGAAACTCACCCATCTATTGCTGAGCACTTAGGGTGGCCCTTGCCAAGCAGATGACTGTTTTCCAGAAACAATGTCCAACTCCTTCTGGACATGGCAAAGTATAGAATACCACAAATGCAGTATGGGGAGTTCATTTGTCCCGCTGTATTCTCTTTTTTGCAGATACAAAGACTCCACCTGAGGGAATGCACATTGCCTGAGGGTCATGATTCTTTCCTGCGTGGAGTTCTCACTCCATGTCTTTTGGGAGAAGTCAGCAGAATCTCTTTCCAGGAGAAGGGGTAAATATAAAAATCAAGGGTGTATGGCTGTCCTCTTCAAGGTGCATTGAATTAGATCCCCTGCTTAGTGCCAGCTTTTGCATTTGAATGTGTTCACCCTAGATTTGCCCCATCTAAGGAGAGTGTCTAAAACTCTAGAAGTCAAGGTGTGGTCTTCTCCGAGTGCTGTTACAACAATCAGCTCAGAAATACTGATAAATGTCTTCTCAGTTTCTTAATGTAAAGGTCAAACTCACTTATGAAGAAAATAGTAAGAATAAAAGTAAATGGGAACATGCATATATCAGTGTATATGGGTTTGTCAGAAGACATAATCCCACCCCCCCCACCCCCTTGGAAGAAAAATTAATTTAAAGTAGGTGGCACCATACAGCAAAGTGAAATCAACTCTACATGTACATATATCCCTTCTTTTGGGGGGATTTCCTTCCCACTTAGGTGACCACAGAGCACAGTTCCTTGAGCTATATAGTAGATTTTCATTAATAATACATAGCATCCATATGTATACATGTCAATCCCAATCTCCCAATTCAATCCACCCTCCATCCCTTTTTTTTTTTTTGTTGTTGTTGTTGTTGTTGTTGTTGTTTTTTTTTTTTAATGCGTCTTCTTAAAAAATTATATACCTAAGTATTGGGTTAAATATTGTTCCACCAAAACTCACATCCACTCAGAACCTCAGAACTGGTCACTTTAGAAATAGAATCTTGGCATATGTGGTTAGATATAATTAGTTAAATTAAGATGAAGTCTTAGAGGATTAGGGTGGACCTTACTGGAAGGCCTTACAGGATAGTGTACTTAAAGGAAGAAGAGATACATAGAAACCCACCCAGGGGAGAAGTCCATATAAACATGGAAGCAGAAATAATAGGTATGCACATACAAACCAGAGATGGCTAGGAGCCTCTAGAAGCTAAGAAGCAAGACTTCCCCCCTAGAGCCTTCAGAAGAAGTGAGCCTTTCTGACACTTTGAGTTAGTTGCTAGAAAGATGCCTACTATGTAACAATTGGTAATACTAGCTTTAGGAAACTAATACAGTGAGATATACAAAAGAGTATACATAAGTAAATTGGCAGTTCAAAATCAGTAACAATAGCAGAAACATCCATTTATCCATAGTTTGACCTAAGAAAGAAGGTTACAAGTAATTTTGAAACCCCCTAGAGCACTCTTCCTCAAGCATATCAGTGACCCTTGTCTTTACAATCTGTATTTTGTATTAAGCATTTTTTTACCCTTTCTTTGTAATTTCTTCATACAGACATATGAATAAATCCCCCAAAAACAACAACAACAAAAATAAAGTAGGTGGCAACAGAACCATCAATGATCCTCTGTGTTTAGTGAATCCATGTTATGTACCTATGTACTGTATATATTCTATTATTTATTTTTTAATATATTTGATTCTATTCAATAGCTTCTTTAATATTCCCTTATTTGGCACACAACATCTACTCACCAGATATGGATGAATGCTAACTAATGTGCTCTTTTAAACCTCTTTGATGTATTCACTTTCAAAATATTGGTTATTCATTCTCAATAATTTAGCTTTTGAAAATCTTTAACCAGTTACATCTATACATTGAATTACACTCCCATGATGGCTGTAGGTACTTGAAATTCTGATTTTGATTAAGACATCCAGTCCAAAAATATCCCACTCATATCAGTTAATTAACTTGGTAAAGAAGCTATTTCACCCCACCTGTAAAGTACCTGGTTGACCTAGATAAGGAACACTTTGAATGAATATACACTTTTCTCTCCTCACTTTTAACTCCTGCTTCTATTTTTGTTTTTAATTCAGTAACAGAATAGGAATCATGATAATATACGGTCCCCCACCTCAGGACACAGAAAAGGCAGAACCCCTGGTCCATGTTACTTCTTTTCTGTCAACTCTACTTGTGGTCCTGCATGTGCTGTGGTACTCTCCAGGACCTGAGATGAAGAAAGCTTAATTTTCCAGAGTTCCAGGTTGTTCGTTATCAAGGTATGTCCTGAAATCATAGTAAAGATTCCAAGGGTTGGCCCTCTGTCTATGGTTGGAAAAATGTCTGTGGAATCTTAGGGCAGGGAGAAGAGGCCAATGTAAATGCTTCAAATTCGACCCAACGGTACCACTGTGGATGAGCTAAGACTGATCCAAAACAAGTGTCAGTCAGGAATACTGCATGACTGCACTTGCAATTAACCCAGGGGGATATCCCTAAATGCAAATGGCTTAGTAGTTAGCTAACCCAGGTGGGTAATGCTGTCTAGGAAGTGAGCACTGCTGATGTAGGTCTGATGTTATTGCTATAGGTGGCACTAGGATAATAAGTATTCATTTTTTTCCCCCTAGAATATCATGATCAAGGCCATGTTGTCTAATGAGATAACTGGAAAACTAATTGAAAAGGCCTAAATTGACTATAACTCTGTGTGTGTGTGTGTGTGTGTGTGTGTGTGTGTGTGTGTGTGTGATGTCCTTCCACACATCTAGGCCAGGGAGATTTTTGGAGGGTGGGTTGAGTCCCAAGGCTATCCTCAATGCCTAAAGAAAAGCTGTAGGCTAAAAATATAAGGAAAATATATTCTCATTGTAAGGAAAGCAGAGACTTCTAATGGAAACCACCAAGTCAATGGGTAGTGACAAGACTGTTCTGTTTGTTTCTCTTTTTTATCCAGACATTAAGTCTCTAACCTGTGTGTGAGGCTGCCAGGGTTAACACCATGACAGGCAGCCTAGTTTAGGAGTAGGTCTGGTTTTCCAGGGTAACATGATTATCAAGCCACCTGGAGCCAGCCAATCAACATGTGCCTAGTAAGAAAAAGGGAACATATCAGGGGAAAGCTGAAAAGCCCACGAATGCCCAAGTTTGAAAAAAAGCCCGTGAAGGTTTGGGCCAATAAGATTGCTTTGCAAACATGTAACCAATCCGCTTAAGCCGGCTACCAACTGCTCATGCACACCCTATAAATTTGGGTAACAGCTTGGGCTCAGCGCTCTCTGACCCTGCACCACTGCGTTGGTTGCAGCAGGAGCCCTGGCTCAAGTCAGTAATAAACTTCCCTTTTTTTGCGAGTTGCATTGTCTTGGAAGCCACCTTTCTTCCCGCTCGGGGATTTGGACATCGGACAAAACATTTGGGGGCTCGTCCGGGATACTTTACCTGGAGAAGAGAACACTTACAGGACAGAGGGGAAAGATAAATAATAGAACCGGTGCTCAGGCAGGACAGGAAAGTCCAGTGTAAATCCGAGGCCCTGCTGAGAAGCAGGAAGGTATCTGGCATGGAAAAAGCTTTCTATAAAAGGGGGAACAGATTGAACGTTCCACCCAGCACAAGACCGAGGCCAGCGAGTGCACTGAAAAGCAGCCGGCTCTGTGGAAAGGAGAGTTCCTCTCCTGATTCCAAGTCTGGTGAACAGTGGACGCCATTCGGTAAGGTAAACCTTGTACCGGGAGGCAAGAGGACTCAGGGGGCCCAAAAACCCAGTGCTGTGTTGTCGGCTGACATTTGTCTATCCGTGTGTTTGTCTATGACTCTCCGTGTTTGTGTGTGTGCCGGCATTGTCTCTGGTCTCTTTCTCTTCTGGTGCATCGTTCTCTTCTCTCTCTTCTGACTTACTCTCCTTTCGTCTTCTTCTCTGATCTGCCCTCAACTCCTTTTATTTTCAGGTGTTTCAGTGAACAGGCAAATGGTTGTGGGGGCAATTGATGAGTGCCGGCCAGGGCTACACTCTGGAGGACTCTGAAGGCCCTACAATAAGTGAGCCTCAGTAACGGGAGCCTGATCGGGTGAAACTCTCCTTTAACATCCCTAACTGAGGACGTGGCCTAAAATTCTTCGTATGGGCATGGGTCAGGCACTTAAAGGCCATTAGGGCGCCTGCCACTTGAAGGCACCCATGAGAGGATAAGGGGGTCTGGAATGGGCTAGAAACCCGTTTCTTGCTGCCCCCAGCAAGAAAACTTCCGTGCAATGACGCAGGCACATAAACAGTTCCAAAAGCATACCATAAGCCCAACCTCTTGGCCACCACCACTCCCGGTAGGAATTTTTGGTGGTAGTTCTCAGTGACTTCTTCTCTCTCTCTCTTCCCTACCATTTATTCTTTGATCATGGGTCAGGGGGAATCTACCCCACTTTCTCTCATGACTGACCATTTTTTGGATGTCAGGGCCAGGGCCCATAACTTGTCTTTGCTAGTCAAGAAAAGTAAATTAATAACCTTTTGTTCTGCAGAGTGGGCCGCCTTCCAGGTTGGATGGCCTCCGGAAGGCACCTTTCAACCGTACATCATACAGGCTGTGAAGGAGAAGACTATGGCTCCTGATCCCTGGGGCCATCCGGGTCAGGTCCCCTATGTCATGGTCTGGCAGGATCTAGTGGAAAATCTGCCTAAGTGGTTAAAACCTTTCATTCACAAACCTCCTAGTTCTTCCAATTCGCAGGTCCTGGTGGTGGAGACCCCGCCCAGAAGAAACCAAAAAAAAAAAAAGAGGACCCAAAACCAGTCCTTCAGAAATCATCTTATCCAAACCTGATAGATCTAAAAACGGAGATAAGGCCTCCACCATATGTGCCCCCCTTGCAATTCCCTCCGAGGAGAGAAGCTCCCACGGGTGAACCGAGAGGTTTAAGAGGGCCAAAGCGAGCTGACCATGGGGGGGGGGGGCAGCATTAGGGACCCGGGGGAGAACTAGGAGTGACAGGGGTGGACAAGACCCTGGGGACCCGGAGTTACCTTCATCCACTATTCAGGCGCTCCCCGTCTGAGTAGGACCAGCTAACCCAGACAGAGAGCAAACCTATCAGTACTGGCCCTTTTCCACGAGTGACCTGTATAATTGGAAAACCCAGAACCCTCCTTTCTCAGAGAAACCCCAAGGCCTCATTGACCTCTTACATTCCATTTTGTTCACCCACAACCCCACCTGGGACGATTGTCAGCAGCTGTTGCAGGTGCTCTTCACCACAGAAGAATGGGAGCGAATTTTGGCAGAGGCACAGAAACGGGTCCGGGGGGGCGACAGGAGACCAACCGCCCAGCCTCATCTCGTGGACGAGGGGTTTCCTCTGTTGTGGCCTAACTGAGATTTTGAGCGAGCGGAAGGTAGGGAGCATCTCCGAGTGTACCGCCAGACTCTAATGGCTGGCCTGCGGGCTGCAGCTAGAAAGCCAACAAATTTGTCAAAGGTAAATCTAGTAAAGCAGGAGCCCGCTGAGAGCCCGGCAGCCTTCCTAGAGAGGCTGATGGAAGCTTTCAGGCAATATACACCTATGGACCCCCAGGCTGAGGAGTCACACGCTGCAGTTCAGTTAGCATTTGTAAATCAGGCAGCCCCAGATATTAGGAGGAAATTACAAAAGATAGAGGGATTGGGAGAACAGACAATACAAGATTTACTGAAAGCAGCTGAAAAGGTATTTAATAGTCGAGAGACCCCAGAAGAAAAGAAAGAGTGAATTCAATGGGAGGAAAGGAAATTAGCTGAGAAGATCAGGAAGGAAGATAGAGAACACAGGGTGAGGGAAAACCAGAAGAACCAGAGGGAGCTAGTCCAGATTCTTTTTGCGGGGATGAAGGTCAGAACAGAATTGAGGGAACCTCAAGACCCCCAGATTGGAGGGAAAGAGAGACCAAAAAGGCAGGCCCTAAAGAAAGATCAGTGCACTTACTGCAAAGAAAAGGGGCACTGGAAAAACGAGTGCCCTAAGAGGGACCCGAAGAGAGGAACAACCCAGAGAGAGAGAATCTCTCCTGGAACTCAAGTTCTATATGCGGGGGAAGACAGTGACTAGGGGAATCAAGACTCGGCACCCCTCCCCGAGTCCTGGGTGGAGGGGAAACCCATTGGCTTCATGGTAGATACTGGCGCCTAACACTCTGTTTGAAATAAAAAACTGGGTCCAATGTCTAAAAAAACCAGCTTGGTGCAGGGAGCCATGGGGACAAAAAGATATTGTTGGACCACAGAATGGAAAGTAAATCTGGGGACCTACCAGGTGTCCCATTCGTTTTTGGTGATACCAGAATGCCCAGCCCCTCTACTTAGAAGAGACTTGTTGACTAAAGTTAATGCTCAGATCCATTTTGACCCTGGGGGAATGCCAGTCATGTATGGATTTGGACAGCCGTTACATGTCTTATCCCTAGCCTTAAGAGATGAATACAGACTTTTTGCACCTAAGCCCTCAGAGACCATAGCACCAGATGTACAACCGTGGGTCCATAAATACCCATTGGCCTGGGCAGAAACAGCAGGAATGGGACTGGCCAAAGAGAGACATCCAGTCGTCATCAAGCTAAAGGCTGAGGCAATTCCTGTGAGGCTGAGACAGTATCCTATGAGCCAGGAAGCTCGGTGGCGGATCACTCCCCACATTTGATGGCTCATGGAGGCTGGAATTCTCAAGCAGTGCCAATCCCCTTGGAACACCCTCTTACTGCTGGTGAAGAAGCCAGGGGGGACAGATTACAGACCTGTCCAAGACCTGCGAGAAGTCAACAAACAGGTGAGTGACATGCACCCTACTGTCCCTAACCCATATACCTTCCTGAGCAGTTTACTGCATGACTACACTTGGTAGACTGTGTTAGACTCGAAAGATGCTTTTTTCAGCCTACCCCTGGTGGCCCAGAGCCAGGAGATATTTGCCTTTGAGTGGACTGAGGGGGAAGGCCAACCGGTAGTACAATTAACTTGAACCCGCCTCCCACAGGGGTTCAAAAACTCTCCTACCTTGTTTAATGAGGCTTTGAGTGAGGACCTCTATGAATATCGGACTCGCCACCCAGAGGTTATCCTGCTGCAATATGTAGATGAGCTTATGTTGGCTGGAACCACAGAGGAGACATGCAGCCGTGCCACTGGGGACCTCTTACAGACTCTAGGCACTTTGGGGTATTGCGCTAGTGCAAAGAAGGCGCAAATAGCCCGACAAGAGGTCACCTATTTGGGGTATAAGATGAGGCAGGGGCAAAGGCTGTTAGCCCAGGCCATAAAAGAAACAATATTGCAGATACCAGAGCCCAAGACCCCCCGCCAGGTGAGAGAGTTTCTGGGGACTGTTGGATATTGCAGACTGTAGATCATGGGGTTTGCTGAGAAGGCATGGCCCTTGTATGAAGGAAGTAAAGAGACCCCAAATTGGACTTGGACTGAGCCAATGAAACAGGCTTTCCAGACCCTCAGACAAGCCCTACTAGAAGCCCCAGGCCTTGACCTGCCTAACCCAAGTAAGCCATTCCAGCTGTTTGTAGATTAAAAAGCAAGGAATAAAAAAGGGGGTCTTGACACAACAATGGGGACCATGGAAGCGGCCGGTGGCATACCTTTCAAAGGGATTAGACCCGGTGGCCACTGGGTGGCCCCCTTGCCTTCGCATCATTGCAGCCATTGCCCTCCTCGTCTGCGATGCTGACAAGTTGACATATGGACAGCAACTCTTGGTTTACATCCCCCACACCATCAAAGGGGTTTTAAAGCAGCCGCCAGGTAAGTGGATCGCCAATGCCCACTTGGCACATTACCAGGCCTTTCTGCTTGATGTCCCATGGGTGCGTTTTCAGACCCCTTGCTTCCTGAATCCAGCCACTCTCCTACCTAACCCAGAGAAAGACCGCCCTCTCCATGATTGCAGTGAGATACTGGCTGAGGCCTTGGTGGCACGAAAAGACTTAGCTGATGTAACCCTAAACAACAGTGAGCTAATATGGTTCACCGATGGAGCAGCTATGTAAAAGACGGGCAAAGGAAGGCAGGACAGACGATATGGGCTGAGACACTTCCCCCAAACACTTCTGCACAAAAAGCAGAATTTATTGCCCTAATACAGGCTCTGGAGCAAGCCAAAGGGAAGAGAGTCACCATTTTTACTGACAGCCAATATGCCTTCAGCACTGCCCATATTCAAGGTCCAATATACCAAGAAAGGGGATTTTGGACAGCTGAGGAAAAGGAGGTCAAAAATTTGCCTGAGATTCGCAGGCTTCTGGAAGCTGTCCAACTGCCCCAGGCAGTAGCAATAGTACATGTCCCCGGTCACCAGAAAGGAGAAACCCTAAAGCGCAGGGCAATTGTGCCACTGATGCGGCCACTCAAGAAGCGGCTAGCTGGGACTACACCGCCCCCATATTAGCCGTGGGACTTCCACCTCCTGGTATGGGGACTTTGCCACCAGTTCCAGAATATTCCCTCCCTGATCTCGCCTGGATAAACGAGGATACCACCCTCCAGAAGGATGACAAA
Source organism: Dama dama (assembly GCF_033118175.1). Lineage (NCBI taxonomy): Eukaryota > Metazoa > Chordata > Mammalia > Artiodactyla > Cervidae > Dama > Dama dama. The sequence goes on along the minus strand of NC_083715.1, from coordinate 3,355,173 downwards.
GATGGATGGTACCGAGATCAAAACAACAACCTGATATTGGCTGCCATCGTGGGTCATTACCTATGTGAACACCTGCACAGAACTATACACTTGGGAGAGAAAACGACCTTAACACTTCTCCAGACGGCCTGCCTGAGGTTCCCTCAACAAAATGCAACTGTACGAGAGATAATCCAGGCTTGCAAAGCATGCCAGCTGATGAAGACAGGGAAAACGCACACTGGAACGAGGTACCGAGGGGAAGAGCCCGGGCAACACTGGGAGATAGATTTCACTGAGGTAAGGCCAGGGAAGTATGGGTATCGCTATCTGTTGGTTCTGGTAGATACCTTCTCGGGGTGGGTAGAAGCCTTCCCCACTAAGGGAGAGACAGCAATAGTGATTGCTAAAAAGATCTTAGAGGAGATAGTGCCTAGGTATGGGCTGCCAGTGACTATGGGCTCTGATAACGGACCTGCCTTTGTGAGCCAGATTGTACAAGGGCTGGCCCAAGCTCTGGGGACAAAATGGAAGTTACATTGTGACTATAATCCCCAGAGCTCAGGACAGGTTGAAAGAATGAATCGGACCCTAAAAGAAACTTTGACAAAGTTGACAATAGAGAGTGGCGGGGACTGGGTGACCCCTTCGCACTCTTTCGGACACGTAACACCCCTTATAAGCTGAATCTTACCCCTTTTGAGATTCTGTATGTAAGACCCCCTCCTGTGTGTCCTATTTTCGAGGGAAAATGCCTGCCACCCCCTACTTTGGGACAGTTCCAGCAAACTCTGATGACATTAGGTAAGGTGCATAACCATGTTTGGAAATTGATTGGAGAGATACACGAGGGTCAAAGTAAGGGGCCATCCCCGCACATAATATTGGCCCAGGTGATTGGGTTTGGGTAAAACGGCACCAATCTGAAGTATTAAAACCTAGATGAAAAGGCCCTTATGTTGTTCTCCTTACTGCTCCTACCACTGTCAAGGTCGACAGGATTGAACCCTGGGTTCACTACAATCACGTGCTGCAAGCCACCCCAGAAGAACAGGAAAAAGCGCGAGCAGAATGGAAGGCGAGTCCTCACCCGTCAAATCCTTTGAAACTGAAACTCGTCCGACGGGAGGCCTCCTAATTCTCCTGCTGATGGCAGCTCTCATCGACCCAGGAACGACAAGTCACAACCCCCATCATCCGGTTAACATGACTTGGATGGTATACAACCCTGACACCTGAGAACTACTTAATTCGAGTTCCAATGTAGCCCCCAAAGGGATATGGTGTCCTGAATAGACCTTTGACTTATGCGTCCTGGCAGCCAACATTAATGGCCTCCACAGTCCCAGTCAACTGAGTGACTTCATTGGGAGCCCTCAGTTTGGAACCCTCGGCCTTTTTGACTGGGCCTTCCAGGGAGACCACACCATGCACAAAACCAACACCCATATATGTCTGTCCAGGGGGAGGAAGGGATCAAAACCAAATTGCAAAATGTGGGGGAGTTGATTCTTCTTATTGTGCCACTTGGGGATGTGAAACTACAAGAAAGGTCCATTGGCTCACCAATCCCGTCAAAGACCTCATTCAAGTAAAATTACCCCAAGACTTCCCACCATGTAAGATGTTGTCTTCTAAACCTGGACAATGTTTTCCATTACAGATTAAGTTCACTGATGAGGGAAAAAAGTTTACCAGGTGGGACGTAGGCAGAGCCTGGGACCTACGTCTTTATCAGACTGGATTCAATAATGGATTCTGGTTTGAGCTCAAATTACAGCTGGGACCACTCTATTTGGCCCCCAAGGTAGCTTTGGGACCAAACCAGGTGACAGCCCCAAACGTTCTTCCCAGAGGAAAACCCCAAAACCTCCCTCCCAGAACCAAAGTTGGGATACTGGATCTACTCCACACCCATAGCTCCCCCCATAGTTGACATGCAGACCCCCTTATAAAAATGGTCTCCTCAGCTTACCTTACCCTTAATTCCTCTTGTTCAGACTTAACAAATGGTTGCTGGCTCTGCTATAATATTAGGCCTCCTTATTATGAGGCAGTTGCTTTTTCTTCAAGATTCAATATGACAGCCGATGTCTCAGCCTGTAGATGGCAGCAAAAACCTGGTATGGGCCTCCTGACAGTAAGCTCCATTACGGGTATAGGCACCTGCATAGGAGCTATCCCTGAGACTTATCAACACCTATGTAATCACACAGTCTCTATGACTAACCTCACTAATTCCACTCACCAGTGGATCATCCCACCAGAAAATGGGTGGTGGGCTTGCTCCACCGGACTAAATCCGTGTGCCCATCAGGCAGCACTAAAAACCTCCCAAGATTTCTGTGTCCTAGTCCATTTAATCCCCTGGCTGAACTATTACTCAGAAGAAGGCCTGCAGCCAAAGTTAGAGACACCAGGTCAGTATAGGGTAAAAAGAGAACCTGTCACTGCCCTAACTTTAACTGTCCTGTTGGGATTGGGGGCTATAAGAACTGGAAGTGGAATTGCAGCCTTAACGCTCCAAGATAAACAGTATAACCAGCTAAGGGCTGCAATAGATGAAGATATTGAACAGCTCGAAAAATCCATTTCCCACCTCCAAGAATCCTTAAGTTCTCTGGCTGAGGTAGTGTTACAAAATAGAAGGGGTGTAGATCTGCTGTTCTTACAAGGGAAACTATGTGCAGCCCTAGGAGAAGAATGCTGTTTTTATATTGACCATTCAGGAGTAGTACAGAAATCTCTTCAAAAAGTTAGAGAAGGCCTAAACAGGCGAAAACAAGAGAGAGAAAATGAACAATCATGGTTTGAGTCTTGGTTTCAAGGCTCCCCCTGGCTGACCACCTTAGTTTCCACCCTCCTGGGTCCACTTATAGTACTGTTATTGACACTAACGTTTGGCCCTTGTATTTTAAGCCGGCTAATGTCTTTTATTAAAGAACGTCTAAATACCATTCAGATTATGGTATTAAGGCAACAATATCAGATGGTAGCCCAGGATGAAGAGAAATATTCCTCTACAGCAACAACAAGACAGGGGGGAATGTGAGGCTTCCAGGGCTAATGCCATGACAGGCAGCCTAGCTTAGGAGTAGGCCTGGTTTTCCAGGGTAACATGATTATCAAGCCACCTGGAGCCAGCCAATCAACATGTGCCTAGTAAGAAAAACGGAACATATCAGGGGAAAGCTGAAAAGCCCGCGAACGCCCAAGTCTGATAAAACAGCCCATGAAGGTTTAGGCCAATAAGATTGCTTTGCAAACATGTAACCAATTCACTTAAGCCAGCTACCAACTGCTCATGCACACCCTATAAATTTGGGTAACAGCTTGGGCTCAGCGCTCTCTGATCTGCACCACTGCGTTGGTTGCGGCAGGAGCCCTGGCTCAAGTCAGTAATAAACTTCCCTTCTTTTGCAAGTTGCATTGTCTTGAAAGCTGTCTCTCTTCCCTCTCGGGGATTTGGACATCGGGCAAAACACTGCGCACACCCAGGACTGTTCTCCATGCACTGTTCCCGCAATGTCTAGTGTTGGAGGTGCCTGCCAGAAAAAGTTCAGTACAAAAATGTCTTGTTGATAAAATGGAAATGGTAGCTTTCTGTTCATTCAGTCATTCCCGACTTTTGTGACCCAGTGAACTGCAGTCCTTCACCTACTCTCAGAGCCTACCCAACTCATGTCCATCGTGTCAGTAATGTCATCCAGGCATCACATCCTCATCTCCTGTCATGGTAGCTTTAGGAGAGGCCTAATATGAAATTTTGGACAAACTCTAGGAGATCATGAAGGATATGGAAGTGTAGTGTGCTGCAGTCCACAGGGTTTCAAAGAGTGATGACAAGGACATGACTTAGTGACTGGACCACAACAACCACCTGATGTTATAAGCCTTTCCGAATTTCAGCAGGATGTGTTTTTTCCATGCTCAGACCCTTGTACAATAACCTATAGGCTTTATGCCAGTACCTCTATCTCCCCTCTTCTTTCAATTTGTCGAGTCATTTGGGACAACAGATTTGTAATGACAAGTACCAGTATCTACTCCATATAGGAGAACTATGATTATAAGCAATGAAAACTTACCTTAGATTTTCAGTGTTCTGCCTGGCCTCAAGCATCTCTTCTGCTTAAGGAGCATACTCCAGGCTCAACCCAGTTGGGTGAAGTTTTAGCTCTTCATGCAATATTTAATGATGTCAAAGAAAGGGATATTCCAATTATCTGTCCATTGACAGATTCCTAGGTTGGAACTTACGGTCCCCCTTGTAGAATAATGTAACCTGTCTCCTGCACCCTTCTGCTGGGCCTTCTAGCTCTGCTTGCCATAATCATTGGCATTCACACTAGGTTCCTCTTCAAGACAAGAAATCTCTTTCCTTATTTTTTCTTGCTTTCTTGGAAGCAGTAGATATCAATGGCTCTCATCAGAGAAAGTGCTTTAACTCTCAGAAATTCATAGGAGACTCTTCAACAAAATATCCTGTGGTTCTTTAAACACAAAGCACCCAGCTTATTGAGTTACATGAAGAAGAGGAGAGGGAGGAGGGAGATAGAGATGAGCAGGAGGAGAAAAACGGGGACTCGAGAGAGAAAGATCTACACAGTTGTCTGTTCCCAGAGTGTTCTCCGTAGCCCAGACACCCACAAAGATTCACAGAATTGGATTGGGAAGAGACGGGGGAGGGAGGAAATAGAGGTGATCTGAGGTAGAGAATGGAGAGTCAAAAGTGGGAGAGAGTAATCAACACACTCCTGAGTAAAAATGGGTTGAGAATATTGGATTCTTAAATGTCAAAAATTGATATCAAATACTGATAAACAAAGATCAAAAATCTAGAGTAGAGGTTAGACTCTTAAAAATACAATATTAAAAACAAAAAAAACACACAAAAATTTAAAAATATATATGAAGTTCAGTTTAAAAATAAGGCTTTTCCTTTTTTTCATGGTTATAGTGAAATAAAAATGAAAATTAAGGAGTAATAGAGGAGTAATAGAGGACTTTAAAAGAAAATAAGAGAAAAGCAATAAAACAAGAAAAAAAATTCCTAATTAAAACAAATAGTAAAAATATATGAAAATTAAAGTTAAGGAGTAATGGAGGAGTAATAGGGAATTTTAAAACAAAATAAAGGAGAAAAATTAGAAAAGTAAAGAAGAAAAAAATTTTTTTAATTAAGAAAAATAAAGTAAAAATATATCTAGGAATTTCTCTGGAGCAGTTGTGGTCAGTGTGGGTTCAGTTCAATTTCAGATAGCTCCTCGTTCCAGCTTACACTTCTGGATATCTATAGGTCCCTTCTGGTGTAGTTGGTCTTACCTACAGGGATTTTAATCTGTTGCACTGGTCACTTCTGAAGTGGTTCCCTTTGTTTATTTTGGTTTCTGTTTGGCAGTCTCTTGATTGTCTAATTTCCGCCCTGATCCAGGCAGGCGGAGTCGATCTCTTGTTTAGGTTCACTGGTTCAGTTGTGCTGCGGGAGGGAGGAGCGCTGTAAACAAATGTCACTGGCCTGTGTGGGAGGACCCACAGTGTTCTGGCCACATTGGATTTGCCCCTGCTCATGGGTGTGTGCTTTCCCCGTCTACACTGCTCAGGCTCCCGGATGCTCTATATGGAGTGGGCCCTGTGTTGCATTGCGGTTCCAGTTTATGGGGTATTCTGTAAAAACACGGACTCGGTTGGGCTTGCATTTTGTGCCTTCCCCGGCCCGAGCAGCTCAGGCAGTCATGAGCTTGATGGGCACACTCTCCCTGGGTGTGGTGTGCCTTATCCCCTCCGTGGTCTCAGCCTGTTTCTGCCCATGCCAGTCGGGTGCATGCACCTTGTGTCTGGTCTCTGGAACTGGCCTCTGGCCACAACCCTCCCGGCGGATGTCAACCATCCAGAATCTCAGGAAGTCTTTTGTTAGAAACTGGAGGCCTGTTTGCAGTTTGGTAACGGGTGCCATCTCTGGGGCTGAGTTTGCCCCTTTCTCCTCCCCCCTGCCTCCTGCCTCTGGTGGGGGATGGGCTGGTCTGCTGCTGGCTAGCTCTTCTCTGGAATTGCTTAGTCCCTTTGTTCTGCAAATGGCCTGCAGTGTGTTCGGGTCGGTTAATTCTCTCTATCTCTCTCTTGCTACCCCACGGTTTAAGCTGTTGTCTCATGTTAGCTCCCTCCAATTGCCCTCAGGTCATTCGGGCCTGGTCCTTACCGGAAGTAATGCTGCCCGCTCCTCTCTGTTCCGCCCCCACTTGCTTGTGGTGGATGTGGGTGTCTGGGGTACTTTTCTGCTGGGAGTTGCTTTTAGCCATGTAATCTGTGGGTTTTATTCATTTTTCCTCCCAGTTACGTTGCCTTCCGAGATTCAAAAACTTCCCCCAGACCCACCAGTGAGAGGGTTTCCTGGTGTTTGGAAACTTCCTCTATTACAACTCCCTTCCTGGAATGGGTCTCCGTCCCTTGCTCTTTTGTCTCTCTTTTTATCTTTTATATTTTGTCCTACCTCCTTTTGAAGATGATGGGCTGATTTTCTGGGCGCCTGATGTCTTCTGCTAGTGGCCAGAAGTTGTTTTGTGAAGTTTGCTCAGCGTTCAATTGTTCTTTCGATGAATTTGTAGGAGAGAAAGTGGTCTCCCCATCCTATTCCTCCGCCATCTTAACACATGTAAATCCATGGCTGATTCATGTCAATGTATGGCAAAAACTACTACAATATTGTAAAGTAACTAGCCTCCAACTAATAAAAATAAATGAAAAAAAAAAAATGAAATAGCTCAACTGGAATTCCATCCCTCCACTAGCTTTGTTTGTAGAGATTATTCCTAAGGCCCACTTGACTTCACTTTCCAGGATATTTGGCACTAGATGAGTTTGAGTGATCACTCCATCCGGATTATCTTGGTCATGAAGATATTTTTGTATAGTTCTTCTATGTACTCTTGCCACCTCTTCTTAATAGCTTCTGCTTCTTTTAGGTCCATACGATTTCTATCCTTTCCTGAGCCCATCTTTGCATTAAATGTTCCCTTGTTATCTCTAATTTTCTCGAGGAGATCTCCAGTCATTACCATTCTATTGTTTTCTTCTATTTCTTTGCATTGGTCACTGAGGAGGGCTTTTTTTTTTTTTTTTCTTCTCTCCTTGTATTCTTTGGAACTCTGCATTCAAATGGGTATATATTTCCTTTTCTACATTGCTTTTCACTACTCTTCTTTTCACACCTATTTATAAGGCCTCCTCAGACAGGCATTTTGCTTTCTTGCAATACTTTTTCTTGGGGTGGTCTTGATTCTTGTCTCCTGTACAATGTCACAAACCTCTGACCATAATTCATCAGGCACCCTGTCTATCAGATCTATTTTTAAATACAAATCTATCCTAAATCTATTTCTCCCTCCCACTGTAGAGTCATAAGGGATTGACATAGGTTATACCTGAACGGTCTAGTGGTTTCCTCCTCTTCCTTCTACTAAAGTGTGAATTTGGCAATAAGAAGTTCATGATCTGAGCCACAGTCAGCTCCTGGTCTTTTTTTGCTGATTGTATAGAACTTCTCCATCTTTGGCTGTAAAGAATATAATCAATCTGATTTCCGTGTTGTCCATCTGGAGATGTCCATGTGTAGAGTCTTCTCTTGCATTGTTGAAAGAGAGTGTTTGCTATGACCACTGCATTCTCTTGGCAGAACTATATTAGCCTTTCCCCATCTTCATTCTGTACTCCAAGGCCAAATTTACCTATTACTCCAGGTGTTTTTTTGACTTCCTGCTTTTGTATTCCAGTGCCCTATAATGAAAAGGACATCTTTTGGAGGTGTTAGTTTCAGAAGGTCTTGTAGGCTTTCAAAGAATCACTCAGCTTCCACTTCTTCAGCATTGCTGGCCAGGGCATAGACTTGGATTACCATGACATTGATTGATTTGTCTTGGAAACGAACAGAGATCTGTCCTGATGCATATTTTCATACATGTAAAAATCTGCACCCAAATTCTCATACACGACATTGGGAAAATTCAATACTGCACATATATGCAATATATGTGTGCAGATATTCATTCATATGAAACATGGAATTTTCTAAATGTAACATAAGATATTCTGGGTGCATATTTTTCAGTGTTAAATATGAATTTTATTGATGTTATATATGGAAACCTGGGTTCAAATTTTTATAATATATTTATATGAAATGAGATTTTCTCTATCATCCAGAGAAACTTAGGTGAAGATTTTCATGTCTAAGAAATATGGAATTTTCTATTTATGATATTTGAGGACATGGGTTTTTACATATTTCACATATAGAATTTTCTCTGTTCTGTATATTAAGGGCAGAATGCAGATTTTCATGTATATTAATTATGGAAATTTATCTATGTCCCATAAGAGAATCAGTGTGCAGCTTTTCATGATTAAAAACATTGAGTTTTCTCTATATAAGAATCTGGGTGCACTGTTTCATGTATACGAAACATGGAATTTTCTTTATATCACATATGAGAATCTGCATCCATATTTTAAGATTTATGGTATAGAGAGTTTTCTTTGTGTAATATATGATATGCAATCTCCTCTATGTCACATTTGAAAATCTGGGGACATATTTTTAAAAACACAATTCATACTGTTTATTCCCTCCTGGATACAAGAATCAGGTTGTGGGCTCTTATATAGATGAAATATAGAAATGTCTCTATCTTACATATGAAAATCTATTTTCATACATTTGAAACAGGCAAGTTTCTCTGGGTCGGATATGAGACTGTGAGTGCAGATTCCCAATATATACTATAATAAATTTTTTCTATGTCACAAACAAACTTGAACAAAGATTTTTCAGATGTACAAAATATGAACTTTTCTCGTCATTCAGGTGAATCTTGGCATGTGTGTGTGTGTGTGTGTGTATGTTTATATATAATTTTCTCTATGTCACATATGCAAATCTGAAGGCAGATTTAGAAATATTTGAAAGATGCCATTCTTATTATACTATATATGAGAATCTGGATGGAGATTATCTTATATCCAGAGAAAATAAAAGAAAATAAACAATTTTCTTTCTCTAAGTCATATATAATAATCTGACTACAGGTCTTCATATACGTAAAATATGGACTTTTCTCTATGTCATATATGAAAAACTGGACACAGATTATAATATATATATATGTATATGATCTAGAACTTCAAGTGTGTCATTATTGATATCTGGTTGCATATATTTAATGTATATGAAAAATTAATTTCCCTATGTCACATATGAGAATCTTGCTGCAGGTATTAAATATATTAACTATGGCATTTTCCTGGTAATTGAAATAGGGATTTTGTACAGATGTAAAAGTTGGACCATAAAGAGGGCTGAGAAATGAAGAACTGATGCTTTCAGATGTGATGCTAGAGAAGACTCAGGAGTCCCTTAGACTGCTAAGAGATTGAGCCAGTCTATTCTAAAGGAAATCGACCCTGAATATTCATTGGAAAGACAGATGTATATGCTGGATGGTTGAATGGCATCACTGAGTCAATTAACATAAGTTTGAGCAAACTGTGGGAGGTAGTGAAGGACTGGGAAGCCTGGGGAGCTGAAGACCACAGGGACACTAAGAGTCAAATGTGATTTACTGACTGAACCACAACAAGTAAATCTTGATGAAGATTTTCATATATGTGAACTATGAACATTTCTATATGTAACATATGTTACATATAAAAACTTGGGCTCACATTTTCATGTACATAAAATCAGGAATTTTCTTAGCTTGTATATAGAAATCTCAGTGCTGATACTAGTGTATATGAGATACAGTATTTTCTTCTACCAGGTATGGACATTTGAACACAGATTCTGATATAAATGCAATATACAATTTATTCTATGTCATAGATGAAGATTTGGAATTAAATCTTTATATATATGAAATATGGATGTTTCTCAGTGTGTCATGTGAAAATCTGGGTGCAGATTTTCATATATATGAAATCTGCAATTTTTTATATATCTTATGTGAGACTCTAGGTGCAGATTTACCAATATATAGTGTATATGGACTATTTTCTGTATCACATACCAATCTGGCCAAAGATTTTCAGGTATATAATGTAATTTTTTCTCAAATTCAGGTAAGTAAATCTGTATATATATATATATATATATATATATATATATATATATATATATATATATATATATATATATATTTGTGTGTGTGTGTGTGTGTGTGTGGAATAGGGAATTTTTCTATGCCACATGTGAAAACTGTTTCAGATTGACATATATATATAATGAAATTTTCTCTATTTCGCAAGGTATATCTGGTCAAAGATATTTCTATATATAAATGTGTTGTTCTCCCCATTACATATATGTCAATCTATATCTGGATTTAAACACATATGAAATATGTAATTTTCTCTAAATGAAATATAAGTATTTGTGTGCATATGAACATTAGAGAAAATACTGAATTTTCTCTATATCATACATAATAACCTGTATGATGACCTTAATATATATGAAATACAAAATTTTATTAATTCTGATATGAGAATCTGGATGTTAATTTTCATATGTATTAAATATAGATATTCCCTCTGTCAATATGAGAACCTAGGGCCATATCTTCATACATGTGAAATAGGGAACTTTCCCTATGTCTGCTGAGGGTCTTTGTGTTTACTTTCATGACATATGCAATTTTCTCTGTCATATATGAAATTCTGGCAGCATATATTTATACTATAATATTCATGTATATATGCTTGTTTCAAATTTCACATGCATAATTTTTGTATAGATATCACATGTTAGAAAGTTCAGTCATTCAGTTTTGTTCAACTCTTTGCAACATGGTGGAGTGCAGCACGCCAGGCTTTCCCATCCATCACCAACTCTCAGGGGTTGCTCAAACTCAACTCCTTGTAAGTTAATGATGATATCCAATATTCTGGTCCTCCATTATAACCTTCTCTCCCAGTCTCCAACCTTCCCCAGCATCAGGATATTTTCTAAGGAGTCAGTTTCTCTCATCAGGTGGCCAAAGGATTGGAGCTTAAGCTTCAGCATCAGTCCTTGCAGTGAACGTTCAGATCTGATTTCCATTAGGATAGACTGGTTGGATCCCCTGGCAGTCCAAGGGACTCTCAAGAATCTTCTCCTACACCACTGTTCAAAAGCATCAACTCTTTGGGGGACAGCCTTCATTATAGTCCAGTTTTCACATCCATACATAACTTCTGGAAAAACAATAGCTGTGACTAGATGGACATCTGTCATAAAATAATGTCACTGCTCTTTAATATGCTGTCTCAGTTCAGTTCAGTTCAGTTGAATCCCTCAGTTATGTCCGACTCTTTGCAACCCCATGGACTGTAGCACGCCAGGCCTCCCTGTCCATCACCAACTCCCACAGTTTACTAAAACTCATGTCCATTGAGTCAGTGATGCCATCCAACCATCTCATCCTCTATTGCCCCCTTTACCTCCTGCCTTCAATCCCTTCAGTCTAAGGGACTCTCAAGAGTCTTCTCCAACAACACAGTTCAAAAGCATCCCTTCTTCAGCACTCAGCTTTCTTTATAGTCCAACTCTCACATCCATACGTGATTACTAGAAAATACACATCCCTGACGAGACGGACCTTTGTTGACAAAGTAATGTCTCTGCTTTTAAATACTCTGTGAGGTTGGTCATTAACGTTCCTTCCAAGGAGTAAGTGTCTTTTGATTTCATGGCTGCAGTCACCATCTGCCGGGATTTTGCAGCTCCCCAAATATGAAGTCCGCCACTGTTTTCACTGTTTCTCCATCTATTTGCCATGAAGTGATGGGAACGGCTGCCATGATCTTTGTTTTCTGAATGTTGAGCTTTAAGCCAGTTTTTTTTTTCACTCTCCTCTTGTACTTTCATCAAGAGGCTCTAGTTCTTCACTTTCTGCCATAAGGGTGGTGTCATCTGAGGTTGTTGATATTTCTCCAGGCAGTCTTGATTCCAGATTATGCTTCATCCAGCTCAGTGTTTCTCATGCATATAAGTTAAATAAGCAAGGTGACAATATACAGACTTGACATCTACGTTGGTCATAACTTTTCTTTCAAGGAGCGAGCGTTTTTTTAACTTCACTAGCGCAATCACAATCTGCCCTGATTTTGGAGCCCTCCAAAATAAGAGTATGCCACTGTTTCCATTGTTTCACCATCTAGTTCCCATGAAATGATGGAACTGGATGCCATGATCTCAGTTTTCTGAATGTTCAGCTTTAAGCCAGGGTTTTCACTCTCTTTCAGCTTCATCAAGAGGCTATTTAGTTCCTTTTGGCTTTTTGCCATAAGGGCATTGTTATTGCATATCTGACGTTACTGGTATCTTTTCCAACCATCTTGATTTCAGCTTGAGCTTCATCCAGCCTGGCATGTCAGGATGCATTGTATATAAGTTAAATCTACAGAGGGACAATATACATCCTGGTTGTTCTCCCTTCCCAATGCTGACACAGTCCATTTTCCCATGTCCGGTTCTAACCATTGTTGCTTCTTGACCTGCATACAGATTTCTCAGGAGGCAGGTAAGACGGTCTGGTATTCCCACCTCTTTAAGAATTTTCCACTGTTTTTTGTGATATTGCTTATATGAAATGTGAAATTCTATATCATATATGGGATCTGACTGAGGATTTTTGTATATAAAAATGTAAAAGATTTTCTGTGTTATATATGAGGCTCTGGGTGCAGGTTTTCATGTACATTAAATATGGAATTTTCATTTTATCACATGAAAGAATCTGGGTTAGTGTCATATATATGAAACATGGAATTTTATATATTAACATGAGATCAAGGTTCAGATTTTCATTTATAATGCAGCATTAATAACACAGCACTTTCTATTCATTATATGTGAGAATCTGATCTTTATATCATATACAGCCATTGGAGTACAGAATTTAGGAAATAAGAAAAGTGAAACTTTCTCTATGTGATATATAAAAATCTCAGCAGAGTGTTACATATAACATGGAATTTTCCCATGTCATATATTAAATTCTGGATGCAAATTTTCATATGTATGAAATATGGAATCTTCACTATATCATATATGATTGTCTGGATTCAGATATACAAAATCTGGATTTTTCTTTTTCTCACATATCAAAATCACTGCCCAAATTTTTGAATGTCTTAAATAAGAAATTTGTTCTATGATAGGTATTAGGACATGTTGTAGATTTTTAAATATATTAACATAATATATTACATATAAATATGTATTTATAAACATATGTTAAAGTATAACATTAAGTTATAGTATATTTCTAAAATGTAAACATGTATTTTCAAATATAAATATATAAAATGTATATAACAGGTAAAATATATAAATATATGTTTAAATATATGAAATATATGGTATTTTATAGATGTCAAATATGAAAGTCTGGGTACAAATCTGTATATATGTATGAATGAAGGATTTCTTTTGTCACACATGTAAACCTCAAATTAGATTTTAATATAAATGTGTGAAACATGTAACTTTCTCTGTGTCCCAGATGATAATCTGGGCTCAAATTTTCATATATATGAAATATGTAAATTTCTCTCTGCATATATGAAAATCTAAGTGTACATTTTAATATATATGAGATATGACTTTTTCTCTCTCACATACGGATATCTGAATGCAGATTTTGACATGTGTGAAATATTGAATTTTCTATTTGACTTGTATGTGTTTCTGGGTTCAGATTTTCTGTATGAAATACAGAGCTTTCTTTATTTCCCTGGGTCACCTGTGAGAATCTAGATGCAGATTACCATAAATGTGAAATATAAGTTTTTCTATATCATACGCAGCAATCAGAGTGCAGATTTCCATATATATTAAATATAAAATTGTGAGTATGCCACATGATAATATAGGCACAATTTTTCTTTTGTAGTAAAGATGGACTTTTATCTGTGTCACTTATGAGAATCTTTTTCAGGTATATACATGTAAGATATAGAGTGTTCTCCTCTCACCTCTGAGAATTTGGACCAAAATATTCTTTTGTATATAATATGGAATATTCTCCATGTCATATCATGATAGCTTACAGTGAATGTTGTCTGATTTGTGATCTCTGAGAAGAAGATTTAGCTTTGGGAACAGTGACCAGGCTTGATTACTCAAGAGCTTTTGTGTAGCAGAGGTTTATTAAAGAATAAAAAGGGACAGGCAAAGCCATCAGAAGGGGATCAGAGAGTGCACCCCTTGCTAGTCTTAGCGAGAGCTATATATACTTTTTCAGTTTGTTATTACACCATATCAGAAGACTGTCTCAAGGTTGTAAAAGTCTTACCAGACTCAGTCCCACAATTTACACTTTAAAATAATGAGATTCGAACTAACAATAGAAAGATCTTACCAGACCCATTCCCGTAATATACATTTAAAGATGACAGGAATAGTCAGAAGGTTTTCAAGAAGGAGAAACATGTCCTCAAGAAGGATACATTGTTGTTACATAATCATTGGTTCAGACTTTAAGGAGAAACATTTCCTTGAGCAAGATCAGGCGTTCCCTGTGCAACCATCAACTCTCACTTAAAGAAAAGCAAGTTTGTTCTTTTCTCTTTCTTGAGAACTCTAAACCCCTCTATCCTCCTGGAGGGACCCAGATTCCTTTCTCTTCCTGAAGGCTCTGGACCCCTTCCTCTTTGAGAGCACAGACTCCTTATCAACCTAGCTATAGATTGACTCTCTCAATAGGATAGCTTTTGTGTAAATTTTCAGAAATATGAATTTTAGATTTGTCATATATGAGATTTTAAGTATCTATATGCAGATATTCATTCATAGGAAATATGGAAATTTGCCTATGTCACGTATAAGGATCTGGATGTAGAGTCTCAGGTGTATTAAATAAGAAATGTTCTCCTTATCATATATTGAAATCTAGGTACAGATCATCATATATGTGAAATAAGGAAATTTCTGTATTTCATACTCAAAAATCTGTGCACAATTTCCTATATTGAAGTATGGAATTTTGTCTATGTCATATTTGAAATTCTGGGCACACATATTACATATGAAATACATATCTTTGTTTATGTCATAATATTAAAACTACAGAGGTATTCATATCAAATGTGAAACTTTTCATGTATCTCAAACTTTTCAATATCAAAGCAATGAATGGGTTTTATATGAGATGTGAAATTTTACTATATATTAAATATAAAATTTTCTCTAAATCACATATGCAAAATTAATGCAGATTCATATCACACACACACACACACACACACACACACACATAAAACATGAATTGCTAAGATGATAGAGTTGAAGGATATATGTTCATCTTCCTCTATTAGAACTCCAAAATTTCAACTCGCTGCTGAACGACCATCAACAGGAGAATGTTGGATCCCGCCATATAAAGATACCCCAGGTCCACGAGGAAAGGAAAAACCTCATCAAGGTGGTGGTATGAGGGGTAAAAATCACATTTAGAGTCAAACCATACCCACCAGAGATGTTCAGAGAGCTCAAACAAAACCTTGTGTGCACCAGGACCTAGAAAACCCACAGAGACTGAACCACAACTGCCTTTGAGTGTCTGTCTCTTGCAAAGGCACAGGTGGCAGTGGCCTGCCGTGGAGACCAGAGCTCTGGTTGTAGAACACATGGGGTCATGCAGTGTGTGGCATAAGCCCTCTTTCAGGAGGTCACTGTTAGCCCAACTACTGAGGCACAGAGCAGACGACCCACAAACTGTAGAGCAATTATACCAAGGAAACTCTCACACCATTAAGAAAGCTCAAGGACCAAAAATAGATTTCCCAACCTGGGGATCCAGGAAAGGGATGGAACACCACCAGGGAATTTGACTTTGGAGGCCAGTGGAATTTAAAAGATTATGGAACTTTTCTGTAATCACCAGGATTATAGAACTTCCACAGGACAGGGGAAACAAACTCTTGGAGAGCACAAACAAAAGCTTATGTCCACCAGAAACCACGAGAAAGGAGCAGACAACCCACAAAAAACTGACCCAAACTTGCCTGTGAGTGTCTAGAAGTCTCTGGCAGAGGTGTGAGTTGACAGTGGCCTGCTGCAGGGTCAGGGAAACTGAATACAACAATGTATTCAATGATACATATATTCAAGGCTTTCTGAAGGAGGTCACTATTATAGTAGTGATTTCTACCATAGTTCAACCTCAGGCCAAACAACAGGAAGAGAGCACAGCCCTGCCCATCAACAGAAAATTGGACTAAAGATTTACTGAGGTTGGCCACACCCATTGGAACAAGACTGTTTCCCCCAAGTCAGTATTTCCCATAAGGAAGCTTCCAGGAGCCTATCCCTACCCATCAGAAGGCAGACAGAATGAAAACCACAATACAGAAAACTAACCAAATGGATCACTTGGACCACAGCCTTGTTTACATCAATTAACATATGAGCCATGCCATACACGGATATCTTAGATGGACGGGTCACAATAGAGAGATTTGACAAAGTGTTCACTGCAGTAAAGGATGGCAAACCACTTCAGTATTCTTGCCTTGAGAACCCCATGAACAGTATGAAAAGGCAAAAAGATATGACACTGAAAGATGAGTGCCCCAGGGCAGTAGGTGCCCAATATACTGCTGGGTAACAGTGGGGAAGTAACTCCATAAAGAATGAAATTAATTTGGTCGCTCAGTCGTGTCTGACTCTTTGAGACCCCATGAACTGCAGCACGCCATGCCTCCCTGTCCATCACCAACTCCTGGAGTTTACCCAAACTCACGTCCATTGAGTTGATGATGCCACCTAACCATCTCATCCTCTGTTGCCCCCTTCTACTCCTGCCTTCAATCTTCCCCAACATCTCGGTCTTTTCAAATGAGTCATCTCTTTGCATCAGGTGAACAAATTATTGGAGTTTAACCCTCAACATCAGTCCTCATCCATGGATCAAGGTAAATTGTAAGTGGTCAAACAAGAGATGTCAAGAGTGAACACTGACATTTTAGGAATCAGTGAACTAAAATGGGCTGGAATGGGCAAATTTAATTCAGATGATCATTAAATCTACTACTGTGGGCAAGAATCCCTTAGAAGAAATGGAGTATCCCTCTTAGTCAACGAAAGGAGTCCAAAATGCAGTACTTGGGTGTAATCTCAAAAATGACAGGATGATCTATCATTACCAAGGCAAACAATTTAATATCACAACAATACAAGTCTATGTCCCAATCCCTAATGCTGAAGAAGCAGAAGATGAATTGTTCTATGATGACTTACAAATCCTTCTTCAACTAACAATGAAAACTGTCCATTTTATCATAGGGGACTAGAATGCAAAAGTGGAAGGCAAGAGATACCTGGAGTAGCTGACAACTTTGGCCTTGGAGTACAAAATGAAGCAGAGCAAATGCTAACAGAGTTTTACCATGAGAAAACACTTGTCATAGCAAATCCCACCTTCCAACAACACAAGAGACGACTTTACACATGGATGTCAGCAGATGACCAATACTGAAATTAGATTAATCACTTCTTTGTAGCCGGAAGAATACACCCTTAAAACACGCTGTTGCTTCTTAGTGAACTTGAATTTTATTTGGGACATCACACCCTCCTTTTTAGCTCTCTAGAAATTAGAATCTTAGAGTACCCTTTTCAGTCCCTCAAAGTCAGGCCCACATGACATAACCCCCCACCCCCCAAAGAAAAGTGTGCAAGGTACTCCTCTAGCTTTGTTTGTTCCCCTCGAATCTTGTTCTTTTACAAAGAATTCTATCATGTGCAGTTTGGGTTTCTTCTCTTTCTTTGAGATGTAACTAAAGTTTTTGCTCCTTCCCATCCTACCCAGGCCAACAAGACATTGTAATACTCTCATTTGAGCACTGAAGAATTGATGCTTTCCAGCTGATGTGCTGGAAAAGGCTCTTGAGAGTTCTTTGGACTGCAAAACAATTGCACCAGTCAATTCTCAAATAAATCAGTCCTGCATATTCATTGAAATGACTGATTCTGAAGTTGAAGCTCCATTACTTTGGCCACCTAATGCAAAGAACTGACTCACTGGAAAAAGTCCCTGGTGTTTGGCAAGGTTGAAGGCAGTAGAAGAAGGGGACGGCAGAGGATGAGACGGTTGGATGGCAACATGAACGCAATGAGCATGAGTTGAGCAAGCTTCAGGAATTGATGATAGCAAGGAGGAATGACGTGTGGAGTCCATGGAGTTGCCAAGTGTCAGACACAACTGAGCAACTGAACAGGGTTGAAATTAAAACATGAATCTTCTCAGTGTCTCATATTTAATCATGGTCCAACACTCACATCCATACATGATTACTGGAAAAACCGTAGCCTTGAATAGAAAGACCTTCATTGGCAAACAAATGTCTCTGCTTTTTAATATGCTTCCTCAGTTCAGTTCAGTCACTCAGTCATGTCCGACTCTTTGCCATCCCATGAACTGCAGCACTACAGGCCTCCTTATCCATCACCAACTCCTGGAGTCCACCCAAACCCATGTCCATCGAGTCAGTGACGCCATCCAACCGTCTCATCCTCTGCCATCCCCTTTTCCACCCGCCCTCATCCCTCCCAGCATTGGGGACTTTTTAATGAGTCAGCTCTTCGCATCAGGTGACCAAAGCATCAGGGTTTCAACTTCAAAAAAAGTCAATGAACACTCAGGACTGATCTCTTTTAGGATGGACTGGTTGGATCTCCTTGCAGTCCAAGGGACTCTCGAGTATCTTCTCCAACACCACAGTTCAAAAGCTTCAGTTATTCGGCACTCAACTTTCTTTATAGTCCAACTCTCACATTCATACATGACCACAGGAAAAATGAAACCCTTGACTAGGTGAACCTTTGTGGTCAAAGCAATGTCTCTGCTTTTTAATATGCTGTCTAGATTGGTGATTAAGTCCTTCCCAGGAGTAACTGTCTTTTAATTGCATGGCTGCAATCACCATCCGCAGTGATTTTTGGAGCCCTTGAAAATAAAATCTGCCACTGTTTCCTCTTTCCCCTTATCTATTTGATATAAAATAATGGGATTGGATGTCATGATCTTAGTTTTTGAATGTTGAGATTTAAGCAAGCTTTTCCATGCTCCTTTTTCAATTTCATCAAGAAGCTTTTTAGTTTCTCTTCACAATCTCTTCACTATGGTGATTCCAACTTGTGTTTCATCAAGTCTGACTTTCACATGATGTGCTCTGCATATGTATTAAATAAACAGGGTACCTACATACAGCCTTTACATACTCCTTTCCCTATATTGAATA
Source organism: Dama dama (assembly GCF_033118175.1). Classification (NCBI taxonomy): domain Eukaryota; kingdom Metazoa; phylum Chordata; class Mammalia; order Artiodactyla; family Cervidae; genus Dama; species Dama dama. The sequence continues at coordinate 3,335,916 of NC_083715.1, read as the reverse complement.
GGTTATTAATACCTTTTCTTACTATGGTGAATGGGATCTTTTCCTTAATTTCTGTATCTAATTTTTCATTATTTGTGCATAGGAATGAAGGAACATTCTGTACATCAATTTCTTATCCCCAACTTTACTCATTGATTATATTCATTAATTATTGATGGTAATTTTCTGCTGGTAAATACAGGATTTTCTATGTATGGTGTCAAGTCATTTGCAAAGAGTAAAAATTTTACTTCTTTTCCAATCTAGAATCATCTTATTTACTTTTCTTCTTTGGTTGCTGAGGCTAGGATTTGCAAAACTCTGTTGAATAATAGCAGCAAGAGTGGCCCCCCATGTCTTATTCCTGATATTAGAGGAAATGTTTTCAGTTTCTCACCATAGAGAATAATGCTTGCCGTATGTCACATATGGCCTTCATTATGTTGAGGTATGTTCCATCTCTGGCTACTTTCTGGAGAAAGTAACATAAATGGTTTTGTTAAAAACTTTCTCTGCATCTATTGAGATAATGATACGGTTTTTATCTTTCAGTTTGTTAGCATGATGTTATCACATAGTTTGATTTGCATTTATTTAAGAATTCTTTCACCCTCGGTTTAAAGCCCACCTGATCATGATATAAGATCCATTTCCTGTGTTGTTGGATTCTGTTTGCTAGAATTGTGTTGAGGATTTTTGCATCTATGTTAATCAGTGATATAGGCCTTTAGATTTCTTTCTCATGGCACCTTTGGTTTTAGTATCAGTGTGATTGTGGTCTCATAAAATGAATTTAGGGGTTTTCCTTCCTCAGCAATTTTCTGGAAGAGTTTGAGTAGGATAGGTGCTAGCTGTTCTCTAAGTTTTTGGTAACATTCACTTGTTAAGACATCTAGACCTGGGATTTTGTTTGTTGGGAAATTTTTTATAATTTCCCCCCAGTAGTTGGTATGTAATCTTTTAGCATGGTGGTGATAAAGATGCTTGACATTATTTCAATTTCTCTCAAACTTACCAAGGTTTGATATGTAAATCAAGCTACAACCTATTCTGTAGAATGTCCTATGTGCACTTGAGAAAAAAGTGAGATCTACAATTTTTGATGGAATGCCTTGTAGATATCAGTTAAGCCCAACTGGTGCAGTGAATCATTTAAATCTTGTATTTCCTTATTAACTTTCTGTCTGGACATGTCCATTGATGTGAGAGGGGGTAATAAAACTCACACTATTATTGTGTCATTGTCAATTTCTCCTTTAATTGTTGTTAGCCTTATGTATTGAGGTGTTCATATTTTGGGTACATATATATTTATCATTGTTAAATCTACTTCTAAGATTGATCCCTTGGTCACTAGGTAGTGTCCTTCCATGTCCCTGTGGCAGTCTTTATTTTAAACTCTAACATACCTGGTATAGGTATTGCTGCTCTTGCCTTCTTTGGATTTTGGTTTGAATGAAATACCTTTCTCTAGACCCTAATTTTCTGTCTGCATGTGTCCCTAGGTCTGAGGCAAGTCTCTTTTAGACAGCATATATAGTAGTCTTGCTTTTGTATCCACTCAACCAATCTGGGTGTTTTGGTTGGAGCATTGAATACATGTATATTTAATGTAACTATTGATATGTATAATTCTATTTTTTACCTTATTGTCTTGTTTTCGTTTTGCTTGTTTCCAGACTTTCTCTTTTGGTTGTGTGTCCTATCTAGAGGAGTTCCTTTAGTTTTTGTTGCAAAGCTTGCTTTGTCATGCTGAATTCACTTAAATTTTACTTATGTGTAAAATTTTTGATTTCTGCAGTAAATCTCTCTGAGATCCTTGCTGAATAGAGTAATCTTAGTTGCATTTTTAAAAATTCTCATTTCATCAATTTCAGTATATTCTGCAATTCCATTTGGGGCGGCAGTTTCTGTTGAAAGTTCATCTGTTAACCTTAGTACTGTAATTGACTCAAATATTTTCAAATACTCTTCTTCTTTTTTTTTTTTTATTTTTATTTTTTTTATTATTTTTATTTTTTTTCCCCAGTGGGTTTTGTCATACATTGATATGAATCAGCCATGGATTTACATGTATTCCCAATTCCAATCCGCCCTCCCACCTCCCTCTCCACCCGATTCCTCTGGGTCTTCCCAGTGCACCAGGCCAGAGCACTTGTCTCGTGCATCCCACCTGGGCTGGTGATCTGTTTCACCATAGATAGCATACATGCTGTTCTTTTGAAATATCCCACCCTCACATTCTCCCACAAAGTTCAAAAGTCTGTTCTGTATTTCTGTGTCTCTTTTTCTGTTCTGCATATAGGGTTATCATTATCACCTTTCTAAATTCCATATACATGTGTCAGTATGCTGTAATGTTCTTTATCTTTCTGGCTTACTTCACTCTGTATAATGGGCTCCAGCTTCATCCATCTCATTAGGACTGGTTCAAATGAATTCTTTTTAATGGCTGAGTAATATTCCATGGTGTATATGTACCACAGCTTCCTTATCCATTCATCTGCTGATGGGCATCTAGGTTGCTTCCATGTCCTGGCTATTATAAACAGTGCTGCGATGAACATTGGGGTGCACGTGTCTCTTTCAGATCTGGTTTCCTCAGTGTGTATGCCCAGAAGTGGGATTGCTGGGTCATATGGCAGTTCTATTTCCAGTTTTTTAAGAAATCTCCACACTGTTTTCCATAGCGGCTGTACTAGTTTGCATTCCCACCAACAGTGTAAGAGGGTTCCCTTTTCTCCACACCCTCTCCAGCATTTATTGCTTGTAGACTTTTGGATAGCAGCCATCCTGACTGGCGTGTAATGGTACCTCATTGTGGTTTTGATTTGCATTTCTCTAATAATGAGTGATGTTGAGCATCTTTTCATGTGTTTGTTAGCCATCTGTATGGACTCTTCTTCTTTTGTTTTTCTTGGATCTCTATAATTTTAAAGTTGGTATAATGTTGGTATATTTAATGTTGTCCCAAAGGTCTTTGAGATTGTTCTGATTTATTTTTTCTTTATTCTGCTTTGCCTCAGTATTTCCACCATTCTATCTTCCAGCTCACTTATTTACTTATTTGTTTTTCTGCCTAAGTATGTTATTGGTCCATTTAGGGTTTGTTTTTTTTTTTTTTTTTTTTTTTTTTTAATCTCAGTTACTGTGTTTTTCATTGATTATTGTCTATTCTTTAATTCTTATAGGTCCTTGTTAAATATTTCTTGTATTTTCTAAATCCATGTCTCCAGTCTGTTGTTATGTGCCTCTGTTTTATTTCCATGACTTTGGGTCATCTTTACTAACATTACTCTGAAATATTTTTCAGGTAGACTTTTTATTCCCTCTTCATTTGATTCACATTGTTTGTTTCACATTTCACATTTCATTTGTTCCACATTCATTTGTTTCACATTTCACTTTAACCATGTTCCTTCATCTGCTCTAGGTATCTCAGAATTTCCCCAGTTTAATTTACAGTGTTTGGCTCTCCTATCTACAGGTTGAAACGTCATAGTTACTCTTAATTGTGGAGTCTTCTCCCCCAAATGTGGGGTTGGACTCGTAAAAGTGTCCTGGCTGGTGGATTGCTGCCTGTATTCTAGTGTACAGAGCTAAATTTGCCTCTGAATGGCAGTGCCATATCCATTATTGTGTTTAGGGGTGTCTATGAGCTTGGCATAACTTTGGACATCACTTCTAGTCAGCAGGGTTGTATTCCTGTTTTCCCAAAGGTTTGGCTTTTGAGTGAGGCTTGGCCTTCATTTTGACATGGAGGCCTTTGGGAGAGCTCTCACTGATTAATGTTTGTTGGGGTTTTAAATTCTCTAGTGGCCCAAAGTTCTGACCTCAGATTTCCCACTTCAGGGGTTCATGCCCAGCTCCTTACTGTGGCACCAAGTTTTCACAGACTGCGTAGCATAGAAGACAATACTCCAAGATGAGTGGCAAAAGCAACAATGAATAGCTAAGAATACACAAAGGCTGACATACAAATAAAAAAAAAAAAAAGAAAAGAAAACCATGGATAAAAAAGGATTTTTTTTTTTAAAAGAAAACAATCAAGTTAATAAAGAAACTGCTAATTGGAAATGAATACCAAAAATTAGACTAGCAAAAATACAAAACCAAAAACATGGGGGAAATGCAGAATAACTATTTCTGTAAAAATAGGGAAAAGAATATGAATTTATTTAAAAATATTTTAGAAATGCAAAAAAACGGTTATGAAAATAAATTTTAAAGGAATAATAAGAAAAGAACAACATGAGAGTGAAAAAGAAAGAAAATTAAAAGAAAGAAAAGATAAGGCAGGTTTAAGAAGTCAAGAAACAAGTCTCTAAGATGGCTCAGATGGTTAAGAATCCACCTGCTAATGCCAGAGACTCAAGAGATGCAGATTTGATATCTGGGTTGGAAAGACCTGGAGAAAGAAATGGCTATCTTCTTCAGTGCTTCTTAAGTCGTGCCTAAATTCCTTAGACCGAAGAACCTGGTGGGCTACAGTCAGTGGAGTTACAATGAGTCAGACACAGCTGAGCACAAACGCATGCACGCAAATGAAAATGAATACTAAAGACAGAGGATGAGATGGCTGGATGGCATCACCAATTCAATGAACATGCGTCTGAGCAAGCTCCAGGAGTTGGTGATGGAAAACAGAGAAGTGTGGCAAGCTGAAGCCTGTGGGGTCACAAAGAGGCACGACTGGGCACGACTGAGTGACTGAACTGAACTGAAACACTACAAACTACTGTTTCAGCTGAACTGAAACATCAAAACTGCAAAATAAAGAAAACATGGCGAAATGCAATATGACTAACTGTTTAAAAAAAGTTAATTAATTTAAAGTAAGGTGTTTTTAAAATGGAAAAAGTTTGTTATAAAAATAATAAAGAATAGCATGACAGAAGTGGATGGTAGAGGAATAGGTTCACATGAAGTGTGTCTCTCTTCACAGATACTTCAGGAATACATCTCAGGCACGGAAGATCTCACAGAAAACCAGCTGAGAGGGGGCAAGAGTTCCCGGCCGCTGGAAAGTATATACAGATCCACACGAATGTCAGTAGGATGAAGGAAGGAGGGGAAAAAAGCAAAGTGAACAGAACTGAAACAAAGGGGTGGGGGAACAAAGGCAGGGCCCATAAACCCATATCAGTGTAACTGTTTTGGAAAAAAGGGGTAGTGGTTGGGGAGGTGGGAGAGTGAGACAACTGATCAGTTACAGTCTGAATAGAGTGAGAAACACACAGACAAATCCTGCCACAGCTATACATATCCTGCACAGGGACGATAGTCCCCCAGAAAGCACAGCAGTTGCAAGCTGGAGCATAAGGACTGGAGAGTAATTCCAGGGCAAGGTCCAGTGCTGACGGCAGGGAGATGGCCCAAGAGATTGTGAGGGAAGAAGTTGTGGTGGGAAATGATGCGGAGGAACCCCAGGTAGTCATGGAGACACGACAATACTGACAAGTCAGGCATAGGGAGAGGAGCCATAACCTTAGTTTCTCTCTCGCCAAGTGCCAGCACCTGGCAGCTGAACAATAGAGAAGGACCCCAGTCAGGGGAGACTTTTAAGTGTCTGATGCACTGAGCAACAGAGAAGGACCCCAGGCAAAGTGACCACTTAAGTACCTGAACGGGTTGAGCAATCAAGAAGGTCCAGCCAAAGAAACCCTGTCATTGCCAGATGCCAGAGTCTAGAAAAAGCCCTAAGAGCACAATAGACACATAAGGCACCCCTGTGTACACTTCATTGCCATGGTCTCTGTGATCCAAACAACCAGATCCCGTGCGTGCTTGATCCTTACTGGGGAGGAACAGCCAGAAAACACTTAGAGATACTTCCCTAGCCACTGGCTCCCTTGAGTACCTGGTGCTGTCGGCGCCTGTGTAATCCAAGCAACTGTGACACACCCACACTTGGTCCTCACTGGGTCAGACCTAAGTCTTCCAGGACAACCTTGGGAGCAACCCCCTGTGGACAACTCACATGCAGATGTGGAGAAAAAAGTCACAGTTGAAACACAGGAGCAGAGCATCTAAGGGAAAGGACCCCAAACCTTGCCACCAGCTGTACATGTTGCAGATTAAATCCACACAATCAACTAGGCAAACTCTGTGTCTATGGAATGAATCAAAAAACAATGAAAAATCCCACAAAGGAAAATAAAATATCTCTGGAAACTGTGAACGCTGGAGAAAAGAATACACAGATAAGAGCAGATTAGAGTTTGAGATGCCCCGACAGTTGGTCCAGAGACCACCCCAGTGTTGAAGGGCATTCTAGGAAGACCAGGTGTGCTGTGATTCCCAGCAAGAGAGAAGACACTGACAGCAGAGACTCAAGAAAAACACTATTCTTAAATTTTGACTTGTTCAGTAGTTCCTTCTTGACATTTTTTTCTTTTTTTTCCTCTTTGTTCATTTTCCCCATGTTGCTGTATTTGTTGATTTTATTAGTACTATTGGATCTAAAGCTTTTGAAAATTTCTTAACCACACTTTTAATTTCCTTTATATACATCCACCTGTACCTTGGCCTTTAGTGGTTATGTGGGTTTTTTTAATTTAAAAATATATATATATTTATATTTATTCTTTGGTTTGCTGTTCTTATTGTGATTTCCCTGCGGTAGTTATTCTTTAGCACATATAGATCTTTTTTTTCTACCTCTGTTTAACATTGTCTTTCTATTCTTTTTTCTCTACCTTTTTCTCATCATGTCTGTTAGTTTCGTTTTTGGCACTTTATTCCCTGGCTGTCATCTTGCTTTGGGATTTTTTTTTTTTTTTCTTCAGTTTTTAGTTAGCTCTGTTTTTGACTGGAATTCATACTATTGTAAGTTTCCTTTGTTCACTGGGTAAATCTATTGTACATTCTTTTTTTCAATCTTTTGGTTTGGTTTATCTGTGTATATGTGTTTTTCTGTGTGTATTCTTTTATTTTTGCTATTATTTGCCTGATTTTGTATTTACCATTTTCTGGGACTCATCATTTGTTTCTTGTTTTGATCTTTGTGCTTTTCATGTTTTCTTAAATCCCATTTAGTACCATAATAGACCATGGGTGAAACCTCCATTCCCCAGCTAGATATTGGGCCCTGAGCCTTTGGAGTGGGAGCCTTGACTCCAAGACGCTAAACTGCCAGAAAATTTCAAATCCTATGAATATTAATTAGTGATAATTCCCACAAAGGCCTCCACCTGTATACAAGGCCTGGCATGACCCAAATGTCAGCAGCACCCAATGGAGGCTGCCTCAGCCAAACAACAAACAAGACAAAAATACACACTCAATCATCAGCAGAAATGACTACCAGTTCAAACAGTACTGACCATCAGAGGGGGAAAAGCTCACTTCCTATCACCAGAACACAAGCACAAGTCACAGCCAGCATGAAGTCTACAGAGGCCATTGGATAAACCTTTCACACTGAAACCAAGGAAAAAACGAATTTGACCTTCAAGTATGAGAAAAAAGAAACATAATAATTTAAAAGGAATGAAATGCCACAGAAATATTGCACAATGAAGGAATATGCTAGAATCGCAGAAGACCAAATAACCAAAGAGGAAATAGGCAAACTAACTGAGAAACAATTCAGAGTAATGATAGTAAAGATAATGCAAAACCTCAAAAATGGAAAGGAGAAAATACAAGAATCAATTAACACATTTAACAAGTACCTAGGTGAAATAAAGACAAAAGAGAGATGAACAACATGACTACTGAAATTAAAAATACTCTAGAAGGAATAAACAGCAGAAAATTTGAGGCAGAATGGACAAGTGAGCTGGAAGATAGAATAGTGGCGATAAGTGCAGACCTCTGACACAGTATTAAACACACCAGCATTTGAATTATAAGGGTCTCAAAGAAGAAAAGAACAAAAAAGTGTCTGAGAAATTTTGAAGAGATTTTAGTCAAAATTTCCACAGTATAGGAAAGGAAACAGTCAAACAGGTTCAAGAAGAACAGAGAATCTTATATAGGATAAACACAAGTAGAAACATGTCCAGAGGCCTACTAATCAGACTAAAACAGATTAAGCACAAAGAAATAATACTAAAACCAGCAAGGGAAAACCAGCAAGTAACATACAAGGGAAAACCCATGTGATTAACAGCTGATCTTTCAGCAGAAACTCTGCAGGCCTGAAGGGAATGGCAGGATATATTTAAAGTACTGAAAGGGAAAAATCTACCACCAAGATTATTCTACTCAGCAAGGATTTCATTCAAAATTGATGGAAAATTAAAAACTTTTACAAGCAAAGTTAAGATATTTAGTGCCACTAAACCAGCTTTGCAACACATGTTAAAGGGACTTATATAGACAAGAAACACAAGAGAATGAAAAGACCTATAATGACAAACCCCTGAAAATTAAGGAATATTTATATTAATAATTACTTTAAATGTAAATGGATTAAATGACCCAACCAAATGACCCAAAACCAAGACCCATATTATGCTGTCCGCAGGGATACCCACTTCAGAGCTAAAGACACATATAGACTGAAAGTGTGGATGGAAAATGATATTCCGTGCAAAGGAAAATCAAAAGAATTCCAGAGTGGCAATACTCACAGAAGAAAAATCAGACCTTAAAATAAAGATATTAGAAGAGATCAGGAAAGATGCTATATAATTATCAAGGGATCAATTCAGGACTGAGACATAATAATTGTAAATAGTTATGTACCCAACATAGGAACACCTTGATACATCAGAAAAACACTAACGGACCTAAAAGGAGAAATTTACAGAAACACAATAATAGTAGGAGAAACTAACACCCCAGTGACACCAATTGACTGGTCATCAAAACAAAAAATTAATAATGAAGCATAGACCTTAAATGTCACATTAGATAAGATTGGCCTAACTGATATCTTCAGGACACTTCATCAAAATGCAGAAAAAAATATTTTTTTTCTCAAGTGTACATGCAATTTTCTCCAGAGTAGGCCACATCTTGGATCACAAATCAAACCTCAGTAAATTTAAGAAAACTGAAATCATATCAAACACATTCTCTGACCATACCATGAGACTAGATTTAATTTCAGGAAAATATATACAAACAAACAAACAAACACATGGAAATTAAACAAAACATCCCTAAATAATAGGGATGCTACTGAAGAAGTAAAAAGGGCAATCAGAGGATTCCTAGAAACAAATGAAAATGAAAACACAATGTCCCCAGAATATGTGATGCAGCAGAAACAGCTGGAAGAGAGTTTATAACAATACAATCCTGCCTCAAGAAACAAGAAAAACATCAAATAGGCAACACAACTCTACACTTAAAGAAACTGGAAAAAGAAAAAGAACAACAAACAAAATTAGCAGAATAAAGTAATCAGAAAGAGCCAAACAGAAATAAATGAAGAAGAAATGAAGGAAAGGATAGTAAAGATTAATAAAGCTTCAAGCTGGTTATTTGAGAAGATAAACAATATTAACAAACAACTAGTCAGATTCATCAAGGAAAAAAAGAGAGTGAGAAGAATCAAATTAAAAAACAAACAAACAACAACAAAAGAAACCTAGGCTTGAAAATGTAGAAGTAACAAAAGACAAAACAGAAATACAAGGGATCATAAGAGACTATTATGGGCAACTATACAGCAAAGAAAAAAAAAAAAAGGACAAATGAGGAAATGAACACATTCTTAGAAAAGTTAAATTCTCTGACTGAATTGGGAATAAATAAAATACAATCACATCAACTACAAGCACCAAAATAGAAACTATTATCAAAAATCTCCCCCCAAAACAAAAAGCCCAGGGCCAGATGGCTTCACAGGTGAATTATATCAAACAGAAAGAGAAGAGCTAATACCAATCCTACTGAAACTCTTTCCAAAAAATTGCACAAAAGGAACACTTTCAAAGTCATTCTACAAGACTATCATGACTGTGATACCAAAATTAGACAAACACAACTCAAAAAATAAAAATTACAGGTTCATCACTGATGAACATTGACGAAAAATTCCTCAACAAAATTCTAGCAAATGGAATTCAACAACACGTAAACAGTTCATACAGCATGATCAAGTCAAATTGGTCTGAGTTATGCAATAATTCTTCAATTTATGCAAATTAACCAATGTAAGACACCACATTAATAAATTGAAGATAAAAACCATTTGATCATATGAGAATCTCAATAGATGCAGAAAAAGCCTTTGGCCAAATTCAGTACGTGTTTATGGTACTCTTCAAAAGAAAATGGGCATAGAAGGAACCTTATCTCAACATCATAAAGGCCATGAATCATAAACCCATAGCAAACGTTATTCTCAAAGGGGAAAAACTGAAAGCATTCAATTTTTTTTTTTTTTTTTTTTTTTGGCATTCATTCTTAAGAACAGGAACAAGAAAAGGATTTCCACTTTCATGACTATTATTCAACACAGTAGTGGAAGTCCTAGCTATGGCAATCAGAGAAGAAAAAGAAATTAAAGGAATCCAGATTTGGAAAGAAGAAATAAATTCTCACTGTTTGTAGATGACATGATACTATACATAGAAAACTCTAAAGGTACTATCAGAAAATTACTAGAACTAATTAATGAATACAGTAAAGTTGCATGATAAAAAAACCAGTGCACAGAATCACTTGCATTCCTATATACTAACAATGAAAGGCAAGCTAAGGAATCCACCCCATTTACCACTGCAGCAGAAAGAAAACATTTTGCAATAAACTTACCTAAGTAGACAAACAAAAAGAGCTGTATATTGAAAACAATAAGACATTGCTGAAGGAAATAGAAAAATGATATATAAAATGGATGTTTATACAGATGGAGTGGTATTCCATGTTCCTCAGTTGGAAGGATCAATATGGGGAAAATGACTATACTACGAAATGCAATCTACAGATTCATTGAAATTCCTATTGTATTACCAGTGGTATTTTTCACATAATTAGAAGGGGAAAAAAATCTTACATTTCATATGGAAACACAAAAGACCCAGAAAAGCCAAAGTCATCTTGAGAAAGAAGAATGGGGCTGGAGGAATCAACCTTCCTGACTTCAGATTATACTACAAAGCTACAGATCTTTAGATAGTACAGTACTTAGACAAAAAGAAACATAGAAACATAGACCAATGGAACAAAATAGAAACCTAGAGACAAACCCACACACCTATTGGTACCTTATTTTTGACAAAGGAGGCAAACATGTACAAAGAGGTAAAGACAACATCTTCAATAAGTGCTGCTGGGGGAAATGGGTAGCTACTTCTAAGAAGAATGAAATTAGAACACTTTCTAACGCCACACACAAAAATGAATTTAAAGTGGATTGAAGGTGTAAATATAAGGCCAGAAACTATAAAACTCTTAGAGGAAAATATAGACAGAACCCTTGATGATATAAGTCACAGCAAGATCCTCCATGACCCACCTGCTAAAGTGAAGGAAATAAAAACAAAAATAAATAAGGACATAATTTAACTTAAAAAGGTTTTGCACAGCAAAGGAAACTATCAGCAATGTGAAAAGAAAACCCTTAGAGTGGGAAAAATTGTAGTAATGGAAACAACTGACAAAGGATTAATTTCCAAAATATACAAGCAGCTCATACAACTGAATACTAGATAAACAAACAAACCAATCAAAAAGTGGGCAGAAGACCTAAACAGATATTTCTCGAAAACAAAAACAAAAACATGCAGATGGCTAATAAAAACATGATAAGATGCTAAGATCACTCATTATTGTAGTTTTGCAAATCAAAACTAAAATGACATATCACCTCACATCAGTCTGAATGGCCATCAACTGTAAATCTACAAAAAAAAAAAAATAAAATAAAATGCTGGTGTGGAGAAAAGGGAACCCTCTTGTCCTATTGGTGGAAATGTAAATTGATATTACCATTATGGAAAAGAGTATGGATATTCCTTTGAAAAGTAGGAATAAAACCTCCATACGACTCAGCAATCCCACTGCAAGGCATATACCCTGAGAAAACTAAAATTGAAAAAGACGTCTGTACCGCAATGTTCTTTGCAGCACTATTTGCAATAGTTAGGACATGGAAGCACCCTAGCTGTCCATTGACAGATGAATGGATAAAGAAGCTATGGGTACATATATACAATGTAATATTACTCAGTCATAAAAAGGAGCACATTTATTTGAATCTGTTCTAATGATCTGGATGAACCTGGAGCCTGTTATACAGAGTGCAGTAAGTCAGAAAGAAAAAAATACATACTTATGTGTGTGTGTGTGTGTATATATATATATATATATATATATATATATATATATATATATATATATATATATGGAATCTAGAAAGACAGTACTGATGAATTTATATGCAGGGCAGCAATGGAGACACAGACATTGAGAACAAATTTATGGACTCTGAGGGTGGGGTAAAGGAGAGTGTGGAAGGTATGGAGAGAGTAACATGGAAACTAATATTACCATATGTAAAATATATAGCCAAGGGGAATTTGCTGTGTGACTCGGAATAGAAACCAGGGCTCTGTTACAAGCTGGAGGGATGGGATGGGGAGGGAGTTGGGAGTGAGGTTCAAGAGGGAGGGGACACCGATGGCTAATTCATGTTGATGTTTGGCAGAAACGAATACAATATTGTAACACAATTATCTTTCAATTAAGAAATAAATGCATTTAATTATTAAAGTGAACATTCACATATTAATAATCCAAATGAGAGGAGAACAATGCTATAACAGTGAATGATGGAAAACCATCAGTTATAAACTTAAGCTTGAATTAAAATCTGAAGGATGAGTAAAAATCAAGCAAGAAAATACAAGAAATTAGTTTCTACTCTTGAAATAACATATTTTGAGGAAAAAGAGTATGTTGTAACCAAAGTAATCAAGTCAAAGAACGTAAGTGAGAGTAGAGAACGTAAGAACTAGAGTGAGAGAAGAAATGTGCATGTGGAGAAGAGATCGCTACTCAAATAACCCTGTGAGAAATGCATAGCACCCACCTATTCTTTTAACAGTGATCCTGGATTATTGGGTTTTCACTTATTCTAAAAAGTGACTGAGAGAAATACTCAAGGACTGAGGTGATGATTCAAGACAGTAGACTGGGAAGTTTAAGGATCTCATCCTATATTCTGACACCAATTAAACAACAGTATATTGTTTACCGTACATTTGGTGGAGCTCTAGAAATCAGTTAGGATCTACAACAACCAAACAAGTGCACAGTCAGCAAAATTCACAGCCAGAATAATTTTAAAAATTCACAGCAATTTAAATATTTGCTCTTGTTCCAGCCCCTGCTAGTCTCAAGACACAGTCATTATAAATACATACTCCACTCCTCATTCTTCCTACAGGATGGGAGAGAAAAATGCATGTTGGGGGCCACTTTATACCTGAGGGTTGCCAAAAGATTGGTTTCTTTCCTGATTGACTCAAAAAGCTCAGAAAGGTTTGAAAGCATAGTTTGGATATATATTGGAGTCCACTGAACAATGACAGGGGCACAATATGTGAAAACTTCAGGAAGAATAGAGACCTGCAAATGCCTAGTTACAAGAGATTATTGGAAGTGGAAAATGGAAAATCTAAGAAAATGAAGGGAAAAACAACTATGTATGAGAAAAATAAGACATGTAAAGCCACATGGGTAGTGTGAACAAAAAGATAAAGAACATTACAGCATACTAACACATATATATAGAATTTAGAAAGGTGATAACGATAACCCTATATGCAAAACAGAAAAAGAGACACAGAAATACAGAACAGACTTTTGAACTTTGTGGGAGAATGTGAGGGTGGGATATTTCAAAAGAACAGCATGTATACTATCTATGGTGAAACAGATCACCAGCCCAGGTGGGATGCATGAGACAAGTGCTCCGGCCTGGTGCACTGGGAAGACCCAGAGGAATCGGGTGGAGAGGGAGGTGGGAGGGGGGATCGGGATTGGGAATACATGTAAATCCATGGCTGATTCATATCAATGTATGACAAAACCCACTGGAAAAAATAAAAATAAAAAAAAAAAGAACAAAATAAGTCTCCAGAAACCTAATCATACTGAAATAAACTTTCAGACTGATTTTGCAAACACTTGCATTTTTCAACATAATTGGGTTTGGTATATAACAACAGGTTCAAGTGTACTGTATGCTGAGTTAATAAACATGTACTGGAGTTGATTTCCACCAAAGTGTTACATAAGACGTTCATCATGTGACATTGCTTTTTGTGGTGAGAACAGCTGTGATCTACTGTTTTAGAAAGTTTCAAATACACTATATTAATTACAGTAACCATGCTGCATTGCATCTTAATCCTGCCATAAGTAATTCCTGCTTTCACTAGAAGTTTCCCCCACTCCCTCAACCTGGCAACTGCACCTTTACTACCTGTTACTATGAAATCACCTTTTCTAGTTTCCACATTTAAGTAATTATGTGATTTTCTTTCTCTGCCTGACTTAGTATCACTCTCATGGCTCATTTTTGTTGCCTGACCAAACTGACAGAATGTCTTTCCCCATCATGGCTGAATAGCCCTGGATAGGTTGATAGACAGATAGATGGTACACGTATAGATATAGAGAGATAGACAGACACACAGACAGATAGATAGACAGATACAATGGATGAACAGACAGGCACATAGATGGGATAGGAAGACAGACAGATAAACTGATAGATAACAAGGGTGAATGAATACAGACATGACATATCATTCATCCCATAAGCAGGCATAAAGTTGTTTCTGTATCTCTCTTTCTCTTTTCTGGCAGCTCCATGCAACAAGCAAGATCCTAGTTCCCAAAGCAGAGAGAGAACCTGTGCACCATGCATTGGAAATGCAGAGTCCTAGTCCCTGGACTACCAGGTAAGCCCCTGTTTTCATATCTCTACTATTAGTGATGCTGTCTTGTATTTTCTGTTGTATATCCACACAAGCTATTTCTAGATTTTATGGTAGTGTTATTTATATTTTTCTGAGGAACCTCCATATTGTTCTGCATAGTAACTGTACCAATTTACAGTCCCACCAAGCATGTAGGCAGATTCTCTGCTATACATCCTCTCTAGCACTTGACATCTTGCCTTTTTATTGGAGGATAATTGTTTTACAGTATTCTGTTGGTTCTGCATATGGTAGCCATCCTAAAATTTATGAGATAATAATTATCTTTATTGAGCATTTCTAGTTTGCATTTCTATACTGACTACCAATGTTATCTTGTCATGTTCCTGTTGGCCATTTTCTATCCTCTAGGTAAAATTTCTATTTAGTTTTTCCACCCAATGTTTAATCACAAAATTTAATTTTTTGGTATTGGGTTGTATGAGTTCTTCACATATCTTGTATGCTAACGCCTATTAGACATATGACTGATAAATATCAGCATCTTCTCCCATTTCATAGATGACCATTTCATTTGTTGTTTATTTCTCTTTCTCTTACTTTAATTTAGTTATAGTTGATTTACATTGTTGGTTGGTTTCTACATCAATCAGCCATAAATATACATTCTCTCCATCCTCTTGAGCCTCTCTCCCATGTCCTCATCTCACTCTCTAGGTCATCACAAGCACTGAGCTGAGTTCTCTGTGCTGTAGAGCAGTTTCCAACTAGCTATCTATTTTGCATGTAATGGTGTATACATGTCAACCCAACTCCCTCAATTCTTCCCACACTTTCCTTCCCCTGTTGGGTTCACAAGTCAGTTCTTTACATATGCATCTCTATTCCTGCCCTGCAGGAACATATGCAAATATGTTCATCCATATCATTTTTCTAGATTCCCTATACATATGTATACATATGGATATGTATGTGTGTGTAGTATTTGTATGTGATGTGTGTGTTAATATATAATGTTTCATTTCTCTTTCTGAGTTTTGTCACCCTGAAAAACAGGCTCTAGGTTCATCCACCTCAATCCAACTGTCTCAAATTAAATCCTTTTAATGGCTGAATAATATTGCATTGTATATTTGTACCATATATTATTTCTTCATCCTCTGTCTAATAACATCTAGGCTGCTTCCATGTACTAGCTATTGTAAACAGTGCTGCAATGAACACGTGTCTTTTTGAGTTATTGTTTTCTTAGGGTATATGTCTAGAAGTGGGGTTGCTGGGTCATATGGTTGTTCTATCTTTAGATTTTTAAAGAATCGCCGAACTGTTTTACATAGTGGCTGCATCAATTTGCATTCCCACCGAGAGTGTAAGAGGATTTACTTTACTCCATACCTTCTCCACGTTTATTGCTTATAGGCTTTCAAAAATTTTAACTGATTTACTGGTTTCTTCTATACCATATGAGTCAGCCATAAGTATAAATATATCCCCACCAGTCCATGCTGGTGTCAGGAAGATTCTGCCTTACATTCACCTAACACAAAAATCTGGATTCCTGATTCTTCAGAGAGAAGGGAACAAAAGATTTCTGATTACAGATTCAATTTCCATGCTTGTGATGGGTCTGTTAAAATTTTCTATTTCTTCCTGATTCAGTTTTGTTAAGTTATATTTCTCTATGAATTGTCCATTTCTTTCAAGTTGTCCACTTTATTGGCATATAGTTGCTGATAGTAATCTTTTATGATCCTTTGTATTTCTGTGTTGTCTGTTGTGATTTCTTCATTTTCATTTCTAATTTTATTGATTTGATTCTTCTATCTTTTCTTTCTTTCTGAACCTAGTTCATTATTTTATTTATCTTCTCAAAGAACCAGCTTCTACCTTTGTTGATATTTGCTATGGTCTCCTTTGTTTACTTTTCATTTATTTTTGCCCTAATTTTTATGATTTCTTTCCTTCTGCTCACCCTGAGCATCATGGTTTTCTTTTCCTAGTTGCTTTAGGTGTAGAGTTAAGTTATTTATTTGATTTTTCTCCTGTTTCTTGCTGTAAACTTGTATTGGTACAAACCTTCCCCATATTACTGCTTCTACTGAATCCCATAGGTTTTGAGATGTTGTGTTTTCATTTTCATTCATTTCTATGCATACTTTGACTTCTTTTTGAAAAATTTCTTCTGTGATTTTCAGATTCTGTGATTATTCAGAAGCGTGCTTTTAAGCCTCGACATATTTGTGTTTTTAATAGTTTTTTTTTTTCCTGTAGTTGACATCTTATCTTACCA
Source organism: Dama dama (assembly GCF_033118175.1). NCBI lineage: Eukaryota > Metazoa > Chordata > Mammalia > Artiodactyla > Cervidae > Dama > Dama dama. The sequence goes on along the minus strand of NC_083715.1, from coordinate 3,318,795 downwards.
CATTGTGATCAGAAAAGATGATTGGAATGATTAAAAAATTGTTATTGTACTAAGGCTAGATTTATGGCCCAGGATGTGATCTATCCTGGAGAGTGTTCCATGTGCACTTGAGAAAAAGATGAAATTAATTGTTTTGTGGTGAAATGTCCTCTAGATATCAATTAGGTCTAGTTAGTCCATTGTATCATTTAAAGTTTGTGCTTCCTTGTTAATTTTCTGTTAAGTTGATCTATCCATAGGTGTGAGTGGGGTATTAAAGTACCCCATTATTATTGTATTACTGTTAATTTCCCCTTTCATACTCGTAGCATTTACCTTACATATTGCAGTGCTCCTACGTTAAATGCATATATATTTATAATTGTTATATCTTCTTCTTGGATTGATCATTTGGTTATTATGTAGTGTTGGTTTTTGTCTCTTTTCATAGCCTTTATTTCAACGTGTATTTTTTCTGATACGAGTTTTGCTACTCCTGCTTTCTTTTGGTCTTCATTTGCATGAAATATCTTTTTACAGCCCTTCACTTTCAGTCTATATAGGGGTCTTGTCCTTGTATCTATTCAGCCAGTCTTGTCTTTTGTTTCAGACAAACTTATATTTAAGGGAATTATTGATACATAGGATCCCATTGCCATTTACTTTGTTGTTTTGGGTTCAAGTTTATACACATTTTCTGTGTTTCCTCCCTAGAGAAGACTCTTTAGCATCTGTTGAAGTGTTGGTTTGATGGTGCTGAATTCTCTCAGCCTTTGCTTGTTTGTTAAGATGTTAATTTCTACTTCATATTTGAATGAGATTCTTGCTGGGTATAGTAATCTGGGTTGTAGGTATTTCCTCTTTCACTGCTTAAGTACATCCTGGCATTCCCTTCTGGCCTGAAGAGTTTCTATTGAAAAAGCAGCAGTTATCCTTATGGGAATCCCCTTGGGTGTTATTTGTTGTTTATCCCTTGCTGCTTTTAATAATTGTTTTTGTGTTTGATCCTTGTTGATTTGATTAATACGTGTCTTGGGGTGTTTTGCCTTGGTTTTATCCTGTTTGGTAGGTACTCCCTGGATTTCTTGGACTTGGGTGGTTATTTCTTGCCCCGTTTTAGGGAAGTTCTCAACTATTATCTCCTCAAGTGTTTTCTCAGAGCCTTACTTTTTGTCTTCTGGGACTCTTGTATTTCCAATGTTGGGGCGTTTGACATTGTCCCAGAGGTCTCTGAGGTTGTGGTCATTACTTTTAATTATCTTTTTCTTTTTTCATCTCTGATTCATATATTTCCACTATTCTCTCTTCCACCTCAGTTATGCTATCTTCTGCCTCAGGTACTCATTTTACTGTTGTTTCACTCCAGAGTGCTTCTGTTCTCAGATATTGCATTTTCATTATTGATTGAGTCTTTTTATTTCTTCTAGGTCCTTGCTAAACATATCTTGCATCTTCTCAATCCTTGTCACCAGCTATTTATCTATAACTCCATTTTGTTTTCAAGATTTTGGATCATTTTTACTATAATTATTATGAATTCTTTTTCAGGTAGATTTCCCATCTCCTCCTCTATTGTTTGGTTTGGTGGGCACTTGTCATGTTCCTTTATCTGCTGAATATTTCTCTGCCTTTTCATCTTGTTTAGATTGCTGTGTTGAGGGCGACCTTTCTTTTTTCTAGCAGTTTGCGGTTCCTCTTTATTGTGGAGGTTTCTCCCTGTGGGTGGGGTTGGACAAGTGACTTATCAAGGTTGGTTAGGGAAGCTGGTGTCAGTGTTCTCTTTGGTGGAACTGGATCTCTTCTCTCTGGAGTGCAATGAAGTGTCTTGCAGTGAGTTCTGAGTTCTCCATGGGTTTGGTTTGACCTTTGGCTGCCTGTACTTTAATGCTCAAGTTATGTCCCTGCATTGTTTGAGAATTAGCTTGCTCTGAAACTTGTTGACTCTTGGGTGGAGTTTGGTTTCAGTGTAGGTATGGAGGCTCTTGGATGAGCTCTTGTTGATTAATGTACCCTGCAACCAGGAGTTTACTGGCATTCTCAAGTTTTAGATTTAAGACTCCTGCCTCTGGTTTTCTGTCTTATTCTTACAGTAGCCTCAAGACTTCTCCATCCATACAGCACCAATGATAATACATCTATGTTAATGGTGAAAAGATCCTCCACAATGAACGACACCCAGAGAGGGTCACAGAGTTACACAGAGAAGAGAAGAGGGAGGAAGGAAATAGAGGTGACCAGGAGAAGTGGGGGAAATCAAAAGGGGAAAGAGAAATCTAGCCAGTAATCAATGCCTGATGTGCTCTCCTCAGTCTGGAACACTCAGAGAGGTTCACAGAGTTACATAGTGAAGAGAAGTGGGAGGATGGAATATCGAGGTGACCAGGAGGAGAGGAGGAGAAGTCAAAGGATAGAGACAGATCTAGCCAATAATCAGGTTCCTAAGCGTTCTGAATATCCCATAACGCCCAAAGAGATTCACAGATTTGGATAGAGAACAGAAAGGGGAGGGAGAAGATCGAGGTGACCTGAGAGAGAAAAAAGAGAGTCAAAAGGGGAAGAGGGCAATCAAGTCAGTAATCACACTCCCAAGTAAAAATGGGTACTGAAGATTGTATTCTTAAAGGTTCAAAATTGATAACAAATACCAAAAAGCAAAGAGTAAAAATCTAGAGTAGAGATTAGACTCTCAGAAATACAATATTAAAGAAAAAAAAAAAAAAACACAAAAAATCACAAAAATATTAAAATATATACATAAAATTTGCTTTATAAATAGGGTCTTTTGGGGTACAAGATAATAGTAGGTTATAAAAGTGAAAATTAAAGTAGTAATAAAGAACTTAAATTTTTTTTTAAAAATTAAAATTTAAAAATGATAATTGGAAAGTGTATCTAGGAATTTCTCTGGAGTTGTTGAGGGCAGTATAGGGTCAGTTCAGTTCGATGGTTCCTTGTTCCAGCTTATACTTCCTCTTAAGGTCTATAGGCCCATTCCAATGTAGTCCGTGATAACTACAGGGTTTTAATCTGTTGTGCCTGTCACTTCCAAAGTGGCCCCCTCTTGTTTGTTTACTTTGGCTTCCTCTGATTGCAAGTCTCTTCAATATCATTTTTTCCCCCCTGACACAAAGAGCCAAAGGTGGTCACTTATTTTGGCTCTCTTGTTCAGTTGTGCTGTGGGGAGAGAGGAACACTGGAAACAAACATCACTGGCATGTGTGGGGAATGCTTATAGTGTTTGGACCACACTGGGATTGCCCCAGCTCACAGCACTTATGCTTTCTCAGTCTACGATGCTCAGGAACCCAGTAGCTCTGCAGGGTAACTGTCTAAAGAGGGCCCTGGGCTACATGCACTTCCCAAGTCTAAGCTGCTCAGGTTCAGGTTCTCAGATACTCCATAAAGTCAAAGATTCAGTTGGGCCTGCATTTTTGTGCCCTTCCCTGAGCAGCTGAGGTGACCAGGTTCATGGCAAGCACACTCTCCCAGGGGCCCATTGTGTCTTATCACCACCCTGGCCCCAGCCGCTCAGTTTCCTGGGTCTGCAGTGAGAGCATCATTCCAAGTGTTCTGTGTGTCTCCTCTGGGGAAGTAATCTCTGACTGTGACCCTCCTGGCAGATGTCAACCACTCAGGATCCCAGGAAGACTTGGTTAGCAACTGGAGGTCTGCTCACAGTTTGGTGGTGGATGCCGTCTCTGGAGCTGAGATTGCCACTTGCCTTCTGTCTCTGGCTCATCCCCCTCCCTCTCTGTCTCCAGTGGGGGGAGGGGCCAGTCCGCAGCCAACTAGCTCTCCTCTGGTATTTGCTCCACCCTTTGTTCTGTGAGCAGGCCAGGGTGTGCCTCAGAACTTTTCGTGGAACTGTTCTCTCTCTCTCTCTCTCTCTCTCTCTCTCTCTCTCTTTCTCTCTCTTTTTCCCTCTCTCTGGCTATCCCATAGTTTGGGTTGCTATTTCATGTCCCTCCCTCAGATTGTCCTCTGGGCATTCAGGCATGTTTCTTACACTAAGCATGTGGCACAAACCTCTCTGTTCAGCCGCTACTGGCTGCTGGTGGACATGAGTGTTTGGGCAACATCTCTGCTGAGAGTTGTGGTTAGGCATGTAGTCTGTGGAATTTCCCCTCCCCCCCCCCCTCCTAATCACTACGTGTGAAGAAAGACGAGGACCAAAGAATTGATGCTTTTAAACTGTGGTGTTGGAAAAGACTCTTGAGAGGCCCTTGGGCTGCAAGGAGATCCAAACAGTCCATCCTAACGGAGATCAGTCCTGGGTGTTCATTGGAAGGACTGTTGCTGAAGCTGAGACTCCAATACTTTGGCTACCTCATGTGGAGAGTTGACTCATTGGAAAAGACCCTGATGAGAAGGGGACGACAGAGGATGAGATGGTTGGATGGCATCACCGACTGGATGGACAGAAGTTTGAATAGACTCCGGGAGTTGGTGATGGACAGAGACGGCTTCTGTGCTGTGGTTCACGGTGGTCACAAAGAATCAGACATGACTGAGTGACTGAACCGAACTGAATTATGGTGCCCTCTGTGATTGTACAACTCCCATACAGACCCGCCCCCCCCCCCCCCCCCCCCCCCCAGTGCAAGGACTTCCTGGAGTTTGGAAACTTCTTCACGACTCCTTCCCTGAGATGGTTCTCTGTCCCTAACCCTTTTACCTCCCTTTTTATCTTTTATATTTTATTCCACCTCCTTTTGAATAGAATGGGCTTCCTTTCTGGATGCCTGTTGTACTCCGCCAGCACATTAAAGTTGTTCTCTGTAATCTGCTCAGCATTCAGATGATCTTTCAATGAATTTGTGGGAGAGAAAGTGGTCTCCCTGTCCCATTCTTAAGCCATCTTGAACCACATCCTGGGATATTTAAAGGCATAAGCCAAACATCTCCTTGCATGGCCCCATGATAAGAACCTCTCTGCTTTAAACTCCAATGCTTGGTCTCAGTATACTGGATCCTTGGGTATCTGTTAACACGTGCTCCTTATCTCTCAATTCTGTGGAGGGGAGAATGCCTCATTCTAAAGACACATTCTCTCATGAGTATGAAAGCTTATCCTTCTTCATAAGGCAAATGAACAAACACTGATGGTTCCCCCAATTACCAGGTGAATTGAGGACAAGAATGACTGTGACAAATGTCATCAAGTCTATTTGAGTACTACTTATAATCCTGAAAATTTTGGTATGCACTGATTTTCTTGTGTCTAATCTCCTTTTCTTATAAAGTCCCAGCCCTATTAACCCAGCTACTTATTTAGACGCCCTATTTTCAAATGTGGCCAGAAAGAAATTATCCATTACTCACATCTGACTAAATAAAAAGGACAGAGAGTTAGGGCTTCAACATACATATTTTGAGAGGATATAATTCATTCCATAATATTGATTTTCCTCTTTTCACCTAGTACCACTGTATATTCAACTCTTTCCCCGAGTTCACACCACTAACCAGGTCTACCCACCCCAGAAAACCCCTTGTTAGGAAAAAAATGGGTTGTGAGGGAGTAGTACATATGAAAACAAAATTCAAAATTTCTTACCAGTCTAGAACTTTTCTCTACAAAGACATAAAGGAAGGAAAATATTTCTATTATTGAATAAGTATCAAACAATAATTGGAAGCACGAGAAGCAAACTACTAAAAGACTGCAAAAACTATATATATATATATATATATATATATATATATATATATATATATATATATATATATATATGTATATATATAGGGCCTCTAAATAAGTAGCTGGGTTAATAGGACTGGGGCTTTATAAGGAAAGGAGATCAAACACAGACAACCCAGAGATGTTACTATCTGAAGACGAAGCCAGAAGATGACTGGTAAAAATCCAAAGGAGGCCTCAGAAGAAAACAAATCTGCTAATGACACACTTGATCCCCAGAAGTTTGAGAAAATATTTATTGAAGCTACCTGGTGTGGGGCACATTGTTATCAAAACCCTAGCCAACTAATACACCCACTTCCTCTTGAGGAAAGGCTTTTAATTTCAAAATTAAAAGAGGCCTCCTTTCTCTTATCAAGGTTTGCTAGGTTAGAAAACTGGTAAATTGCTCTCTTAACCACCAACTGAAAATATTCACAGATTCTTAATGTTCCCTAAGGATTTTCACTGTTTCTTTAGAGATTCAGTGGGCTAGAGCTTATTCTTAAAAAAAAAGAAAAAGGAATTATTTTAATTGGGGCTAATTACTTTAAATATTGTAGTGGTTTTTCTCATATATTGATATGAATCAGCTGTGGGTTTACATGTTTCCCATCCTGAACCACCGTCCCGCACCCCTCCCCATCCCATCCCTCCGTGTCATCCCAGTGCACCAGTGCTGAGCACCCTGTCTCACGCATCAAACCTGGACTGGTGATGTGTTTCACAGATGTTAATATACATGTTTCAATGCTATTCTCTCAGATAAACTCACCTTCGCCTTCTTATACAGCATCCAAAAGACTGTTCCATACAGCTGTGTCTTTTTTGCTATCTCACATATAGGGTTATCATTACCATCTTTCTAAATTCCATTTATATGCAGTAGTATACTGTATTGGTGTTTTTATTTCTGGCTTATTTCACTCTTTACAATAGGCTCCAGTTTCATCCACCTCATTAGAACTGATTAAAATGTATTGTTGTTAATGGCTGCATAATATTCCATTGTGTGCGTGTACCACAACTTTCTCCTCCATTCATCTGCGGATGGACATCTAGGTTGCTTCCATGTCGTGGCTATTATAAACAGTGATGTGATGAACATTGGGATACACATATCTTTTTCAATTCTGGTTTCTGCAGTGTTTATGGGCAGCAGTGGGATTGCTAGGTCATATGGCAACTCTATTTCCAGTTTTTAAAGGAATCTCCACACTATTCTCCACAGTGGCTGTACTAATTTGCATTCCCACCGACAGTGTAAGAGGGTTCCCTTTTCTCCACATCCTCTCCAGCATTTTTGCTTGTAGACTTTTAGATAGCAGCCATTCTGACCAGTGTGAGATGGTACCTCATGGCAGTTTTGATTTGCATTTCTCTGATAATGAGTGATGTTGAGCATCTTTTCATGAGTTTGTTAGACATCTGTATGTCTTCTTTGGAGAAATGTCTGTTTAGTTCTTTAGCCCATTTTCTGACTGGGTCATTTATTTTTCTGGAATTGAGTTGCAGGAGTTTCTTGTATATTTTTGAGATTAATTCTCTCTCGGTTTCCTCATTTGCTATTATTTTCTCTCATTTTGAATGCTATCTTTTCACTTTCTTATTTCTTTCATTGTGTAAAAGCTTGTAAGTTGAATTAGGTCCCATTTGGACATTTTTGATTTTATTCCCAGTACTCTGGGAAGTGGGTCAGAGAGGATCCTGCTGTGATTTATGTCAGAGAAAGTTTTGCCTATGTTTTCCTCTAGGAGTTTTATAGTTTCTGGTCTTATGAGATATTTAATCCATTTTGAGTTTATTTTTGTATTTGGTGTTAGAAAGTGTTCTAGTTTCATTCTTTTACAAGTGGTTGACCAGTTTTACCAGCATCACTTCTTAAAGAGATTGTCTGTTCTCTATTGTATATTCTTGCCTCCTTTGTTAAAGATAAAGTGTCCTTATCTTTGCCTGTGGATTTATCTCTTGGCTGTCTATTTTGTTCCTCTGATCTATATTTCAGTATTTGTGCCAATGCCCTACTTTCTTGATGACTGTAGCTAAGTAGTAGAGCCTGAAGTCAGGCTGGTTGATTCCTCCTGTTCCATTCTTCTTTCTCAAGATTGTTTTGCTTATTTGAGGTTTTTTGTGTTTTCATACAAATTGTGAAATTATTTCTTCTAGTTCTGTGAAAAATACTGTTGGTAGCTTGATAGGGATTGCATTGACTCTATAGACTGCTTTGGGTCGTATACTCATTTTTACTGTATTGATTCTTTCAATCCATGAACATGTTATATTTCTCAATCTTTTTGTGTCCTGTTTGATTTCTTTTATTAGCTTTTTATAGTTTTATATATATATATAAATTTTCTGTTTCTTTAGGTGGATATATTCTCAAGTATTTTATTCTTTTTGTTTTAATGTTGAATGGAATTGTTTCCTAATTTCTCTTTCTGTTCTCTCATTGTTAGTATATAGGAATGCAAGGGATCTCTGTGTGTTAATTTTATATCCTGCAAATTTACTATATTCGTTGATAAGCTCTAGTAACTTTCTGGTTGAGTCTTTAGGGTTTTCTATGTAGAGAATCATCTCATCTGCAAACAGTGAGAGTTTTACTTCTTCTTCTCCAACTTGGATTCCTTTTATTGCTTTTTCTTCTCTGATTGCTGTGCCCAAAACTTCTAAAACTATGTTGAAGAGTAGTGGTGAGAGTGGACACCCTTGTCGTGTTCCTGGCCTTAGGGGAAATGCTTTCAGTTTTTCACCTTTGAGGATAATGTTTGCTGTAGAGTTGTCATATATAGCTTTTATTATGTCGAGTTATGTTCATTCTTTCTGGAGGTTTGTTTTTTTAATCATAAATGGATGCTGAATTTTGTCAAAGGCTTTCTCTGTATCTATTGATATAATCATAGGGTTTATCTTTCAGTTTGTTAATTTGTTAATAAATCACAAATAAATGTTGATTTATTTATGGATATTAAAGAATCCTTGCATTACCAGGATGAAGTCAACTTGTTCATGATGCATGATCTTCTAAATATGTTGTTTGATTCTGTTTGCTATAATTTTTAAGGATTTTTGCATATATGTTCATCAGTGATACTGGCCTGTAGTTTCCTTGTTTTGTGGCATCTTTTTCTCATTTTGGTGTTAGGGTGACAGTAGCTTCAAAGAATGAGTTTGGAAGTTAATCTTCCTATGCAATTTTCTAAAAGAGTTTGAGAAGGATAGGTATTAGGTCTTCTGTAAATTTTTGGTGGAATTCAGCTGTGAAGCCATCTGGTCTTGGGTTTTTTTTTTTTTTTTTTTTTTTTTTGCTGGAAGAGTTCAGATTACAGTTTCAATTTCCATGCTTGTGATGGGTATGATAAGTTTTCTATTTCTTCCTGGTTCAGTTTTGGAAAGTTATACTTTTCTAATAATTGGTCCATTTCCTCCAAGTTGTCCATTTTATTGGCATATAGTTACTGATAGTAATCTCTTATGATCCTTTTTATTTCTGTTTTGTCTGTTGTGATTTCTCCATTTTCATTTTTAATTATGTTGATTTATTCTTCTCCTTTTGTTTCTTCATGTGTCTGGATATTGGTTGGTCAATTTTATTTATCTCCCCAAAAAAACAGCTTTTAGTTTAGTTTAACTTTTTAGTTTTTTTTTTTTTTTTTTTGCTATGGTTTCTTTTGTTCCTTTTGAATTTATTTCTGCCCTAATGTTAAATATTTGTTTTTCCTTCAACTAATCTTGGGATTCATTTCTTTCTTTTCTAGTTGCTTTAGGTTTAGAGTTAATTTATTTAACTTTTTTTCTGTTACTTGATGTAAGCCTGTACTGCTACAAAACTTCTTCTTAGGACTGCCTTTACAGTCATCCATAGGATTTTGGTTTTTCTCCTTTAAATTCATTCATTTCTATGCATATTATGATTTCTTTTTTTATTTCTTCTATGATTTGTTGTTTATTTAGAAGCATGTTGTTTAGCTTCCATTCAGTTCAGTGGTACAGTAATGTCTGACTCTTTGCAACCGCATGAACTGCAGCACGCCAGGCCTCCCTGTCTAACACCAATTTCCAGAGCCTACCCAAAGTCATGTCCATTGACTTGGTGATGCCATACAAACACCTCATCCTCTGTCGTCCCCTTTTCCTCCTGCCCTCAATCTTTCCCAGCATCAGGGTCTTTTTAAATGAACCAGCCTGCCAAATGAGTCAGCTTTCAAATGAGTCAGGTTATCAAAGTACTGGAGTTTCAGTTTCAACATCAGTCCTAACAATGAACACCCAGGACTGATCTCCTTTAGGATGGACTGGCTTGATCTCCTTGTAGTACAAGCAACTCTGAAGAGTCTTTTCCAACACCACAGTTCAAAAGCATCAATTTTCGGTGCTCAGCTTTCTTTATTGTCAAACTCGCTCATCCATAACTGAGTACTGGAAAAAACATAGCCTTGCCTAGATGGACCTTTGTTGACAAAGTAATGTACCTGCTTTTTACTGTTCTGTCTAGGTTGGTCATAACTTTCCTTCCAAGGAATAAGCATCTTTTAATTTCATGCTTGCAATCACCATCTGGGTGATTTTGGAGCCCCCCAAAAATAAAGTCACATTGTTTCCACTGTTTCCCCTCATATTTGTCATGAAGTGATGGGATCAGATGCAATGATCTTAGTTTTCTGAATGTTGAATTTTAAGTTAACATTTACTCTCCTCTTGCACTTTCATCAAAAGGCTCTTTATTTCTTCTTCACTTTCTACCATGAGGACAGTATCATCTGCATATCTGAGGTTATTGATATTTCTCCCAGCAATCTTGATTGCAGCTTGTGCTTCCTTCAGCTCAGAATTTTTCATAATAATAAATAATTAACAACAATAAATAATTGAATAACAATTAGTTAATAATATTAACTAGCAATAATTAAAATAAATTATTAACTTATTTAGTTAATTTAATTTAGTTAAACAGTTTAAGTCATTAAACTAACAGATGTTAAATAAGTTAAATAAGCAGGGTGACAACATACAGCATTGACATACTTTTTTTCCTATTTTTAAAAGTCTGTTGTTTCATTACCAGTTCTAACTGTTGCTTCCTGACCTGCATACAGGTTTCTCAAGAGGGAGGTCAGATGATCTGGTATTCCCATCTCTCAGAATCTTCCACAGATTTTTGTGATCAACACATTCAAAAGCTTTGACATAGCCAATAAAGCAGAAATAAATGTTTTTCTGGAACTCCCCAGTGGGAACATTTCGTGCAAAACTGGGTTCAATAAAAGACAGAAACGGTAAGAACCTAAAAGAAGAAGGAGATATTAAGAGGTGGCAAGAATACACAGAAGAACTGTATGAAAAAGATGACCCAGGTAATCACGATGGTGTGATCACTCACCTAGAGCCAGGCATCCTGGAATGTGAAGTCAAGTGGGCCTTAGAAAACATCACTATGAACAAAGCTGGTAGAGGTGATGGAATTCCAGTTGATTTATTTCAAATCCTGAAAGATGATGCTATGAGAGTGGTGCGCTCAATATGCCAGCAAATTTGGAAAACTCAGCAGTGGCCAAAGAACTGGAAAATGTCAGTTTTCATTCCAATCCCAAAGAAAGGCAATCCCAAAGAATGCTGAACTTACTGCACAATTGCAGTCATCTCATGCTAGTAAAGTACTGCTCAAAATTCTCCAAGCCAGATTTCATTAATACTGGTTTTAGAAAAGGCAGAGGAACCATAGATCAGATTGCCAGCATCCGCCAGATCATTGAAAAAGCAAGACAGTTCCAGAAAAACATCTATTTCTGCTTTATTGACTTTGCCAAACCTTTTGACTGTGTGTATCACAATCAACTGTGGAAAATTCTGAAAGAGATGGGAATACCAGACCACCTGACCTGCCTCTTGAGAAGCTTATATGCAGTTCAGGAAGAAACAGTAAGAACTGGACATGGAACAACTGACTGGTTCCAAATGGGAAAAGGAGTATGTCAAGGATGTATATTGTTCACCCTGCTTATTAAACTTATATGCGGAGTACATCATGAGAAACACTGGGCTGGAAGAAGCACAAGCCGGAATCAACTTTGCCGGGAAAAAATCAATAACCTCAGATATGCAGATGATACCACCCTTATGGCAGAAAGCATAGAGGAACTAAAAAGTCTCTTCCTGAAAATGCAAGAGTGAAAATGTTGGCTTACAGCTCAACAATCAGAAAACTAAGATCTTGACACCTGGTCCCATCACTTCATGGGAAATAGATGGGGAAACAGTGGAAAGAATGTCAGGCTATTTTTGATGGCTCAAACATCACTGCAGATGGTGATTGCAGCCATGAAATTAAAAGATGCTTACTCCTTGGAAGGAAAGTTATGACCAAACCAGATAGCATATTAAGAAGCAGAGACATTACTTTACCAACAAAGGTCCGTCTAGTCAAGGCTATGGTTTTTCCAGTGGTCATGTATGGATGTGAGAGTTGGACTGTGAAGACAGCTGAGTACCGAAAAATTGATTCTTTTGAACTGTGGTGTTGGAGAAGATTCTTGAGAGAGAATCTGCAAGGAGATCCAACCAGTCCATCATAAAGGAGCTCACTCCTGAGTGTTCATTGGAAGGACTGATGGTGAAGCTGAAACCCAATATTTTGGCCACCTCATGTGAAGAGCTGACTCATTGTAAAAGACCCTGTTGTTGGGAGTGATTGCAGTCAAGAGGAGAAGGGGACCTCAGAGGATGAGATGGCTAGATGGCATCACCAACTCAGTTGACATGAGTTTCCATACATTTTGGCAGTTGATGATGGACAGGAAGGTCTGGGGTGCTACAATTCATGGGGTCACAAAGAGTCAGACAGAGCAGAGCAACTGAACTGAACTGATGCGGATTTGATTAAGAGAAGACTCTTTTAACCAGTTTTTGCCATCATAGGCTGTCATGGTTATCCCTGCTCCACTCTGTGGAATATCCATAATGGTTTTGAAGGCCTTGAAGTCACTTCCTGCACACCCTGCAGTCCCTGAGGGAATGTACTAATACACAACCCATCTTCAATTGATTCTAAATACACAGTGATAGCACAAAGTTTGTCAGAGTACAGAATTAACATAATGTGCTTTTATTTATGTCTAAATCAGTGAAATGAAATATTCACTGCAAGGTTCAAACTTGAACCTTGAAAAGTATATAATATCATTTTATTTGAACATACAATATCTTGATAAATTTGAAAATTACATTTTAAAATGAAATTCATTCTTAATTGTCAGTTATTTTGAGACTATGGATAAATGAAAATGAAATTGTGCAGCTAATACTGCAAAGCACATTTTGAAAATGTGTTTTTCTTAAAAGTTCCCTTACAGTTTTACAATCTTAATTAGATATAAAATGATCAATAGATTTTATATCATGTTTAATTTCTGTTTTTTTTTTCCTTTAAGAATGTAATCAGAAAATTGTTCTATTGAATAATTATTAAAAATTGTCTCTCTGTATTGTGTGGAACACACTGTTTACACAATTGTTGGGGGATATTTTATTTCCTAAAATCTTTCATAATTCAGATATAGTGTCTAGGTTTTTTATAATTCAGCTCTACTGTCTAGGCGTTTTGTTTTGCTTTGCTTTGGCTGACAATTTTCTCATCTATTTCTAGTATCTTCAGAGTTTCTGTTAGGAATGTGTATCTGTTGTTATTTAGTTGTTCAGTTGTATCCAACTCTTTGCCACTCCATGGATTGTAAGCCCACCAGTCTCTTCTGTCCACAGGGATTCCCCTGGCAAGAATACTGGGTTGCCATGCTCTCCTGCAGGGGATCTTCCTGACCCAGAGATGGAATTCGAGTCTGCTACAGTTCCTGCATTGCAGGTGGATTCTTTACCGCTGAGCCAAAATATATTTGTATAGACGAAACCCAGATTAATTATGAAGATTCATAATCAGTGAAAAGTAAAGATGCAGAAGCCCAAACAAGCATTTGTCTTTTACCACTTACTAATAAGTAAAATCCTTCATTTCAATTTGCCTTCATTTATTTATTTTTTAATTTTCCACTGAAGGATAACTGCTTTTTAGAATTTTGTGGTTTTCTGTTGAACTTCAACATGACACTCTGTCTTACCTCATAGTTCCTCTTCAATATCATCTCATTCTGTGTAAACAACATCTTTTAACATTTCTTACAGACCAGATCTCTGCTGAGAATATCTTCCCTAATTTTTGGTTCATAGGAGAATAAACAACTTCTTTACTTTTAAGGATAATATCCTGAACATAGAAGTTATGTCCAGTGGGGAGGAGCCAAGATGCTGGAGGAATAGGACAGGGAGACCACTTTCTCCCCCACAAATTCATTGAAAGAACAATTGAACGCTGAACAAACTTCACAAAACAACTTCTGATCGCTAGCGGAGGACATCAGGCGCCCAGAAAAGCAGCCCATTGTCTTCAAAAGGAGGTAGGACAAAATATAAAAGAGAAAAAGAGAGATAAAAGAGCTAGGGATGGAGACCCATTCTGGGAAGGGAGTCTTAATAGAGGAAGTTTCCAAACACCAGGGAACCCTCAGCACTGGTGGGTCTGGAGGAAGTTTTTGAACCTCGGAGGGCAACCTAACTGGGAGGAAAAATAAAGAAAACCCACAGATTACATGCCTAAAAGCAACTCCCAGCAGAAAAGTACCCCAGACGCCCGCATCCACCACCAGCAAGTGGGGGTGGAACAGAGAGGAGCAGGTGGCATTGCTTTCGGTAAGGACTGGGCCTGAATGCCCTGAGGGCAATTGGAGGGAGCTTTGTGAGATAGCAGCTTAAACTGTGGGATGGCAAGAGAGAGAGAGAGAAAATTAACTCACCCGAACACACTGTCAGCCGTTCTCAGAACAAAGGAAGTGAGCAACTGCAGAGAAGAGCTAGCTGGTGGCAGACCTGACCCATCCCTGCCAGAGGTAGGAGGCAGGGGGGAGGGGAAAGAGGCAAACTCGGCCCCAGAGACAGCACCCCCTACCACACTGCAAACAGGCCTCCAGTTTCCAACCAAAGACTTTCTGAGATTCTGGGTGGTCAACATCCGCTGGGAGGGTCATGATAAACACAAGGTGCACGCACCCGACTGGCGCAGGCGTACTGAGGCTGGGACCGCAGAGGGGAGAAGGTGCACTGCACTTGGGGAGAGTGCATCCATCAAGCTCCTGGCCGCCTGAGCTGCTTGGGCCAGGGAAGGCACAAAACACAGCCACAACCGAGTCCGCGCTTTTGTGGAATACCCAGAAACTGTAAGCGCACGCACGCAGGGCACGCTCCATACAGAGCAGCCAGGAGCCTGAGCAGTGTAGATGGGGAAAGCACACACACCCATGAGCGGGGTAAACCCAGTGTGGCCGGAACACTGTGTGTGCTACCCACACACAGTGATATCTCTCTGCAGCGCCTCTCCCTCCCCGCAGCAGGACTGAACTAGCAAATCTGAACAAGGGACCACCTCAACCCGCCTGTGTCACGGTGGAAATTAAACACTGAAGAGACCAGCAAATAGAAGCCAAATAAACAAAGGGATCCGCTTCAGAAGGGAACGGTGCAACAAATTAAAATCCCTGTAGATAACACCGACTACACAAGAAGGGGCCTATAGATATCAAGAAGTGTAAGCTACAATGAGGAGCTATTTGAAACTGAACTGATCCCACACTGACCTCAACAGCTGCAGAGAAATTCAGAGATCTATATTCACCTTTTTCTTTTTTTAATTAATTTTTTAAGTTTCTTTTCTTTTTTATTTTTTCTTTTATTTTCTTTTAAAATTCCCAATTATTCCCCCATTACTCCTTAACTTTCATTTTCATATATTTTTACGATGTATTTAATTAGGAAAAAATTTTTTTCTTGTTTTTCTTTTCTTGTTTTTTCTCTTATTTTCTTTTAAAGTCCTGTATTACTCCTCTATTACTCCTTAATTTTCATTTTCATTTCACTATAAACTTGCAAGAAAAAAGAGAGAAGCCCTGTTTTTAAATCAAACTTCATATATATTTCTAAAATATTTTGTTTTGATTTTGTTTTTAATATTGTATTTTTAGGAGTCTAACCTCTACTCTCGATTTTTAATATTTGTTTTTCAGTATGTGATATAAGTTTTGGACATTTAAGAATCCAATATTCAGTACCCATTTTTATTCAGGAGTGTGTTGATTACTGTCTCCCACTTTGACTCTCTATTTTCTACCTCAGAACATCTCTATTTCCTCCCTTCCCCTTCTCTTCCCAATCCAATTCTGTGAATCTTTGTGGGTGTCTGGGCTACGGAGAACACTTTGGGAACAGAGAACTGCGTAGATCTGTCTCTCTCCTTATGAGTCCCCCTTTTTCTCCACCTGCTCATCTCTATCTCCCTCCACCCTCTTCTCTTTTTCATGTAACACTGTGAAGAGTATCCCATAAGGATAACAGCTGATCTATCAATAGAAACCCTTCAGGCCAGAACAGAATGGCAGGACATACTTAAAGTAATGAAAGAGAATAACCTACAACCTAGATTACTGTACCCAACAAGGATCTCATTCAGATATGTAGGAGAATTCAATTCTCTCTCATGGTCGAGAATCTTTTCACCATTAACCTAGAAATTTTATTATCAGTGCTGTATAGTTGGAGAAGTCTTAAGACTACTGGAAGAATAAAACTGAAATCCAGAGGCAGGAGAGTTAAGCCCAAAACCTGAGAACACCAGAGAACTCCTGACTACATGGAACATTAAGTAATAAGAGACCATCCAAAAGCCTCCATACCTACACTGAAACCAACCACCACCCAAGGGCCAATAAGATCCAGAGAAAGACATACCATGCAAATTCTCCAGCAACACAAGAACATAGCCCTGCATGTCAACATAAAGGCTGCCCAAAGTCACACCCAACATAGACCCAACTCAAAACTCATTACTGGACACTCCTTTGCACTCCAGAGAGAAGAAATCCAGTTCCATGAACCAGAACACTGACACAAGCTTCCCTAACCAGGAAACCTTGGCAAACCAATCATCCAACCCCACCCACTGGGTGAAACCTCCACAATAAAAAGGAACCACAGACCACTAGAATACAGAAAGCCCACTCCAGGCACAGCAATCTAAACAATATGAAAAGGCAGAGAAATATCCAATAGGTAAAAGAACATGAAAAAGGCCCACCAAGTCAAACAAAAGAGGAGGAGATAGGGAATCTACCTGAAAAAGAATTTAGAACAGTGATAATAAAAATGATCCAAAATCTTGAAAACAAAATGGAGTTACAGACAAATAGCCTGGAGACAAAGATTGAGAAGATGCAAGAAATGTTCAATAAGGACCTAGAAGAAATAAAAAAAAGAGTCAATGAAAAATAAATAATGCAATAAATGAGATTAAAAACACTCTGGAGGGAACCAACAGTAGAATAAAGGACACAGAAGATAGGATAAGTGAGGTAGAAGATAAAATAGTGGAAATAAAAGAAGCAGAGAGAAGGAAAAGAAAAAAGAATTAAAAGAAATGAGGACAACCTCAGGGACCTCTGGCACAATGTGAAACACCCCAACATTCGAATCATAGGAGTCCCAGAAGAAGAAGACAAAAAGAAAGACCATGAGAAGACACTCGAGGACATAATAGCTGAAAACTTCCCCCAAATGGGGAACGAAATAGCCACCGAAGTCCAAGAAACCCAGAGAGTCCCAAACAGGATAAACCCAAGGTGAAACAACCCATGACACATATTAATCAAATTAACAAAGATCAAACACAAAGAACAAATATTAAAGACAGCAAGGGAGTAACAACAAATAACACACAGAGGGATTCCCATGAGGATAACAGCTGATCTATCAATAGAAACCCTCCAGGCCAGAAGGGAATGGCAGGACATACTTAAAGTAATGAAAGAGAATAACCTACAACCTAGATTACTGTACCCAGCAAAGATCTCATTCAGATACGAAGGAGAATTCAAAAGCTTTCCAGACAAGCAAAAGCTGAGAGAATTCAGCACCACCAAACCAGCTCTTCAACAAATGCTAAAAGATCTTCTCTAGACAGGAAACACAGAAAGGTTGTATAAACATGAACCCAAAACAACAAAGTAAATGGCAACGGGACCACACCTATCAATAATTACCTTAAATGTAAATGGGTTGAATGCCCCAACCAAAAGACAAAAACTGGCTGAATGGATACACAAACTGACCCCTATATATGCTGTCTACAAGAGACCCACCTCAAAACAAGGGACACATACAGACTAAAAGTGAAGGGCTGGAAAAAATTATTACATGCAAATGGAGACCAAAAGAAAGCAGGAGTCACAATACTCATATGAGATAAAATAGACTTTCAAATAAAGGCTGTGAAAAGAGACAAAGAAGGACACTACACAATGATCAAAGGATCAATCCAAGAAGAAGATATAACAATTATAAGTATATATGCACCCAACATAGGAGCACCACAATATGTAAGGCAAACGCTAATGAGTATGAAAGGGGAAATTAATCATAACACAATAATAGTGGGAGACTTTAATACCCCACTCACAACTATGGATAGATCAACTAAACAGGAAATTAACAAGGAAACACAAAATATAAAAGACACAATGGACCAGCTAGACCTAATGGATATCTATAGGACATTTCACCCCAAAACAATCAACTTCACCTTTTTCTCAAGTGCACACAGAACCATCTCCAGAATAGATCACATCCTGGGCCATAAATCTAGTCTTGGTAAATTAAAAAAAAAAAAAAAAAAATTTGAAATCATTCCATTCATCTTTTCTGACAACAGTGCAGTAAGATTAGATCTCAACTACAGGAAAAAAATTATTAAAAATTCAAACATATGGAGGCTAAATAACATGCTCCTGAATAACCAACAAATCATAGAAGAAATCAGAAAAGAAATCAAAATATGCATAGAAATGAATGAAAATGAAAACACAACAACCCAAAACCCATGGGACACTGTAAAAGCAGTGCTAAGGGGAAGGTTCATATCATTACAGGCTTACCTCAAGAAACAAGAAAAAAGTCAAATAAATAACCTAACTCTACACCTAAAGTAACTAGAAAAGGAAGAAATGAAGAACCCCAGGGTTAGTAGAAGGAAAGAAATCTTAAAAATTAGGGCAGAAATAAATGCAAAAGAAACTAAAGAGACCATAGCAAAAATCAACCAAGCTAAAAGCTGGTTTTTTGAAAAAATAAACAAAATTGACAAACCATTAGCAAGACTCATTAAGAAACAAAGGGAGAAGAACCAAATTAACAAAATTAGAAATGAAAATGGAGAGATCACAACAAACACTGAAATACAAAGGATCATAAGAGACTACTACCAGCCAAAAAGATGGACAACTTGGAAGAAATGGACAAGTTCTTAGAAAAGAATAACTCTCCAAAACTGAGCCAGAAAGAAATAGAAGATCTTAACAGTCCCATCACAAGCATGGAAATCGAAACTGTAGTCAGAAATCTTCCAGGAAACAAAAGCCCAGGACCAGATGGCTTCACAGCTGAATTCTACCAAAATTTTAGAGAAGAGCTAAAACCGATCTTACTCAAACTCTTCCAGAAAATTGCAGAAGAAGGTAAAGCTCCAAACTCATTCTATGCGGCCACCATAACCGTAATTCCAAAACCAGACAAAGATGCCACAAAAAAAGAAAACTACAGGCCAATATCACTGATGAACATAGATGCAAAAATCCTTAACAAACTTCTAGCAAACAGAATCCAACAACATATTTAAAAAAATCATAAACCATGACCAAGTGGCTTTATCCCAGGATTGAAAGAATTCTTTAATATCCACAAATTAATAAATGTAATACACCACATTAACAAATTGAAAGATAAAAATCATATGATTATCTCAATAGATGCAGAGAAAAACCTTTGACAAAATTTAACACCCATTTATGATTAAAACTTTCCAGAAAGCAGGAATAGAAGGAACACACCTCAACATAGTAAAAGCTATATATGACAAACCCTCAGCAAGCGTTACCCTCGATGGTGAAAAATTGAAAGCATTTCCCCTGAAATCAGGAACAAGACAAGGGTGCCCACTCTCACCACTACTATTCAGCATAGTTTTGGAAGTTTTTGGCTCCAGCAATCAGAGCAGAAAAAGAAGTAAAACGAATCCAGATAAGAAAAGAAGAAATGAAACTCTTGCTGTTTGCAGATGACATGATCCTCTACATAGAAAACCCTAAAGACTCTACCATAAAACTACTAGCGCTAATCAACGAATATAGTAAACTTACAGGATATAAAATTTACACACAGAAATCCCTTGCATTCTTATACACTAACAATGAGAAAACAGAAAGAGAAATTAAGGAAACAATACCATGCACCACTGCAACAAAAAGAATAAAATACTTAGGAGTATATCTACCTAAAGAAACAAAAGACCTATACATAGAAAATTATAAAACCCTGATGAAAGAAATCAAAGAGGACACAAACTGATGGAGAAATATACCGTGTTCATGGGTTGGAAGAATCGATATTGTCGAAATGGCCATACTACCCAAAGCAAGTTATAGATTAAATGCAATCCTTATCAAGCAACCAACGGTATTTTTCACAGAACTAGAACAAATAATTTCACAGTTTGTATAGAAATTCAAAAAAAAACCTCGAATAGCCAAAGTAATCTTGAGAAAGAAGAATGGAACTGAAGGAATCAACCTGCCTGACTTCAGACTATACTACAAAGCCAGTCATCAAGACAGTATGGTACTGGCACAAAGACAGAAATGTAGCTCAATGGAACAGAATAGAAAGCCCAGAGATAAATCCATGAACCTATGGACACCTTATCTTCAACAAAGGAGGCAAGGATATACAATGGAAAAAAGACAACCTCTTTAACAAGTGGTGCTGGGAAAACTGGTCAACCACTTGTAAAAGAATGAAACTAGAACACTTTCTAACACCATACACAGAAATAAACTCAAAATGGATTAAAGATCTAATGTAAGACCAGAAACTATAAAACTCCTAGAGGAGAACATAGGTAAAACACTCTCCTACATAAATCACAGCAGGATCCCCTATGACCCACCTCACAGAATATTGGAAATAAAAACAAAACTAAACAAATGGGACCTAATGAAACTTAAAAGCTTTTGCACTACAAAGGAAACTATAAGCAAAGTGAAAAGAGAGCCCTTAGATTGGGAGAAAATAATAGCAAATGAAGCAACAAAGGATTAATCTCAAAAATATACAAGCAACTTCTGCAACTCAATTCCAGGAAAATAAATGACCCAATCAAAAAATGGGCCAAAGAACTAAACAGACCTTTCTCCAAAGAAGATATACAGATGGCTAACAAACACATGAAAAGATGCTCAACATCACTCATTATCAGAGAAATGCAAATCAAAACCACAATGAGGTACCATTACACGCCAGTCAGGATGGCTGCTATCCAAAAGTCTATAAGCGATAAATGCTGGAGCGGGTGTGGAGAAAAGGGAACCCTCTTACACTGTTGGTGGGAATGCAAACTAGTACAGCCGCTATGGAAAACAGTGTGGAGATTTCTTGAAAAACTGGAAATAGAACTGCCATATGACCCAGTAATCCCACTTCTGGGCATACACACCAAGGAAACCAAATCTGAAAGAGACACATGCACCCCAATGATCATCACAGCACTGTTTCTAATAGCCAGGACATGGACGCAACCTAGATGCCCATCCACAGATGAATGAATAAGGAAGCTGTGGTACATATACACGTGGAATATTACTCAGCCATTATAAAGAATTCATTTGAATCAGTTCTAATGAGATGGATGAAACTGGAGCCCATTATACAGAGTGAAGTAAGCCAGAAAGATAAAGACCATTACAGTATACTAACACATATATATGGAATTTAGAAAGATATTAATGATAACCCTATATGCAAAACAGAAAAAGAGACACAGATGTACAGAACAGACTTTTCAACTCTGTGGGAGAAGGCGAGGGTGGATGTTTCGAGAGATAAGTATTGAAACATGTATAATATCTATGGTGAAACAGATCACCAACCCAGGTTGGATGCATGAGACAAGTGCTCGGGCCTGTTCACTGGGAAAACCCAGAATGATCGGATAGAGAGGGAGGTGGGTAGGGGGATAGGGGTGGGGAATGCATGTAAATCCATGGCTGATTCATGTCAATGTATGACAAAAACCACTACAATATTGTAAAGTAATTAGGCTCCAACTAATAAAAAAAAAAAAGAAGTTATGTTCAGTTTTGTTTTAAAAGGCACTTGTTAATTTATTGACATGTTGTTCATCTACCATGAATTTACCAGTTTACATGTATAATTCATTGATTGTAATTTATTCCCAGGTTGCATAACCATAACCACTGCCACATTCTAGAATATTTTCATGACTCCAATGGGACATTGGACATTTTCCATTTCCCCCTTCATCTGGGCCTTGGCATAGACTTCTCTGTTTTTTGTCTTCAGAGAATTACCTGATCTTGGACATGAATGAAATAATGGAACAGGCAATCTTTTGTTTCTTGCTTCTTTTAATTAACATAGTCATTTCAGTGCTATATCATGTTATAACATGTAGCAGAAATCCATTCATTTGATGGCTTATTAATATTGCTTTGCCTGTTTTATTTATTTGATCACCAGTTGATAGACATTTGAGTCATTTTATTTTCTCTTTTATAATTAATTTCTTTTTAAATTTTATTTTTAAATTTAATAATTAAAAAAAATTAATGGCTATTAAATAAAATGGAAATATAATTTTAATGTAATGACTTTACAGAATTTTGTTTTCTGTCAAACCTCAATATGAATCAGTCATAGGTATACATCTATCCCTTCCCTGTTGATCCTTCCTTGCATCTCCCTGTTTATACCTCCCCTCAATGTTGATACAGAGCCCCTGTTTGTGTTTCCTGAGATATACACCACATTTCTGTTTGCTATCTATTTTATATATGGTAATATATAAAATTGGGTCAATTTTCATGTTACTCCCTCCATACATCTTACCCTCCTTCTGTCTCCCCATTCCCATTATTCTGTTCTCTATGTCCTTTGCTTATTTACAGCTCTGCAAGTAAATTCTTCGGTATCATTTTTCTAGATTCCGTATATATGCATTCGTATATAAAGCATTTAACTTTTGCTTTCTGACATACTTCACTCTGTAATAGACTCTAAATTCATCCACCTCATTACAACTGACTCAAATTTGTCCCTTTTTATGAATGAGTAATATTCCATTGAAAACTAATCTTTTCCAGTCCCATGGTCAGTTTTCATTCCAGTCGCAAAGAAGGGCAATGCCAAAGAATGTTCAAACCATTGCACAACCACATTCATCTCACACATTACCAAAGTAATGTTCAAAATAAGCGAGGTGGTAAAATACAGCCTTGACATACTCCTTTCCCTATTTACAACCAATCTGTTGTTCCATGTTCAGTTCTAACCGTTGCTTCTTGACCTTCATACAGATTTTTCAGGAGGCAGGTCATGTGGTCTGTTATTCCCAAGTCTTGAAAAAATTTTTCACAGTTTGTTGCATTTCACACAAAGCCTTTCACATAGTCAATACAGCAGAAATAGATGTTTTTCTTTAACTCTCTTGCTTTTTTGATGCTCCAGGAGATGTTGGTAATTTCATTTCTGGTTCCTACGCTTTACTAAACCCAGCTTGTACGTGAGGAGTTTCCAGTTGATGTACTGTGGAAGTCTGACTTGGAGAATTTTGAGACTCTCTTTGCTAGCTTGTGATATGAGTACAATTGTGCAGTATTTTGAACATTCTTTGGCATTGCCTTTATTTGGGATTGGAATGAAAATTTAGCAGTCCTGTGGCCTCTGTTGTTTTCCAAGTTTGCTGGCATAGTGAATATAGCAATTTCACAACATATTCTCTTAGAATTTGAAATAGCTCAACTGGAATTCCATCATGTCCACTAGCTTTGTTCACAGTGATGCTTCCTAATGCCCACTTGACTTTGCACTCCAGGATGCCTGACACTAGGTGAGTGATCACACCATCGTGGTTATCTGGGCCATGAAGATCGGTTTTGTATAGTTCTGTGTATTGTTGCCACCACTTCTTAATGTTTGCTTCCCTTGGGTACATACTTTTTCTATCATTTATTGTGCCCATCTGTACGTGAAATGTTGTTTTGATATCTCTAATTTTCTTGAAGAGCTCTCTAGTCTTTCCCATTGTAATAGTTTCCTCTGTTTCTTTGCACTGATCACTGAGGAACTCTTTCTTATCTCTCTTTGCTCTTCTTTGGAACCCTGGATTCAAATGTTTATATCTTTCCTTTTCTCCTTTGCCTTTTGCTTCTCTTTTATTCCCAACTATTTGTAAGTCCTCCCAACACAACCATTTTACATTTTTGCATTTATTTTTCTTGGAGATGGCTTGATCACTCTCACCTGCTCAATGTGATGAATCTATGTCCATAGTTCATCAGGCACTTTACCAGATCTCTTCCCTTGAATCTGTATAACCATAAGGGATTTGATTTAGTTCATCCCTGAAAGATATTGTGGTTTTCCCTACATTCATCAACTTAAGTGTGAATTTCACAATAAGGTGTTCAGTGCACAGGTAGTTACAACTGTTATATCTTCCTTTTGGATTGATCAGTTGATCATTATGTCGTGTCTCCCTTATCTCCTGTGGTATTCTTATCTTCAGCTCCCCAGAAGAGACACACCTGAGATGCAGCTGCACAACCAGAAAACAAGCAGCTGGGACCAGGGAAGTGATAAGACACACTTCACCTGGGAAGTGTGAGCTTTCCAAGCACCTGGTTGCCTGAGCGACTCAGACCTGGGAAGGGCACAAAACGCAGGCTCAACTGAGTCTGTGCCTTTGTGGAGTACCTGAGAACCTGAACCTGAGCAACATAGTTCTGGGAAGTGGACACAAGCCAGGGTCCGTCTCAGACAGTTTCCTGGAAGAGCAGAGCAACCTGGAGCCTGAGCAGAGTAGACCGGGAAAGCACACACACCATGAGCAGGGGCAAACCCAGTGTGGCTGAGACACTGTGAGCACTCCCCACACCCGCCAGTGATATCTTTTTGCAGTGTTCCTCCCTCCCTGCAGCACAATTGAACAAATGAACCTAAATAAATGACCGCCTTTGCCTCCTTGTGTTGAGGTGGAAGTTAAATACTGAAGAGACTTGCAAACAGAGGAAGCCAAAACCAAGAAATAAACAAAGAAGAGGGAGTGACTCTGGAAGGGTTGCGTGCAACAGAGTAAAATCCTGTAGTTAACACTGACTACATTGGAAGGAACCTATAGAACTTAAGAAGTATAAGGTGGAACAAGAACTCTCTGAAACTGAACTGACCACATATTACCCTCAACAGCTCCAGAGAAAATCCTAGATATATTATACTATTATTATTTTTAAATGTAATTTTAATTTTTAAAAATTTTAAGTTCTTTATTAATACTTCTTGCTTTTAAAACCTACTATTACCTTGAAAAAAGACCCTATTTTTAAAGCAAATTTCATATTTTTTAAAATATAACTTTTTGGATTTGTTTTTAATATTGTATTTTTGAGAGTCTAAACTCTACTGTAAATTTTTAATCTTTTCTTTTTGATATTTGTTATCAATTTTGAACCTAAAAGAATCCAATCTTCAGTACCCATTTTTACTTAGGAGTGTGATTACGAGCTTGATTGTTCTCTCACCTTTTGACTCTCATTCTTCTCCCTCCGGTCACCTGTGACTCCTCCCTCCGCCTTCTCTTCTCTACTTAAATCTGTGAATCTCTTTGGATGTTCTGGGCTGTGGAGACAATTTAGGGAACTGATCAGAGGCTAGAGTGGTCTCTTTCCTTTTGACTCCCAGTCCTCTCCTCCTGGTCACCTCTGTCTCCTTCCTCCCTTTTCTCTTCTCTATGAAACTCCATGAACCTCTCTGAGTATTCCAGACTGTGGACAGTAAATAGGGAACTGGTTACTGGCTAGAGGGCTTGCTCCCATTTTGATTCCCCCTCTTCTCTTCCTGGTCACCTCCATCTCACTCCTCTCTCTTCTCTTCTTCATGTAACTCTGTGAACCTCTCTGGGCGTCACTCACTTTGGAGAATCTTTTCACCATTAACCTAGATGTTTTGTCATTGGTGCTGTATGGATGGAGAAATCTTCAGACTACTGCAAGAATAAGATTGAAAGCCAAAGGTAGGAGGCCTAAATCCAAAACTTGAGATCACCAGAAATCTCCTGACTACAAGGACCATTAATTGACAAAAGCTCATCCAAAAGCCTCCATATCTACAATGACACCATGCTACACCGAAGAGCCAAAAAGTTTCAGGGCAAGACATACCAAGTTAATTCTCCAACAAAGCAGGAACATAAACCTGAGCACAAAAATACAGGCAGCCAAAGTAACACCAAACCCCTAAACATCTCAAAACACACTACTGGACACTTTATTGCAGTTCAGAGAGAAGACATCCAGGTTCACCCACCAGAACACCTATGAAAGCTTCCCGAACCAGGAAACCTTGAGAAGCCACTCGTCTAACACCACCCAAAGGGAGGAACCCCCACAATAAAGAGGAAAAACAAACTTCCAGCATACAGAAAGGCCAGCTCAAACACAGCAAACTAAACAAGATGAAAAGGCAGAGAAATATTCAGCAGGTAAAGGAACATAATAAAAGCCAACCAAACCAAACAAAAAAAGAGGAGATAGGGAGTCTAACTGAAAAAAGAATTCAGAATAATGATAATAAAAATGATCCAAAATCTTGAAAACAAAATGGAGTTACAGATAGTCTGGAGACAAGAGTTGAGAAGAGGCAAGAAATGTTTAACAAGGACCTAGAAGAAATATAAAAGCGGCAATCAATAATGAAGAATGCAATAGCTGAAATCAAAACCACTCGGGAGGGAAGCAACAATAGAATAACTAAGACACAAGGTAGGATAAGTGAGATGGAAGATAAAATGGTGGAAATTAACGAAGCTGAGAGGAAAAAAGAAAAAAAAATAAGAGAATCGAGGACAACTCAGAGACCTTTGGGACAATGTTTAATGCCCAACATTCAAATCATAGAAGTCCCAGAAGAAGAAGACAAAAAGAAAGACCATGAGAAAATACTTGAGGAGATAATAGTTGAAAACTTCCCTAAAATGGGAAAGGAAATAACCACCCAAGTCCAAGAAGTGCAGAAAGTCCCAAACAGGATAAACCCAAGGTGAAACACCCCAAGACACATATTTATCAAATTAACGAAGATCAAACACAAAGAACAAATATTAAAACCAGCAAGGGTAAAATAACAATTAACCCACAAGGGGATCCCCATAAGCATAACAGCTGATATTCCAGTAGAAACTCTTCAGACCAGAAGAGAAGGGCAGGACATCCTTAAAACAATGAAAGAGAAAAACCTACGCCCAAATTCCTGCACTCAGCAAGGATCTCATTCAAATATTTAGGAGAAATCAAAAGCTTTACAGACAAGAAAAAGCTGAGAGAATTCAGAACCAGCAAAGCAGCTCTTCAACAAATGCTAGAGATTCTGCTCTAGACAGGAAATGGTTTA
Source organism: Dama dama (assembly GCF_033118175.1). Taxonomy (NCBI): domain Eukaryota; kingdom Metazoa; phylum Chordata; class Mammalia; order Artiodactyla; family Cervidae; genus Dama; species Dama dama. The sequence goes on along the minus strand of NC_083715.1, from coordinate 3,291,533 downwards.
TAAACTTGAAAGCAAAACAACAAAGTAAATGACATTGGGATCATACTTATCAATAATCATCTTAAATGTAAATGAGTTGATTGCCCCACCCAAAATACAAAGATTGGCCGATGTATACAAAAATCAAGACCCCATATATATATATGCTGTCTACAAGAGACCCACCTCAAGCTTAGGGACATATACAAACTGAAAGTGAAGGGTTGGAGAAAGATATTTCACACAAATGGAGACCAAAGAAAGAAGGAATAGCAACACTCATATCAGATAAAATAGACTTTGAAATAAAGGCCATGGAAAGAGGCAGAAGACAAAACTACATAATGATCAAAGGATCAATCCAAGAGGATATAACAATTATAAATATATATCCACCCAACATGGGAACACCGAAATATTTAAGGCAAATGCTAACAAGTATGAATGGGGAAATTAACAGTAACACAAAAAATAGTGGGAGAGTTGTGTGGACCAGAACTTGATGGTCCAGAGTTGACAATAAGAAAGTAAAAGCGAGAGTGAAAGAGGCTGGTATTCCTTGGTTTATGCAGAAAATCAATAAAGTTCCTGATACAGAGCTTGAACTGCTTCATGTAGGCACCAGGTGCCTTCTCGAGGGGATGAAGACACATTGTGCCTTCTTGAGAGGGGCTTAGAAGCCTGGGTAAGATGGTGAGCTCAGCAGGCTTCTGGGCTTCAAAGAATTAGCCTGAGAGAGAGAGAGAGAGAGAGAGAGAAGGAAGAAAGACATGGGGACACAAGCTCTGATGGAGCAAAGTGTTTATTCAAAATAGTGTGGGTACATATGTCTTACAAGGTAGCTATTTTCAGCAAAGATACAAATCAAAAGTCAGACTTAAAAATTATCAAGGAGACATAAGACAATCCATATCAAAGAGAGAGGGTTGTAAATAATCACTTTTACCGTATGGTTCATAAAAAGGAAGAGAGTCTTAAATAGCTACTTCTCACCGTATGGCGAAACTAATTAAGGAAATGCATGCATTTCTCAGTCTAGGGAGCAGCATGCCACTCCTCTGAATTCCTGAATATTCAGGAATTAATAAGGAACAAAAGACTCATGACAGATCCAGAATAGCACACAGGAAGCCTCCTGTTAAATGCTTCCTGACAGAATTTAATACCCCATTTTCACCTATGTACAGATCAACTAAATAGAAAACTAGCAAGAAAACACAAACTTTAAATGATACAATGAACCAGCTAGATCTAATTAATATTGATAGGACATTTCACCTTAAAACAACGAATTTCACCTTTTTCTCAAAGTCACACGAAAACTTCTCCAGGATAGATTACAACATAGGCCATAAATCTAGCCTTGGTAAATTCCAAAAATTTAAGATCATCTCAGCATCTTTTCTGATCACAATGCGGTAAAATTAGAAGCCAACTGCAGGAATAAAAAGATCTGAAAAATACAAACATATGGAGTCTAAACTACATACATCTGAATAACCAACAAATCACAGAAGAAATTTAAAAAAGAAATCAAAATACGCACAGAAATGAATGAAAAGGAAAGTACAACAACCCACAAGATTCATCGAAAGCAGTGTTAAAAGGAAGGTTCATAGCAATATAAGCCTACCTCAAGAAAGAAGAGATAAATCAGATAAATAACCTAACTGTACAGCTAAAGCAACTAGAAAAGGAAGAAATAAGGAACCTCAGAGTTAGTAGAAGGAAAGAAATCACATAAATTAGGGCAGATATAAATGCAAAAGAAACGAGATCATAGTAAAACTCAACAAAGCTAAAAGCTGGTTCTTCGAGAAGATAAACAAAATAGAGAAACCATTAGCCAGACTGATTAAGAAACAAAAGAAGAATCAAATCAATAAAATTAGAAATGAAAATGGAGAAATCACAACAAACAACACAGAAATGCAAAGGATCATAAGAGATTACTCTCAGCAACTATATGCCAATAAAATGGACAACCTAGAAGAAATGGAAAAATCCTTAGAGGAGCATAACTTTCCGAATCTGAACCCAGAAGAAACAGAAAATGTTAACAGAACCATCGCAACCACAGAAATAAAAACCGTAATCAGAAATCTTCCAACAAACAAAAGCCTGGGACCACATGGCTTCACAGCTGAATTCTACCAAAAATTTAGTGAAGAGCTAACACTTATCTAACTCAAACTCTTACAGAAAATTGCAGAGGAAGGTAAATTTCCAAAGTCATTCTATGAGGCTACCATCACCCTAATACCAAAGCCAAACAAAGATGCCACAGAAAAATAAAACTACAGGGCAAATCACAGATGAACATAAATGCAAAAATCCTTAACAAAATTCTAGCAAACAGAACTCAACAACATATTAAAAAGATCATGCATCATGACCAAGTGGGCTTTATCCTAGGAATTCAAGGATTCTTCAATATTTGCCAATAAATGTGATATGCTGCATAAACAAATTGAAAGATAAAAACCATGTGATTATCTCAATAGATGCAGAAAAAGCCTGTGACAAAATTCAACATCTATTTATGATAAAAATTGTCCACAAAGGAGGCGTAGAAGGAACATACCTCAACATAATAAAAGGCATGTATGATAAACCCACAGCAAACATTACCCTCAATGGTGAAAAATTTAAAGCATTTCCTCTAAGAACAAGACAAGGATGCCCACTCTCACCACTACTATTCAACATAGTTTTGGAAGTTTTGGCCACAGCAATCAGAGCAGAAAAAGAAATAAAAGGAATCCAGATTGGAAAATAAGTAAAACTCTCACTGTTGGCACACGACATGATCCTTTATGTAGAAAACCTTAAAGAATCCATCAGATAATTATTAGAACTAATGAATGAATGCAGTAAAATTGCCATATATAAGATTAACACACCAAAATCCCTTGCAACTGTATTCACGAACAATGAGAAAACAGAAAGAGAAATTAAGGAAATAATTCCATTCACTATTGCAATGAAAAGTATAAAATATTTAGAAATAAATCTACCTAAAGAAACAAAAGACCTATATGTAGAAAACTAAAAAACACTGATAAAAAAAAATAAAAGATGGCACAAATCGATTGGGAAATATATCAGGTTTATGGATTTGAAGAATAAATATACTGAAAATGAGTATATGATTCAAAATAATCTACAGATTCCATGCAATCTCTATCAAGCTACCAATTGTATTTTTCAGAGAATTAGAATAAATAATTTCAAAATTTGTATGGAATTACAAAAAGCCTTGAATAGTCTAAACAAGCTTGAGGAAGAAGAATGGAACTGGAGAAATTAACCTGCTTGACTTCAGGCTATAGTACATAGCAACGGTCATCAAGACAGTTTGGTACTGGCACAAAGACAGAAATATACATCAATAGAACAGAATAGAAAAACCAGAGATAAATTGACACACCTATGGACACCTTATTTTTGACAAAGGATGCAAGAATAAACAATGAAGGAAAGACAATCTCTTTAACAAGTGGTGCTGGGAAAACTGGTCATCTACGTGTAAAAGAATGAAACTAGAACACTTTCAAACACCATACACGAAAATAAACTCAAAATGGATTAAAGATCAAAATGTAAGACCAGAGACCATGAAATTCCTCAAGGAAAACATAGGCAAAATATCTCTGACATAATTCATAGCAGGATCCTTATGACAGAACCCCTAGAGTAATGTAAATAAAAGCAAAACTAAATAAATGGAACCCAACTAAACTTAAAATCATTTGTACAATGAAGCACATTATAAAACAAGGTGAAAAGACAGCCTTCAGAATGAGAGCAACAAATGCAAATGAAGCAACCAACAAAGAATTAATCTCTAAAATATACTAGCAGCTCCTGCAGCTCAATTCCAGAAAAATAAGTGGCCCAATTCAAAAATAGGTCAAAGAACTAAACAGACATTTCTCCAAAGAAGTCCTACAAGTGAATAACCAACATATGCAAAGACGCTCAACATCACTCATTATCATTGACATGCAAATCAAAACCACAATGAGGTACCATTTCACACCGGTCAGAATGGCTGCTATCAAAAAGTTGACACATAACAAATGCTGGAGAGGGTGCAGAGAAAAAGGAACCCTCTTAAACTGTTCGTGGGAATGCAAACTAGTACAACCTCTTTAGAGAATTGTGTGAAGATTCCTTAAAAAGCTGAAAATAGAACAGCCATCTGACCCAGCAATCCCACTGCTGGGCATACACACGAAGAAAACCAGATTTGAAAGAGACCCGTGTATACCAATGTTCATCACAACACTGTTTACAATAACCAGGACATGGAAGCAACCTAGATGTCCATTGGCAGGTGAATGGATTAGAAAGCTATGGTACATTTAAATCTTTAATCCATTTTGAGTTTATTTTTGTGTATGGTTTTAGAAAGTGTTCTAGAATGCATTTGAATCAGTTCTAATGAGTTGGATGAAACTTGAGCCTATTATATAGAGTGAACTGAGTCAGAAAGAAAAACACCAATAGAATATATTAACACATATATTTGGAAATATGAAAGATGGCAATGATGACTCTATATGTGAAACAGCAAAAGAGACATCAATGTAAAAACAGATGTTTGGAGTCTATGGGAGAAGGCGATGGTAGCATGATTTGAGAGAATAGTATTGAAACATGTATATTATCATACGTGGAATTTATCACCAGTCCAGATCTGACACATGAGGCTGGTACACTGGGATTACCCTGAGAGATGATGGGGAAGAAGGTGGGAGTGAGACTCTGGATGGGGCACACATGTACACCCACAGCTGATTCATAGGAATGTATGGCAAAAAATACCATAATATCGTAACTAGCCTGCAATTAAAATCCTAAAAAAAGAATACAATCAATCTGAAAAAAAAAAAAATTGGTAAAAGATAAAGGCTTGTTTGGGCTTCTGTAGCTTTATGTTTCACTGATTATGAATCTTTATTATTATAGTGAGTTTCATGTACACAAGATATAGTTTGGTTTGGAAGTAAAGAATTCAATTGCAATGCAGGATCCATTCAGTTCAATTCATTTCAGCCGCTCAGTCGTGGCTGACTCCTTGTGACCACATGAATCACAGCTCGCCAGGCCTCCCTGTCCATCACCAGCTCCTGGAGTTTACCCAGACTTATGTCCATCGAGTCACTGATGCCATCCAGCCATCTCATCCTCTGTCATCCCATTCTCCTGCTACCCCCACCCTCCCGGAATCAGGGTCTTTTCCAATGAGTCAACACTTTGCACAAGTCTCACACCCATACATGACCACTGGAAAAACCATAGCCTTGACTAGATGGACCTTTGTTGGCAAAGTAATGTCTCGGCTTTTTAATATGCTATCTAGGTTGGTCATAACTTTCCTCCCAAGGAATGAGCGTCTTTTAATTTCAAGGCTGCAATCACCATCTGCAGTGACTTTGGAGCTCCCCAAAGTAAAGTCTGACACTGTTTACAGTGTTTACCCATCTATTTCCCATAAAGTGATGGGACTAGATGCCATGATCTTAGTTTTCTGAATGTTGAGCTTTAAGGCAACCTTTTCACTTTCCTCTTTCACTTTCATCAAGAGGCTTTTTGGTTCCTCTTCATTTTCCGCCATAAGGGTGGTGTCATCTGCATATCTGAGGTTATTGATATACCTCCCAGCAATCTTGATTCCAGTTTGTGCTTCTTCCAGCCCAACATTTACCATGATATACTCTGCATACGAGTTAAGTAAATAGGGTGACAACATACACCCTTGACATACTTCTTTTCCTGTTTGGAGTCACTCTGTTGTTCCAGGTGCAGTTCTAGCTGTTGCTTCCAGACCTGCATACAGGTTTCTCAAGAGACAAGTCAGGAGGTCTGGTATTTCCATCTCTTTCAGAATTTTCCATAGTTTATTGTGATAACAAGATGCAAAATCCATCTCTGTCTCAGAAAGATCCCCTCAGGAGACCATGGCAACCCACTCCATTATTCTTGCCTGAAAAATCCCAAAGACAGAGGAGACTGGTGTGCTTACACCCAATGGGGTGGCAAAGAGTTGGATAGGACTGAGCAACTAAACAACAGGCACACATTCCTAACAGAAACTCTGAAGATCCTACAAATAGATGTGAAAAGCCTCAACCTAAACAAAGCAAAACAAAATGCCTAGACAGTAGAGCTGAATTATAAAAAGCTAAATACTAGAGCTGAATAATACATGATTTTAGGCAATACAAATGTCCCTTACAGTATTGTAAACATTGTGTTCCACATAAGAGAGATGACTAATATAATAACTTACTAGATATGTTCATAAATTAAAGGAAATAAAATCGTCCAGAAGTCAACATAGTATAAAATGTTTTCTGTATTTTATATCTAATTAAGATGAAAACTGGAAAAGAATTTTAAAACAAAGCAGCTACAAAAGATATAGTTTTAGGCTCCCAATTAATGTAATTTTATTTTTATTTTTCCATAGTTCCAAAAATCATTTACAAATAAGAATGAATTTCACTTTAAAACATATTTTTCAAGTTTATCAGGATATTTTATGTTCAAATATAAGAAGATTTTGTATTTTTCAAGCTAAAAATATTTGTACCTTGCAGTGAATTCTTTGTTTCACTGATTTAGTCATAAATAAAAGCACATTGTATGTCTTTACCTTGATAACCTTGTGGTATCACTGTGTATTCAGAATCAACTGTGTGAACATGGGATATGTATTAGTGGGTTCCCCCAGGGACTGTAGGTTGTGCAAAAAGTGTTTTCAAGGCCTTCCAAGCAATTAAAGAAACTCTATGGAATGGAGCAGTGATATCCATGGCAGCCTGTGTTGGTGACAACTGTTTAAGAGGTTCTTCTCTTAATTAAATTCTTCATGGAAGACAATCTTTAAGGATAAGTAGTAAAACTGTGGCCCTATGAAATTATATGTATAGGTTGACTCCTATATACACATCAGTTCAGTTCAGTCACTCAGTCTTGTCTGACTCCTTGTGATCATATGATTCGCATCATGCCAGGCCTCCCTGTCCATCACCAACTCCCGGTGTTTACTGAAACCCATGTGCATCGAGTCGGTGACGTCATCCAGCCATCTCATCCTCTGTCATCCCCTTCTCCTTCTGCCTCCAATCCCTCCCAGCATCAGGGTCTTTTCCAATGAGTCAACTCTTCACTTGAGGTGGCCAAAGTATTGGAGTTTCAGCTTCTTCATCAGTTCTTCCAGTGAACATCCAGGACTGACCTCCTTTATGGATGGTCTGGTTGAATCTCCTTGCAGTCCAAGGGACTCTCAACAGTCTTCTCCAACACCACAGTTCAAAAGCATCAATTCTTCAGCGCTTTCTTCACAGTCCAATTTCCACATCCATACACAACCCCTGGAAAAATCATATACACATAGGTACATGCCTATATATATCTATATATATAGCAAAAATTTGTACCTTGTGAATAATAAATTATTAAAACCTGACCTAAATGACAAGAAATTTTTAGAAATTAAACCAACAACATTTGGATTTACAGGGAAAATATATTCAATTTCTGACATTATTTTAGAATACTGGAGTATGGAGATGGTAATAAAAACAGAACCAGCTTTAACTTGGTTTTATTTTTGTAAAAACCTCTTCGTGGGCAATGCCCCAGTATTTCCTGCACTGGATGTGGGCCACTTCTTCTGCCCCTCATGTGATCGGCATACTGCTCTATTCTAAATTCCTTAGCTAAAAAGTGCTTAATCAATATTGCTTTTGTGACCTCCCAAAACCGTCATTCTTTCCCTTCCTTTCTTTCTCCCTCGTTCTTTCCTTTTTTTTTCTTATTATACAATTGCTTAAGTTTGCTTTACATTTATACTTATTATAAAATACTGGTTCTATTCCCCATTTTGAACAATACATCCTTGAGTTCATGGTACAGTTAATATTTTGTACCTCCCACTCCCCAACCTCTGTATTGCCCCACCCCCTTCTCCCTCCCCAGTAGTAACCAGTAGGTGGTTCTCCAAATCTGTGAGCCTCTCTCTTTCTCATGTTCTCTACTTTGTGGTATTTTAAGATTCTATATGTGACATCATACAGTATTTTTTCTTTCTTGTTATACTTAGTATTTTACCTTCCATGTTACTGCAAACGGCAATATTGCATTCTTTTTATGGCTGAGTATCATCCTATAGATCTTCCTTGGTGACTCAGTGGCAAAGAATCTGCCTGTGAAGCAAGAGATGTGGGTTTAATACCTATATAAGGAAGATACCTTGGAAAAGGAAATGGTAACGCACTGAATTATTCTTGCCTGGAAAATTCCATGGACAGAGGAGCTTGGAGGGATAGAGTCTATAGGGTTGCAAAGAGTGGGATATTACTTAGTGACTGAACAATTACAAGTGTCCCATTGTAGATACAATGCCATCTTTATCCATTCATCTACTTTCTGATGGACTTTTAGGTTGATTCCATGTCTTGGAGAATGGTGTGCTTCAAGGACATTGGGGCATGTGTGCCTTTTTAAATAACATTGTATTGAGTATATATATATATATATAGAGAGAGAGAGACTGTTGTTCCATGTATATATATGTATGTTCCATGTGTATATATATATGTATATATACCAGAAACACACTGATGGTTCATATGTATTTCTTTGTTTGGTTTTCTGAGAAATTTCCATACTGAAAACCACCATTATTTTACAGTATAACAAGGGCTCCCTTTTAGTAAGCAAGTTTGAGTATTTGATGCTGTTGGTGGCTAACATCATATCTTGAAGTGTAATAAACACTACTATGAGGTAGGAGCCCTAGGGTCAACTATTTTTTAAGCCTTCTAACTAATGGCACTGCCACCACACACATGACACAGCTCCACAGCTATGTTCCCACCTCCGCACTCACACACAGAAACACCAAGTCCTCTTCCTCTTCTCCCATGGGAAGGGTATCTTTGGGGCTCGGTTTGGAACCATTTCTTCTCCCTATTTTCTTTCATCCATACTTGAGTGCTTTAAAAAAACATACCTTTATCTAGATGTACCTTTGTTGCCAAAGAAATGTCTCTGCTTTTTAATATGCTGTCTAAGTTGGTTATAGTTTTTCTTCCAAGGAGCAATGGCTTTTAATTTCATGGCTGCATTCATCATTTGCAGTGATATTGGAGCCGATGAAAATTAAGTCTGTCACTGTTTCCGCTATTTCCCCATCTATCTGCCCTGAGGTTGTGGGACCAGATTCCTTGAATTTAGTTTTCAAATATTGAGGTTTAAGCCAGCTTTTTCACTCTCTTAGGTTCTTTATTTCCTTATCATTTTTTCCAATACTGGCGGTGTCAACTGAATTTCTCAGGTTATTGATATTTCTACCAAAAATCTTGATTCCAGTTTGTACTTCATCCAGCCTGGCATTTCATATGATGTGCTCTGCCTATAAGATAAATAAGCAGGGTGAAAATATACATCCTTGACGTACTCCTTTCCCAATTTGGAAACAGACTGTTGTTCCATGTCTGGTTCTAACAGCTGCTTCTTGATCTGCATACAGATTTCTCAGAAGGCAGGTAAGGTGGCCTGGTCTTCCCATCTCTTGAAGAACTTTCCACAGCTTGCATTGATTCTGGTGTGCTTCAGTCCATGGAGTCAAGAAGAATTGGACATGACTGAGCAACTGAACTGAGCTGAACTGAAAACAGTCAAGGCATTGGCATAATCAATAAAGCAGAAGTAGATGTTTTCCTGGAATTCCCTTGCTTTTTCTATGATCCAACAGACGTTGACAATTTGATCTCTGGTTTCTCTGCCTTTTCTAAATCCAGCTTGAACATCTGGAGTTTCTCTGTTCACATATTGTTAAAGCCTCACTTGGAAAACTTTGAACATTACTTCACTAGCGTGTGAGGTGAGTGAAGTTATGCAGTAGTTTGTACATTCTTTGGTATTGCCTTTCTTTGGGAGTGGAGGGAATACTAAAGACAGGATTGGAAAAGTTTTAAATGGAAAGTTTAAAGTGGAAAGTTAAAATGAAGTTGCTCAGTCATGATCAACTCTTTGGTACCCCATGGACTCTAGCCTACTATGCTTCTCTGTCCATGGGATTTTCCAGGTGAGAGTACTGGAGTGGGTTGCCTTTCCTTCTCCAAGGGATATTCCTGGCCTAGGGATTGAACCCATGTCTCCCTCATTGCAGACAGACACTTTACCATCTGAACCACAAGGGAAGTCAATGGAATATTAGTCATAAAAAGGGAAATATTTGAGTCATTTCTAATGAGATGAATGAATCTAGAGCCTATATAGCAGAGTGAAGTACATCAGAAAGCATAACATACAAATTGTATTGCAATGCATATATACAGAATCTGGAAATATGGTACAGAAGAATTTATTTGCAGGAATATTAATGAGAAGGACATAGAGAACAGAAAAATGGACTTGTGGCAAGGGAAGGGGAGGGTGAGTTGTATGGAGAGAGTAGCATGGAAACTTACATTACCATATGTAAAATAGATATCCAGCAGAAACTTATTGTATGTCTCAGGAAACTCAAACAGGGGCTCTTTATCAACCTAAGGGATCAGGGACATGTGAGGATTATGTAAGAGGGAGGGGATGTATGTATACCTGTATCTGATTCTTATTGAGGTTTGACAGAAAACAACAAAGTTTTGTAAAGCCAGTACATTAAATTTTTATTTACAGTTTATTTAATAGCCATACATTAAAAAATTTAAAATTATTAAATAAAAAGTAAATAAAGTGAACATGATATTAAAACAAGAAAAAAGTTGAAATGATTCAAATGTCAATCAACTGGTGATAGAAAAAATAAAACATGCAGTGTAATATTATTCATCAAATGAATGTAGTTCTGATACATGCTATAACATGCTATAGCTCTGGAATGATTATGTTAATTAAAATAAATCAGGCCCCAAATGCTGCATATTGCATTACTCTGTTCATATGAATGAATATGCCCCAGATTAGGTAATTATCTTAAGACAGAAAATAGAGATGTGGATGCCAAGTCCCAGATGAAGGGGGAAATGAAAAATGTATGCCAACTGGACAGTGTTTCCCATTGTAGTCATGAAAATATTATAGAATGAAGAAGTGGTTGTGGTTATGCAACCTATGAATCCAAACAATGAATTATACACATTAGCTAGTAAATTCATGGTACATGAACAACATGACAATAAATAAAAAGCTTTTTTTGAAGATAACTACTAACTTATCTTCTATGTCCAGGAAAATAATCTTTCAAACACAAAGCAGAAGGAGATATTCTCAAACAAACAAAAATTTGGGGAACTCATTCTCAGCAGATATCTGGTCTGTAAGAAATGTAAGAAGTAGTTATTTACACAGACTAAGATGATGATAAAGATAAACTATGAGCTAAGAAAGAGTGTCATAAAAATTAAAAGAAACCAAAATAAAATGAAAGTTTCCCTCTTATTAATTGGTGTATGTTTGTTTGGACTTCTCCATCTTTATTTTTCACTGATTATCAATCTTAATAATTAAAGTCGGTTTACTCTGCAAATATATATTTGGCTAAATGGTAAAGAACCAGCCAGCAATGCTAGAGCTATAGCAGACACAAGTTCCATCCCTGGGTCAGGAAGATCCCCTGGAGGAGCGCGTGACAACCCACTCCAGTATTCTTTCCAGGAAAACTCCCATGGACAGAGGAGCCTGGTAGGCTTATAATCCATGGAGAAGTAAAGAGTTGGGCAAGACTTAGCAACTAAACATCAACATAGAAACATTCCTACAAAGATTCTTAAGATACTAGAAATAGATGAGAAAATTCTGAGCCTAAACAAAGTGAAACAAAATCCTAGACAGTAGAGCTGAATCATGAGAGCTTTTAGGCAATGAAAGTCTCCAACTGTAGTGTAAACAGTATGCTTCACAGAATAGAGAGGAATCATTTTTAATAGCCATTCCATAGAACATCTTTCTAGTTACACTCATAAATTAAAGGAAATAAAAATGTGCAGCAAATAAACATAGTATAAAATTGATTGATCATTTTATATCTAATTATGACTGTAAAAGTGTAAGGGACATTTTAAGAAAAAATAATCTGTGAAAGATACAGTTCAAGCAACCCAAATTAACCGAATTTTATTTTCTTTGGGCCACTGTTTCAAAATAACTGACAATTAAGAGTGAACTTCACTTTAAGACATTTTCAAGTTAAGCAAGATACTTTATCTTCCAATATAAGAAGATTTTGTATTGTTCAGCTAAAAAATCTTGTACTTTGCATGAATACTTTATTTCACTTATCTAGACATAAATAAAGGCACATTGTTTGGTAGTTTATGTCTAAGAATGCTAAAAAATACTCACAGAAAAACATGTTTGTGCTTTATTGACTATGCCAAAGCCTTTGGCTGTGCGGATCACAATAAACTGTGGAAAATTTTGAAAGAGATGGGAATACCAGACGACATGACCTGCCTCTTGAGAAACCTGTATGCAGGTCAGGAAGCAACAGTGAGACCTGGACATGGAACAGCAGACTGGTTCCAAATAGGAAAAGAAGTACATCAAGGTTGTATATTGTCAGCCTGCTTATTTAGCTTACTTGCAGAGTACATCATGAGAAAGGCTGGACTGGAAGAAGCACAAGCTGAAATCAAGATTGCCACGAGAAATATCAGTAACCTCAGATATGCAGATGACACCAATCTTATGGCAGAAAGTGAAGAAGAACTAAGAGGACTAAAGGCGATGACAGAGTGGATGGATGGATGCCATCACTGACTCGATGGACATGAGTTTGAGTAAACTCCAGGAGTTGGTGATGGACAGGGAGGCCTGGCATGCTACGATTCATGGGGTCGCAGAGTTGGACACTACAGAGCAACTGAACTGAACTGAACTTGCTATTGTGTAAGATGAATGCAATTGTGTGGTAGTTTGAACATTCTTTAGCATTGGCTTTTTTTGTATTGAAATGATAACTGACCTTTTCCAATCCTGTGGGCACTGCTGAGACTTCCAGATTTCCTGGCATATTGAGTGCAGCAGCATTTTAACAGCATCATCTTTTAGGATTTGAAATAGCTCAACTGGAATTCCATCACCTCCACTAGCTTTGCTCAAGGCCCACTTGACTTCACATTCCAGGATGTTTGGATCTAGGCGAGTGATCTGGTCCATGAAGATCTCTCTTTTAGTTCTGTGTATTCTTGCCACTTCTTCTTAATATATTCTGCTTCTGTTAGGTCCATACCATTTCTGTCCTTCATTGTGCTCATCTTTGCATGAAAGTTCCTTGTGATCTCTCATTTTCTTGAAGAGATTGCTAGTCTTTCCCACTCTCTTGTATTCCTCTAATTCTTTGCACTAATCACTGAGGAAAGTTTTCTTATCTCCCCTTGCTAGTCTTTGAAACTCTGCATTCAAATGGGTTAATTTGTCTTTTTGTATACACTTTTCATGTTGATGTGCTTAATCACTGCCTCCTATACAATGTCACAGACCTCATTAGTTATCAAGGCATTATTCTCCAAAATGTACAAATAGCTCATGCAGGCCAGTGTTAAAAAAAAGAAAGAAACGCAACTCAATAAAAAATGAGCAGATCTAAATAGACACTTTTCCAAAGAAGACATACAGATGATCATAAAACACATGAAAATATGCTCATCATCATTAATTATTAGCGAAAGGCACATCAGAACTACAATGAGGTAGTTCTGACTTCACTCCAGTCAGAACAGCCAACACCAAAAATTCTACAAACAATATTTTCTGGAGACTGTGTGGAGAAAAGGGAATCCTTTTGCACCATCAGTGGGTATGTGAACCAGTAGAACCACTATTGTGAACAGTAGGTCAGCTCCTTAAAAAAAAACAAAACAAAACAAAACAAAACAACAAAAAACTAAAAACAGAAATACCATATGATTCAGCAACCCCACTTGGGCATATTCCTGGAGAAAACCTTTACCTCAAACTGCATGCACTCCAATCTTCATTGTTGCACTATCTGTTGTAGCCAAACTATTCAACATTTTTTAATCATAACAAAAATGGGAAAAAAAAAGAAAATCAAAACCTTGAAGAAAACAAACTCTAAACCAGGGATCAAATTACTAAGTATTTGTAAATGTAAAGACTTAAAGAGAAGCAAAGCAATAAGCAAATTTCAAAACCAAGTTTCATATTAACATTTAATTTGCAGAAAAGATTATTTTATACTAAAAGAGTTAGCATACCCTCATCTCCCCATCCTGGGGACTCAGAATTCTGAGCCAATGGTAAATTGAGATCATGGGTAATTTTTTTTTTCTTTGTACTTTTCTAAGAACTTAAATTTTCTGTTATGAGCATGTATCAATTTTTAACACAGCTATACAATATGTTTTCCAACATGAGTAGAATACATTTGGATTTTATAAATTACATTCATAAGTATTCTTCTATTTCACCATGAGAGGACAGCAAAAGCACAGTAAATATTTACTCATACATGTATATTCATTTGAGAGAATATATCTGGATTTTCTAGTCACTAAGTCATATCCGACTCTTGCGACCCCATGGACTGTAGCCTGCCAGGCTCCTCTGTCCATGGGATTCTCCAGGCAAGAATACTGGAGTGGGTTACCATTTCCTCTCCACATATACTCTGAAGAGTACCTTGGACTGCAAGCAGCTCAAACCAGTCAATTCTAAAGGAAATCAGTCCTGAATAGTCATTGGAAGGACTGATGCTGAAACTGAAACTCCAATACTTTGGCCAATTGATGTGAACAACTGATTCATTAGAAAGACTGGGAAAGACTGTAGGCAGGAGGAGAAGGGGATGGCAGAGGATGAGATGGTTGAATGGCATCACCCAATTGATGGACCTGAGTTTGAGCAAGCTCCAGGTGTTGTTGATGGATAGGGAGGTCTGGCTAAAGCCCATGGGGTTGCAGAGTCAGACAGGACTGAACGACTGAACTGGACTGACATACACATAAAATCATAACACAGCCTCAAAATGGATGTACTATACCAAGAGTACTATACTAAACACATTTTTTCCTTTACAAAACACATTTTAATATATTCACAAAAATTACCACAGATCAATACCTCTGTGTATGGCTAAAAGAATCCTAAAATCTGTACAGCTATAACAATAAGGCCTTTTGAGGCAACGTGCTTTGACAGAGAGATGATCATACTAAATTAAATGAGTCACACAGAGAAAGACAAACACCAAATAACACTTAAATGTGGAATTTAAGATATGACACAAATGAACATCTGTGTGAAACAGAAACAAACTCTTTGGCATAGAGAAGAGTTGTGGCTTCCAAGGCAGAGAGAATTCGTGGAGTAAGAAATTGGGGTTAAGAGATATAAACCAGAGTATCTAGCATGGATAAACTAGCTCCTACTGTAGACCACAGAGAAACATATTCAGCATGAAATGATAAATTATAATGAAATATATATATATATATATAATTATATGTATATAATTTTATGTATATGTATATATGTATATCATGTAATTACATATATATAATTTCCCTGGCAGTCCAGTGGTTAAGACTCCACATTTCCAGTTGAAGGGATGCAGGTTCAATAACTGATCAGGGAACTAATCTCACATGCTGCACTGGGTCACAAAAAAAAAAAAAAAAAAAAAAAAAAAAAACCTGAATGAAATAACATATACCTGTACACAATGTATATATACACATGTATTTGTATAACTGAATCACTTTGCTGTAAATCAGAAATTAACATAACATTGTAAATGAACTCTACTTCAGATAAAAATAACATGATTGGGGAAAAAAGATTGGTATGTTTCATTTTATGTAAAGTTTATCTTGAAAGAAAATTGCTATAAATAAACACGGCTCACTACTTCATGACAACATTGCTGAAATACTTAAGGAGACACATACTGAAGTTTGCAATTTGCCACAAAATTCACCAAGGAACAAGATCAATTGATGATAAAGGGATCGACAGGTGACAAAGGAAGAATTGTAAAATGATTACAAAAACAAGACCTCTACATAGGATGTCTACAAGAGACACACCTCAAACCAAGGAATAGTGAAAGTGAAGGACTGTAGAAGTCCTTCATATTTCATGCAAATGAAGACCAAAAGAAAGCAGGAGTAACAATGCTCATATCAAATAAAATAGACTTTGAAATAAACGCCAAGAAAAGAGACAAAGAAGGACACTGTAAAACATTCAAAGGATCAATCCACGAAGAAGATATAACAATTATATATCTATATGCACCCAACATAGGAGCACCTCAACATATAAGGCAAATGTTAACAAGTATGAAATCGGAAACAGTGGGAAAAGTGGCTGATTTAATTTTGGGGGGGTTCCAAAATCATGGCAGATAGTAATTGAAGCCATGACCTTCACTCCCAACCCCCACCAGTCACATTTTAAATTGTTGTTATAAATCACTGCTTCTACTTTGGTTTTGCACTTCTTTGGATTTTGTTTTCTCTCTCTCTCTTTTTTTTTTTTTTGGTCTTTTTCTAATTTAAAATTTTTAAACCTATTGTTATTTTTTCTACATTTATTACTTCGTTTGCTTTTCTTACTGTTCTTTACCACTTGCAGTTCATCTTTAATGTAGATAAATCTTTATCTACCTTGGTTTAACTTTGTGCATCTATTATTTCTCTCTTTACTTTCTTTCCTTTCCTCTGAACATATTTGTTAGTTTTATTTTCATTGCTTTATTCCCCAGTTACAACTTTGCTCTAGTTTTGTTTTCCAGTTTGTGGTTTAGTTAGTTGTGTTCTGGTTGACATAATTTTGGTTTTCTTCATTTGCCGGATCAATTCTTTGAACTTTATTTTTGTTGGACTGTTGACTTTTCTTATGGGTGTATATGTATAAGTGTATATTTCATTACAGTTTTTATTGCCGCTATAAACTTCTGCCTCTATGTTGGTCTTTTGCCATTCTGTAGAGTGTTCTTTCTTTCTTTTTTACTTTTTTCTTCCATTTTATTTCTCTTTCTTATAAATTTAATTTTTAATTTTTTAAACTTATTGTATTTTTCCACATTTATTCCTTTGTTTGCCTTTCTTACTCTTCTTTTCCCCTTGCAGGTATATATTTCCTCATCTCCTTCTTTTACCATTCCATATCTATTCTTTCTTTTCTTTCTTTCCTTTCCATTCAACATATTTGTAAGGTTTGTTTTCATTGCGTTATTCCCCTTTTAAAAACATGCTCTAACTTTCTTTTCCAGTTTGTGCTTTAGTTATTTTAGTTCTGGTACACATACTCTTAACTGGTTAATATAATTTTTATTTATTTTGTTTGCTGGCTCAATCGACAGTTCTTTATTTTTGCTGGAATCTTTTCATTTTGCTCATGGGTGTATATTCATTTATTTTCATTATTATTTGCCCAATTGTGCAAATGCCACTTGTCTGGGCTTCATCTCTGGTTTATATTTTTTTTTATACTTCTTATAATCTCATTTAATGCCATTAAAATGCCTCTTGTGGAATCTTCTTTCCTGACCAGAGATCAAGCCTTGAACCATTGGTGTGAGAGCATAGATTGCAAGATCCTAGACTACCAGAGAATGAACACCAGGCACTATCAAATAGTGAGAACTCACACAATGGAGACCACTTGAATACATGACCTGGCATCACCCAACCACCAGTAGCACTCTGTGCAGGACAACTCATCCAAAAAACAGACAAAACAAAAATAAAATCCCAATCATGCGCAGACATGATTACCACCTCACTCAGCTTTGCCTGAAAAAGGAAAAACAACAAAAAAAACTCAGTACAAATCCTACCCTATATGAAACCCCACTGGACCAACATTAGGACAGCAGAAACCAAAAGGAACAAACAGTTCAAACTTGAATTCAACCTTCAACCTGGGAAAAGAGACCCCAAACACAATAAGTTAAAAAAAAAAAAAAAAAGACAATGAAAAGGCAGAGAAATACTACACAAATGAAGTAACAAGTTAGAAACACAAAATCCAAATAAATGAAGAGGAAATGAAGAGGTAGTTTACAAAAACTACCTGAAAAAGAATTCAGAATAGTGAAAATAAAGATGATCAAATAGCTTGAAAACAAAATGGAGAAAATGCAACAATCATTGATTAGAAAGCTACACAAATTAAAGAATAAACATACAGGGACAAACAACATAATTACTGAAATTAAAAATACTCTAAAAGAAATCAATAGCATAGAATATCTGAAGCAGAGAACCAAACAGTGAGCTTGAAGATAAAATGCTGGAACTAACTGCTGAAGATCTGAATAAAGGAAACAGAACGACAAGAACAGAGGAAAGTCTCAGAGATCACAGGGACAATATCAAACACACCAACACTCAATTTACTGGGGTCCCAGAAGAAGAGAAGAAGAAAGGCTATGAGAAAAATTTGGAAGATATTATAGTTGAAAATTTCCTGAACAAGGAAAATAAATAGTCATCAAGTTCAAGAGGCACAAAGAGGACAAACCAAGGAGAAACAAGGCAAGACACATGCAAATCAAATTAACAAATACAAAGCACAGAGAAAGAATACTAAAAGCAGCAAAGGTGAAGCACAAAGGAACATAGACGGGAAACGCCATACACTTAACAGCTGTTCTTTCAGCAGAAACTCTGAAGGTCAGAAGTGAAAGCAGAATGTTTTAAAACTTCTGAAAGGAAAAAAATATATATACATCCAAGATTACTGTACCCAGGAAGGATCTCATTCAAAATTAATGGAGAAACAAAAGCTGTTCAGAAAAGCATAAGTTAAGACAATTCACTATCACCAAATCTGCTCTACAACAAAGGTTAAAGTGACTTATAAAGTCAAGAAATAGGAAAGAAGAAAAAACATCTACAAAGTCAACCTCAAACAGTTAAGAAAATGGCAATAGGAACATATATATCAGTAATTACCTTAAATATAAATGGATTAAGTGCTCCAACCAAAAAACACAGACTGGCTGAGTGGATGCAAAAGCAAGACCCATATATATGTTGTTTACAAGAACCAATTTCAAACCTGAAGGCACATGTAGACTGAAAGTGAGAGGATGGAAAAATATATTACATGTAAAAGGGAAGCAAAGAGAGGTGCAGTTGCAATCTTCATATCAGACAATAGAGACCTTAAATTTAAGATTGTAAGATATAAGGTAGGACACTACATAATGATCAAGGGATCTATCCAAGATGAAGCGATAACAATTGTAAATATCTTTGAACCCTACATTGGAGCCCCTGAATCCATAAGACAAACCATTAACAGATATAAAAGGAGAAACTGACAACAAATTCCCAGTAGGAAACTTTAACACCCCATTCACACTAATGGACGCATAATGAAAACAAAATTAGTAAGGAGACACATGTCTTCCATGATATATTAGATGAGTTGGATCTCATTGATATCTTCAGGACATCCCATCCAAATGAAAAAGAACACACCTTCTCAAGAGCATACGGAACATTCTCTAGGATAAACCACACATTGGCCACTAATCAAACCTCAGTAAATTGAAAAAATTGAAATCATATCAAGCATCTTTTCTGACTACAATCCTATGAAACTACATATCAATTACAAGAAACACACTGTAAGAAACAGAAACGTATTCAGGTTAGACAACATGTTTCTAAATAACCACAGGTTACTTTGGAAATAAAAAAAAAAAAAAATCATAGAAACAAATGACAATAAAAACACAACTCAAAACCTATGGGATGCAGCAAAAGCATTTCTAAGTGCAAAGTTTATAGCAATATAAGTCTACCTAGGAAACAATAAAAACTATCTATTGAATAGATAACCTAACTTGACACTTAAAACAACTGGAAAACCAACAACAACAACAACAACAAAAAAGCACCAAAATAAGTAGAAGGAAATAAATCATAAAGATCCAAGCAGAAATAGAAGAAAAAGAAACAAAAGAAATAACTGTAAAGAATAATAAAATGAAAGCTGGTTCCTTGAGAAGATAAGCAAAATTGACAAACCATTAACCAGAGTCATCAAGATAAAAAGAGAGAAGAATCACACCAACAAAATTAGAAACAAAAAGGTAGACGTTACAACAGACGGTTCAAAAATACAAAGGATTTTAAGAGATTATTATGAACAATGTTATGGAAATAAAATGGTTAATCTGGAAGAAATGGACAGGTTCTTAGAAAAGCTTGATCTTCCAAGGCTGAACCAGGAAGAAGTAGAAATTAAGAAAAATCCAGTTACAAGCTCTAAATAGATGTTGCGACCAAAAAAAAAAAAAAAAAAAAAAAAAAAAAATCTCCCAAAATACAAAAGCTCAGGAGCAGATGATTTCACATATGAATTCTGAAAAACATTTAGAGATGAACTAATGCCTATACTTCTAAAACTCTATCAGAAAATTGAAGAGGAAGAAACACTTCCAAACTCATTCTCCAAGGCCACCGTCACCCTGATAACAAAATGTAACATACAACACCACAAAAGAAAGCTACAGGCCAATATCACTGATGAATGTAGATGCAAAAATCCTCAAAAAATTTGTATCAAGCAGAATTCAACAACACATCTAAAAGCTCACACACCATGATCAAGATGGGTTTATTCCAAGAAAGAAAGGATTCTTCGACATAGGCAAATCAATCAATGTGATACACAATATTAACCAATGGAAAGATAAAAACCATATGATCATCTCAATAGATGCAGAAAAAGCCTTTGGCAGAATTCAACAGCCATTTATGATGAAAACTCTTAAAAAAAAAAAAGGTGGGGGCTTAGAAGGAATCTACCTTCACATAGTAAAGGCTATATGTGAAAAGATCACAACGAGCATTATTCTTAGTGGTGAAACACAGAAAGCTTTCCCCCTATAATTGTGAACAAGACAAGGGTGTCTGCTTTCACCACTATTATTCCAGATAGTTTTTGAAGTCCTTCCTCAGCAATCAGAGAAGAAAAAGAAATCAGAGAGAGATCGGAAAAGAAGAAGTAAAGCTATCACTGTTTGTAGATGACACAATACTGGAGATGACACAGAAAGCCCTAAATATACTATCAGAGAATTACTAGAGCTAATCAGTGAATTCTGCTAAGTCACAGGATACAAATTCATAACACAGAAATCACTTGCATTCCCATATGCTAACCATGAAAAAATCAGAAATAGAAATTAAGGAATCAATCCCATTCACCATTACAATAAAAAGAATAAAACATCCAGGAAAAACTTACTTAAGAGTTTGGGAGGGGAAAGAACTGCATACAGAAAACTATAAGAAACTGAAGAAAGAAATCAAAGATGACATAAACAGATGGACAGAAATTCCATGTTCCTGTGTAGGAAGAATCAATATCATGAAAACTGACTATACTACAAAATGCAGAGTCACTGCGAACTATACCAAATTACCAATGATTTTTTAACAGCACCAGAACAAAACATTTCACAATTCATATGGAAACACAAAACACCCCAAATAACCAAAGCAATCCTGAGACAGAGGAATGGAGCTGGGGGAATCAACCTTCCTGACTTCAGATTATACTACAAAACTGCAGTCATCAAAAAGTATGTTACTGGATGCATGAGACAAGTGCTCGGGCCAGTTGCACTGGGAAGACCCAGAGGAATCGGGTGGAGAGGGAGGTGGGAGGGGGGATCAGGAAGGGGAATACATGTAGCTCCTCGGCTGATTCATGTCAGTGTATGACATAACCCACTGAAATGTTGTGAAGTAATTAGCCTACAACTAATAAAAAAAAAAAAAAGCACATAAAAAAATAAATAAATAAACAAAAAAGTATGTTACTGGAACAGAAATAGAAATCTATGGAACAAGATAGAAAGCATAGAAATAAACCCATGCACCTATGGGTACCTTATTTTTGACAAAGGAGGTTAAGAATATACAATGGGGAAAATACAGCCTTTCAATAAGTGGTTCCAGCAAAACTGGACAGCTACATGTAAAAGAATGAAATTAGAACACTTCCTAACACAGTATATGAAGATCAACTCAAAATAGGCTAAAGACCTAAATGTTAGACCAGAAACTGTAAAACACTTAGAGGAAAACATAAGAAGAAGAGTCAAAGACATAAATAAAAGCAAGATCTACTATGACCCACCTCCTGAAGTAATGGAAATATAAACAAAAGTAAATAAGTGGGACCTAATTAAACTTAAATCCTGCAAGAGAAACCATAAGCAATGTGAAAATACAATCCTCAGAATGGGAGAAAATAATAGCAATGAAACAACTGACAAAGGATTAATTTCCAAAATATAAAAGCAGCTTATACAACTTAATACCAGGAAAAGAAACAATGCAATCAAATAGTGGGAAAATTAAAAAGTGGGGGAAAAGACATAAAAAGACATTTTTCCAAAGAATACATGTGGATGGCTAATAAAAACATGAAAAGATGCTCAATATCACTCATTATTAGAGAAATACAAATCAAAACTACAATGAGATATCATCCAACACCAGTCAGAATATTCATTATCAAAAAGTCTGCAAACAGTAAGTTCTGGAGAGGTTGTGAAGCAAAGGGAAACCTCTTGAACTATTGGTGTCAACGTAAACTGATACAGCCACTATGGAAGATGTTACAGAGATTCCTTAAAAAGCTAGAAATAAATATATGAGCCAGAAATCCCACTCCTAGGCATATACCCTGAGGAAACCAAACAGAGAAAGGCACAGGTATGTCATTGTTCATTGCAGTACTACTTATAATTGGTAGAACATGGAAACAACCTAGATGTCTATGGACAGATGAATGGATAAAGAAGTTGTGGTATGTATATACATAATGGAATACTAAGTTCAGGCGCTTAGTCGTGTCTGATTTTGGTGATCCCGTGGACTGCTGTCCCTCAGACTTCCCTGTTCCTGTCCCTCGCCAACTTCTAGAGCTTGCTAAAACTGATATCCATCGAGCCAATGGCGCTAACCAACCATCTCATCCTCTCGTCCCCTTTTACTCTTGCTTTCAGTCTTTTCCAACATCATCAGACTTTTTACCAGTGAGTCAGTTCTTTGCATAAGGTAGCTAAATTACTGGAGTTTCATCTTCAGCATCAGTCCTTTCGATGCATATTCAGATTTTCTATAGGATTGCCTGGTTTACTCTACTTGCAGTCCAAGGTACTATCCAGAGTATATGTGGGTATAAAAAAATATTAATTGTACTTATGCTCCCCTCTCATAGAGAAAGAAAGAATGCTTATGAATGAAATTTATTAAATCCAGATGTAGTCTTTACATGTTGAAAAAGATACTATATAACTTTATTAAAAATTAATATGTGCTCAGAACAGAAAATGTAAATTTGCCAGAAAAATACAAAGAAAAAAATACTACCCATGATTTCATTTTACCTTTAGCTCAGAATTCTTAGTTGCTGAATGGGGAGATGAAAAGATTACAGTGCACTAGTTCTTTTAGTAGAAATCATCTTTTCTGCTGTTAGAATGGTAACAAAGAACTTAGTTTTGATACTTGCTTTGTTTACTTATCTTTAAGCCTCTACTTTTACAAATACCTAGGAGTTTGACACCCTGTTTAGAGACTGCTTGCTTCAAGTTGATTTTTTTTTTCTTTTTGATATTTTCTATGATTAAAAAAAAAGTTAACATGTCTTGGCTATGGTAAATTGTGATACAGTGAACATTGGGTTGCATGAATCATTTGGAATTAAGGTTTTCTCCAGAAATATGCCCAGGCTGTTAGAATGGTAACAAAGAACTTAGTTTTGATACTTGCTTTGTTTACTTATCTTTAAGCCTCTACTTTTACAAATACCTAGGAGTTTGACACCCTGTTTAGAGACTGCTTACTTCAAGATGATTTTTTTTTTCTTTTTGATATTTTCTATGATTAAAAAAAAGTTAACATGTCTTAGCTATGGTAAATTGTGCTACAGTGAACATTGGGTTGCATGAATCATTTGGAATTAAGGTTTTCTCCAGAAATATGCCCAGGAGTAGGATTGCTGGGACATATGGTAATTCCAGTTTTAGTTTTCAAAAGAGCTGCCATAGTGACTGTACCAATGTAGATGCCCCCAGACAGTACAGAGGGTCCCCTTTTCTCCACACCCTATACAGGAATTACTGTTTATAGAATTTTTGATGATGACTGTTTGGACTGGTGTGAAGTGATACATCACTGTAGTTTTGCATTGCATTTCTCTAATAATTAGTGATGTTGAATTTCTTTTCATGTGTTTGTTGGTGATCATTATGTCATCTTTGGAGAAGAGTCTATTTAGATGTGCCCATTGTTTTATTTATTTATTTATTCATTTTTATATTGGGCTACATGAGCTGTTTGTATATTTTGGAGAATAGCTTGATAACTATGAAAACCATCTGTGTAGCACAAGGAACTATCCTCAACATTGCAAAAAGGAAAGCTCAGAGATAAATCTATACACCTATGGTCACTTAATCAATAATAAAGAGGGCTAAAATATACAATTGAGAGAAGACTGTCTCTTCAATAAGGTGCCAGGAAAAGTGGACAGCTACATGCCAAAGAATTAAATTAGAACGCTGCTGCTCCTGCTGCTGCTGCTAAGTCACTTCAGTTGGGTCTGACTCTGTGCGACCCCATAGATGGCAGCGCACCAGGCTCCCGTGTCCCTGGGATTCTCCAGGCACGATCACTGGAGTGGCTTGCCATGTCCTTCTCCGAAGCATGAAAGTGAAAAGTGAAAGTGAAGTCCCTCAGTCGTGTGTGACTCTTAGTGACCCCATGGACTGCGGCCTAACAAGCTCCTCCATAAAATTAGAACACTACCTGATATCAATACCAAAAAACAAACAAACAAAAAAACCTCAAAAAACAAAAACAAAATCAAAACCTCAAAATGGATCAAAGACCTAATGTAAGACCAGACACTTTATAAAAGACTTAGGGAAAAACAGGGAAAACGCTATTTGACCTAAACCACAGATCTTTCTTGAGCCATCTCACAGATCTTTTCTGAGCCATCCCATAGAGAAATGAAAATAAAAGCAAACAAATGGGACATAATTAAACTTCAAAGCTTTGCACAAAGAAGCAAACCATAAACAAAATTACAACACAACCCTCAGAATGGAAGAAATTATTTACATAGTAACAAAGGATTCATCTTCAAAGTATACAAAGAGCTCATGTAGCTCAATATCAAAAAACAAACAAACCAACCAATGAAAAAATGGGTAAGGACACCACTGGTGGTCCAATGGTTAAGAATCCCATTGACAATGCAGGAAACAAGGGTTTGATTCCTGCTTTTTGAAGATTCCACATGCCAAGGATCAGTTAAACCAATGCACCACAACTACTGAGCCCTCACTGTTCAACAACTGAAACCTGTATACCCTAGATCCCTTGCTCTTCAAGAAGAGAAGCCACAACAATGAGAACTCCTCGTACTCAACTAGAAAGTAACCCCCACTCACCACAACTACAGAAAAGCTCATGCATGGCAGGGAGACACAGTGCAGCAAAAAACAAATAAATTTTTTTAAATGGACAGAAGATCTAAATATACATTTCTCCAAAGAAGACATACAGATGGCCAAGAAGTATATGTAAATAAGCTTGGCATCCCTAATTATTAAAGAAATGCAAATCAACACCACAATGAGGTATCATGTCACACCAGTCATAATGGTCACCATCAAAATGTCTGCAAATAACAAAGGCTGGAGAGGATATGGATAAAAGAGAGCCCTCCTACACATTTGGTGGGAACGTAAGTTGGGGCAGCCACTATAGAAAACAGTATGGAAGTTCCTCAGAAAAGTAATACATAGAATTATCATATGATCCATTTGTGGGCATAAACCCTGACAGAACTGTAATCTCAGAGAATACAAGCACTCTGATGTTCCTAGAAGCACCACTATTCACAAAATCCAAAATATAAACACATCCTAAATATCCACTGACAGATGAATGAATAAAGAAGAAGAGTTGCATATATAAAATGGAATAGTTGTCAGCCATGAAAATTGAAATGATGTTACAAGCAGCAATATGCATGGACTGAGAGTTTATCAAATGAAGTGAAATAAGTCAAGGAAAAATACCAAATTATATTACTTATATGTGAAATCTAAGGATGACACATGAACATATCTATGAAACAGAAACAGATTCATGGAAACAGAAAACAGACCTATGGTTTCCAAGAAGGAGGGGGTTGATGGTTAGGAGGAATGGAAGTTTGGGATTAACAGATGTATACTATTACATATGGAATGCATAAACAACAAGGTCCAACTGTAGAGCACAGAGAATTACATTCAGTATCCTATGATAAACTATATTGGAAGAGAATATTAAAAATTATATATATGGGTCTTCCTTGGTGATCCAGTGATTAAGGCTACAGAGGTTCACTCTCTGGTCAGGGAACCAACTCCACATACTCTTTGCAGAATAGCCAAAACAAAAAAAAACTGTAAAGAAAGAAAGAAAAAAAAGATTTAAATATATACATATATGTATACATATATATGTGTATATTTATATATGTATATACACACACATACACACCCAAATAATGTATATATACACATATATGTGTATAGATTAATCACTTTGCTGTAAATCAGAAATTACCACAATATTTTATACTTCAATTAAAAATAACATACATGGGAAAAACTGATTAGTATTTTTCATTATATGTAAAGTTTATATCTAAAGAAAAGTGTTGTGAACAAATACAGCTCACTACTTCATGGCAGGCTTGCTGAAATAATTGTGGAGATGCATACTGGTATGTTCAATTTACCACAAAATAGACAAAGGAATAAGATAGATTTATGGATGGATAGAGGGATTGACAATGGATAGACACATGAGAGAAAAAAGTATTGTGAGCTGGTTACAGTAGAATCTAGGTTGTAAGTCTTTGTGTATTAGTTAGAAAAAATTTTCAACTTTGTTCAGTGTTTGAAAAATTTTATCACAAAATGTTCAGGAATGTACAGAGCAAAGAACAATGAAAACTAAAATGCACATGAAATATAATTTCAATTTAAAAACAGGAGCTGAAAAAAGATGTGGATCAGATAGGCTAAAATACTGTGTGCTTAGTCAGTCAGGTATGATTCTTTTGCAACCCTATTGACTGTACCCATGAGTCTCCTCTCTCCAGACAAGAATACTGGGGTGGGTTACCAATCCCTTCTCCAAGGTATCTTCCTGACCCCGGGATGTGACCCCTGCATTGGCAGGTGGGCTCTTTACCACTGAGTCACCAAGGAAGCCACAAAATATGAACGGTAGTGAAATTGAACCCAGTTTTTATTTACTTTCTCTCCATGCACTTAGTTCTTTTCACAATATCCAAAGACTGCATTTTCCATAATAAGAGTAGCATAATTTTTCCTCTGGCCCAAGGGAGACAGGCCTAATGGGTAGCCTCATCACTCTGCTTGTGCTCCCCCCTCCTGGTGATCTTGGTTTTGAGTACCTACTAGGGCTCCCAGAGTCCTCCAATCACAGCTGTAGAGACGTGTCCCCATTGGCTTTCCAGGGCTGACAAAGCCTATGGCTGACTCCTTTCTTTGGAGTCCCAGGGACAGCTCCACCGGTCTTGGCTTCATCATGTCCCTTTGGGGTGCTACCCAACACCACTTCCTTTCTTCTCTCTATATATATATTTCAGGGTATATTAAACAGTTTATTGAAAAGTACATGTGGAAAGGCACACAGATGAATTCAGAGAGAGTTGTGCTCTCCCAACAATCTTTCAACCTACACCCTCTATCTCCCTGGAGTTTTCATGGTTATTTAAATTTCTTAATTTAAATGATCTTTGTCAAGTAGCTAAAATGAGAAAACTTTTATTTTGTAGAAAAAGTCCTGCATGGGTAAATACATAATAAACAAGGAATTATAAAATGACAATTGAGAAATATTTTGAAGATAGCTGACAAAGCACACATTTATCTAAATTATGCAGAATTCAAAAGTGAAAATAAGAAAAGAACATGAAAAACATAAAGGGCATAAAGGAAACAAAGAAATGCAACTTACTCAGAAGAAAAAGAAGAAAAGTGGCTAGAAAGCAGGAGGGAATGTCAAATGTAATTGGTTATAAAACAAATGCAAACAAAAACAATAAAGAAATATGATTTCTCACAATGCAAATTGCCAAAAGTTCAATGAAACCGTTGAGTGATAAAAAAAATATTTCCTCCAAATTGAGGATAAAAGGTTGGAAAATGCGTGCTCATGCATTGTTTTGAAAGAATAAGTTGATGCAACTTTCTGAAGGACAGTTTGACTGTTTCTCATAAATTTATAAATGCATGGATCTACTTAGGCTTATTTGCAGTTTACATTGCAGAACTATTTATGCAATTTCACCAAAATTATATATATGATGCTCACTGTAATCTTTCTTTCCTATTATCCTAGAAAATCTCTTGGGTCCCTTTCCAACACTGCTCTTCCCCCATGCAAACCCTTTTCTCAGTTTTATCAGTATAGATTAGTTTTGCCTCTCCTAGAACTTTCTATAAATGGAGCATACATTATGTAAACATGTAATTGCTTTAGAATGTTGTGTTATTTCCTGTTCTACAGCAAAGTAATTCGGGTGTGCATCCTTTTTATGTTTACTTCCATTTAGGTCACCAAAGAGCATTGAGGATAGTTACCTGTGCTATATAGATAGTTCTCATTAGTTATCAAGGCATTAGTCTCCAAAATTTGCAAACAGCACGTGTCTCCCAATTTAAGCAAACAAACAAAAATCCTCAATCAATAAATGGGCATATCTAAGTAGGCATTTTTTCCGCAAAGAATTCATACATATGGCCAACAGACACAGGAAAAGATGCTCAACACCACTAGCTATTAGAGAAATTCAAATCAAAACTACAACAAGGTACTACTTCACACCACTCAAAAGAAGCCATCATGAAACATTCTACAAACAATAATTTGGAGACATTGTGGCAAAAAGGGGACCCTCTTGCACTGTCAGTGGGCATGAAAATTGGTACTACCATGATGGTGAACCATATTGAAGCTACTTAAAAAAAGTAAAAATGTAGTCACCATATGACCTACTCCTAGGCATATGACCTACTCCATTCAGTTTTACTTATTTTGTTGCTATGTATTCCATTAAATATTCTCCATAGAGAATTTGTCACTGACAAATGAAAACAGTTTAATTCTTCTTTCACAAACTGCATAACTTCTCTATCATTTTCTAAAATTTCATGGAGAGAAATTCAACATAATGAGACTGGACATCTTTTTGTTAATTCTGATCTTAGAAGCAAAATTCTCATTGTTTTTCCCTAAAGTGTGATGTTAACTATATTGTTTATTACCTTCATCAGGTTGAGGAAGTTTTCTGTTTCTAATTTGTTAAGAGTTTTCTTTTCATTTTTTCCTTTCCTTTCCTTTTTTTCTTTTTTTTTTTTTTCTATTTTTACAGAATATGCTCAGTCACTCAGTTGTGTACAGCTGTTTGTGACCTCATGGGGAATAAGCCTAACAGGCTCCTCTGGCCTTGGGGATTCTCCAGTCAAGAATACTTCGGTGGGATGTCATGCCCTTCTCCAGGGGATATTCCCAACAAAGGAACATAAATTAGATTTCATGAAATTATTTTTTAGCATTTATCGAGATAAGTCTACTGTGTTTCATTTTTAGTTTTTAGTAAGTTGAATTATGCTGTTTGAGTTTCAAATGCTTAATCAATGCTGGATTCTTCAGGAGACAAAGATCAATAGATTATGCTGTGTCATACTTTGTGTGTACTGGTGTAGTCTGTGCTTCATTCTGAACACTTTCTCTTGCTACCTGTGCAAGTGCACAATTTTTTCCTGCTGCCCTGTATAATTTGTTATTTATTGTATGCATTGTGTTTGTCATCTGATTCTGTAGTTTTCATATCTACAAAATGAAAGTGTGTCCTTTTGATGATTTTCTTGTCTCTACTTAACTTTACAACATAACAAACTCAGTTATTTGAAGTTTTTTAATGTTCCTGTTTGCAATTTCTGAAATCTATGCCACTTCTGGATTAGTTTGATTTCTCAAGGGAATTTTAATATGATTTTTCTTACTTTAGTGAGATTAAATATATTTTCAATATTGTTAGTGTCTAGTTCCATATCTCTCTTGTCAATTGGCTGATCATGTCTTTTGAACATCGCTTAACAAAGTGAGCAGCCAATTGTGAAGATGTAGCACTGTTGACTCATGTCTTTTTCACATTTTTCTGTCATGTTTTAGGTTCTTTGTTATAAAAATTTTAAGAGTTATCCTTTGTGTTAATTTATGGTGTGCTTTGTTCTAGCTCATAAACTTTTAAGCAGTGTGATACATCCTGGATGAATAAGCAACCAGTGGACACCAGGATGTAAGCATTTCACAGGAAACCCAGGAAGTCCCACTAAGACAAAAAACTGAGTCCCCAGGGGGCACACCTCAGTCTGGCGGACCCTGCTTATCAATTAGGAACACAAGAACTCTGGTGAAGCAAGCAGCTCATTCCCTTTTCCTCCAGAGCAAACACAACTATGAGAGGATTTGGGAACTACATGGATACGACATGAATACTTAGTGTTTCCTCCAAGAAGCAGGAAGTTTGTGGTATTTATTCATGGAAATGAATTCTGTCATGGCCTCCACTTCCAGTTGAGGTGCCAGCAGGAAAACAAGATGAGAAAGGAGGTTTGTAAGGGCACGTGTTGAGAAGACCTTTGCAAATGAGGCTCACACACCTCTGAGCAAATTTCAACCCTTCTTGTGGATACAAATGTGTTGCAGGTGGTCATTTGCTTCTTGGAATCACCCAGCACAATTTGAATCATGTATTTATCTGCCTCAACCACATCACTATGTTAAAACACAAGCCTGTGTACTACACCATGAGTCATAGACTTGAACCAAGGCAACTCCAAGTGGAGCAAAGGCAAGTGTATTTAGTGCAGCCTCACAGCCTGAAGACAGGGGTTTCAGACGGGAAAGTAGAAAACTGAGGAGAGTTATGTGAACACTGAGCAAAGGAGGTGGGATGGAAAAAGTTTTTGGTAGATGGCCCCAAATTAGGTGGTCTTTAACGTGCTTTAATAGCACCTTACGGGAAAAAAGTGGAATGATTCTCATTTCCACAGACACTTCAACACAACCAAATTATCATGGATGTATTTTCAGTTCAGTCACTCAGTCTCAGTCGTGTCTGACTCTGTGACCCCATGAATCGCAGCATGCCAGGCCTCCCTATCCATCACAAACTCCCGGAGTTTCCTCAAACTCATGCCCATCGAGTCGGTGATGCCAACCAGCCATCTCATCCTCTGTCATCCCCTTCTCCTCCTGCTCCTAGTTCCTCTCAGCAACAGGGTCTTTTCCAGTGAGTCAACTCTTCACATGAGGTGGCCAAAGTATTGGAGTTTCAACTTCAGGATCAGTCCTTCCAATGAACACCCAGGACTGATCTCCTTTGGGATGGACTGGTTGGATCTCCTTGCAGTCCAAGGGACACTCAAGTGTCTTCTCCAACACCACAGTTCAAAAGCATCAATGTTTCAGTGCTCAGCTTTCTTCACAGTACAACTCTCACATCCATACATGACCACTGGGAAAACCATAGCCTTGACCAAATGGAACTTGGCTGGCAAAGTAATGTCTGCTTTTTAATGTGCCATATAGGTTGGTCATAACTTTCCTCCCAAGGAGTAAGTGTCTTATAATTTCATGGCTGCAGTCACCATCTGCAGTGATTTTGGAGCCCCCCAAAATAAAGTCTGACACTGTTTCTAGTGCTTCCCCATCTATTTCCCATGAAGTGATGGGACTAGATGTCATGATCTTACTTTTCTGAATGTTAAGCTTTAAGCCAACTTTTTCACTCTCTTCTTTCACTTTCATCAAGAGGCTTTTTAGTTCCTCTTCACTTTCTGCCATATGGGTGGTGTCATCTGCATATCTGAAGTTATTGATATTTCTCCTGGTAATCTTGATTCCAGCTTGTGCTTCTTCCAGCCCAGCATTTCTCATGAGGTACTCTGCATGTAAGCTAAATAAGCAGGATGACAATATACAGCCTTGAGTACTCTTCGTCCTATTTGGAACCAGTCTGTTGTTCCATGTCCAGTTCTAACTGTTGCTTCCTGACCTGAATACAGGTTTTTCAAGAGGCAGGTCAGGTATTCTGGTATTCCCATCTCTTTCAGAATGTTCCACAGTTTATTGTGATCCACAGAGTTGAAGGCTTTGGCATAGTCAATAAAGCAGAAATAGGTGTTTTTCTGGAATTCTCTTGCTTTTTTGATGATCCAGCAGATGTTGACAATTTGATCTCTGGTTCCTCTGCCTTTTCTAAAACCAGCTTGAACATCTGGAAGTTCTTGGTTCGCGTATTGCTGAAGCCTGTCTTGGAGAATTTTGAGCATTACTTTACTAGCGTGTGAGATGAGTGCAACTGTGCAGTAGTTTGAGCCATGTTTGGGATTGCCTTTCTTAGGGACTGGAATGAAAACTGACCTTTTTCCAGCCCTATGGCCACTGCTGAGGTTTCCAAGTTTACTGGCATATTGAGTGTAGCACTTTCACAGCATCATCTTTTAGGATTTGAAATAGCTCAACTGGAATTACATCACATCCACTATCTTTGTTCATAGTGATGCTTTCTAAGGCCCACCCGACTTCACATTCCAGGCTATCTGGCTCTAGGTGAGTGATCACACCATCATGATTATCTGGGTCATGAAGATCTTTTTTGGAGAGTTCTTTTGTGTATTCTTGCCACCTCTTCTTAATATGTTCTGCTTCTGTTAGGTCCATACCATTTCTCTCCTTTATTGAGCCCATTTTTGCATGAAATATTCCCTTGGTATCTCTAATTTTCCTGAAGAGATCTCTAGTCTTTCCCATTCTACTGGTTTCCTCTATTTTGCATTGTGAAATCTTTTGCATTCATCACAGAGGAAGTCTTTCTTATCTCTCTGTGCTATTCTTTGGGACCCTGCATTCAAATGGGAATATCTTTCTTTTCTCCTTTGTTTTTTGCTTCTCTTCATTTCAGAGCTATTTGTAAGGGTCTGCTCAGACAACCATTTTGCCTTTTTGCATTTCTTTTCCATGGGGATGGCCTTGATCCCTGTCTCCTCTACAATGTCATGAACCTCCGTCCATAGTTGATCAGGCTCTCTGTCTATCAGATGTAGTCCCTTAAATCTATTTCTCACTTTCACTGTATAGTCATAAAGGATTTGATTTCAGTCACACCTGAACGGTCTAGTGGTATTTTAGGCAAGATATTAAAAACTAGGTAATGGTGAAAGGTGAGATATAACAGAATGCAAGCCTGAATACTGTGAATGTGAGGCTATATATTGTCACCCTGATTATCTAACTTATATGCAGAGTGCATAGCTTTTAGAACTTTCAGACAGAGACATTAAAATACTTGGAAGAGTTGTGTTTTGTATGTTCTTTAATAAAGCAGAGACATAGAAATCATAAAAATAGACTCAATTTCATCTTATAGGTATGAAACATATAGTGTCAGATGATGAACACTGCAATATAAATGCCTTATTTCTCTCACCAAATCAAGCGAGCTGCTTTGCATCCTCCCCTAGAGGGGTCAGGATGAGGCTTTGTGGTGTCAAGGCCCGCTTATAGGTATGTGGATTATCTCTGGGCTTTCTATTTTGTTCCATTGATGTACATTTCTGTCTTTGTGCAAGTACCATACTGTCTTGATGACCGTGGCTTGAAGCCAGGCAGGTTGATTCCTCCACTTCTATTCTTCTTTCTCAAGATCTCTTTGGCTATTTGAGGTTTTTTGTATTTCCATACAAATTGTGAAATTATTTGTTCTAGTTCTGTGAAAAATATTCTTGGTAGCTTGAATGAGATTGCATTGAATCTATAGATTGCTTTGGGTAGTATACTCATTTTAACTATATTGATTCTTTTGATCCATGAACATGGTATATTTCTCCATCTATTTGTGTCCTCTTTGATTTCTTTCATCAGTTTTTCATAGATTTCTATATATAGGTCTTTTGTTTCTTTAGGTAGATATATTCCTAAGTATTTCACTCTTTCCGCTGCAATGGTGAATGGAATTGTTTCCTTAATTTCTCTTTCTGTTTTCTCATTGTTGATGATGTATAGGAATGCAAGGGATTTCTGTGCGTTAATTTGCCTGCATCATTTGAATTAGTTTTATCCTGGAAAATGCCCAGGAGTAGGTCATATGGTGATTTTATATTTAGGTTTTTAAGGAGCTGCCATACCGTTCACTATAGATATGGTACCGATTTATATGCCCACTGACAGTTCGAGGGTTCCCGTTCCCCACACCCTCTCTCGATTAATGTTTGTAGAGGTTTTGTTGATGGCTATCCATGTTGACATGAAGTGATTGTAGTTTTGATTTGTGTTTCCTTAATAATTAGATATTTTGAGCTTCTTTTCACATTCTTGTTGGTCACCTGTATGTCTTCTTTGAAAATAAATCTATTTAGATCTGCCTGTTTTTACTGACTTTTCTTTTTATTGATAACTGGCTATATATGCTCTTTGTGTATTTTGGAGAATAATGCCTTGATAACTAATGAGAACTATCAGTGTAGCACAGGTAGCTGTCCTCAATGCTTTTCGGTGAGTGAAGTGGGAAGGAAACTTACTCACAATTGATTTACTTTGCTGTACAGAAGAAAGTCACACAACATTTTAAAGCAACAAGAGGTGAACATCCTCTATGATCCAACTATAGAAAATTCTAGATGAGTCAAAACTAATCTATACTGATAGAACTGAAAACTGGTGTTTCGTGGGTGAAGGGCTGTGTGAGGAAGGGGCCCAAGAGATTTTCTAGGATGATGGGAAAAAAATATTGCCATGAACATCATGTATATAATCTTGGTGAAATTGCATATATGCATCTGCAATGAAAATTCCAAACAAGGTCTGGCTAAGTGGCTCCATAAATGTATAAATTTGCTAGATACTGTCACATTGTCTTTCAGAAAGTTGTATCACTTTATGCTTTCACAACAATACATGAACACTCATTTCCTCACCTCTCATCCTCAATTTGTAGGAAAAAGTTGGTATCACTCAATGCTTTATTTGAACTTCTGGCAATTTGCATGGTAAGAAATTGTCTTCCATTATTGTTTTGGTTTCCACTTGTTTTTATTACCAATTAGGTTCAAATTTTCCTCGTGTTTTTTGTTAATTTTGCTTATTTTTCTTCTGAGTAATTTGTATTTCTTTGTTCCTTTTTTTACTGCTTGTTTATCTTCTATCAGGTGTTTCATCTTCTTATTTTTAATTTTGAACTCTGTATAAATTGGGCAAATATGCCCTTTGTCAGCTACCTTCCAAATATTTTTCAATTGTCATTTTATAATTCTTTGTTTATTATTAATTTACCCATGAATGAATTTTTCTACAAAGTGTAAATTTCCCCTTTTTAGCTACTGGAAAAAGATTACTGAAATTAAGAAATTTAAATAACTGAGAAAATCTCCAGGGAACTAGAGGGTATAGGCAAAAAGATTGCAAGGAGGGAGGGTCAACTCTCCCAATTGCAAGAGTCAACTCTCTCTGAGTTCACCTGTGTGCCTTTTCATATGTACTTTTCAACAAACTATTTACCCTGAAATACATAAAATGAAAACACAGACATAGACTTATGAAAACATTCTTATTCTGATGGACACATACAAGCACAGAGACAATCTTATATGCTTGAAATGCAATTAAGGAAAGGAAAAGAAAACGTAGGGACTCATTGACGAACACCTATGAAGTGCACAGAAGTTCTCTGCTACTTTTCTCTAGGCCTAATGTTGGAAGTTATTTTGTGGTTGAATGATTTCTCTCTAATGACATTTTAAATCAGAACGCTTTATTTTTTTTATTTTTTTTAAATTTAGTAATTTTTTTTTTTATTAGTTGAGGCCAATCACTTCACATTTCAGTGGGTTTTGTCATACATTGATATGAATCAGCCATGGATTTACACGTATTCCCCATCCCGATCCCCGCTCCCACCTCCCTCTCCACCCGATTCCCCTGGGTCCTCCCAGTGCACCAGGCTGGAGCACTTGTCTCATGCATCCCACCTGGGCTGGTGATCTGTTTCACCATAGATAGTATACATGCTGTTCTTTTGAATATCCCACCCTCACATTCTCCCACAGAGTTCCAAAGTCTGTTCTGTACTTCTGTGTCTCTTTTTCTGTTTTGCATATAGGGTTATCGTTATCACCTTTCTAAATTCCATATATATGTGTTAGTATGCTGTAATGTTCTTTATCTTTCTGGCTTACTTCACTCTGTATAATGGGCTCCAGCTTCATCCATCTCATTAGGACTGGTTCAAATGAATTCTTTTTAATGGCTGAGTAATATTCCATGGTGTATATGTACCACAGATTCCTTATCCATTCATCTGTGGATGGGCATCTAGGTTGCTTCCATGTCCTGGCCTTTATAAACAGTGCTGCAATGAACATTGGGGTGCATGTGTCTCTTTCAGATCTGGTTTCCTCAGTGTGTATGCCCAGAAGTGGGATTGCTGGGTCATATGGCAGTTCTATTTCCAGTTTTTTAAGAAATCTCCACACTGTTTTCCATAGCGGCTGTACTAGTTTGCATTCCCACCAACAGTGTAAGAGGGTTCCCTTTTCTCCACACCCGCTCCAGCATTTATTGCTTGTAGACTTTTGGATAGCAGCCATCCTGACTGGGGTGTAATGGTACCTCATTGTGGTTTTGATTTGCATTTCTCTGATAATGAGTGATGTTGAGCATCTTTTCATGTGTTTGTTAGCCATCTGTATGTCTTCTTTGGAGAAATGTCTGTTTAGTTCTTTGGCCCATTTTTTGATTGGGTCATTTATTTTTCTGGAATTGAGCTGCAGGAGTTGCTTGTATATTTTTGAGATTAATCCTTTGTCTGTTTCTTCATTTGCTATTATTTTCTCCCAGTCTGAGGGCTGTCTTTTCACCTTACTTATAGTTTCCTTTGTTGTGCAAAAGCTTTTAAGTTTCATTAGGTCCCATTTGTTTAGTTTTGCTTTTATTTCCAATATTCTGTGAGGTGGGTCTTAGAGGATCTTGCTGTGATTTATGTCGGAGAGTGTTTTGCCTATGTTCTCCTCTAGGAGTTTTATAGTTTCTGGTCTTACATTTAGATCTTTAATCCATTTTGAGTTTATTTTTGTGTATGGTGTTAGGAAGTCTTCTAGTTTCATTCTTTTACAAGTGGTTGACCAGTTTTCCCAGCACCACTTGTTAAAGAGGTTGTCTTTTTTCCATTGTATATCCTTGCCTCATTTGTCAAAGATAAGGTGTCCATAGGTTTGTGGATTTATCTCTGGGCTTTATATTCTGTTCCATTGATCTATATTTCTGTCTTTGTGCCAGTACCATACTGTCTTAATGACTGTGGCTTTGTAATCGAGTCTGAAGTCAGGCAGGTTGATTCCTCCAGTTCCATTCTTATTTCTCAAGATTACTTTGGCTATTCGAGGTTTTTTGTATTTTCGTACAAACTGTGAAATTCTTTGGTCTAGTTCTGTGAAAAATACCGTTGGTAGCTTGATAGGGATTGCATTGAATCTATAGGCTGCTTTGGGTAGAATAGCCATTTTGACAATATTGATTCTTCCAATCCATGAACACGGTATGTTTCTCCATCTGTTTGTGTCCTCTTTGATTTCTTTCATCAATGATTTATAGTTTTCTATGTGTAGGTCTTTTGTTTCTTTAGGTAGATATACTCCTAAGTATTTTATTCTTTTTGTTGCAATGGTGAATGGTATTGTTTCCTTAATTAATCTTTCTGTTTTTTCATTGTTAGTATATAGGAATGCAAGGGATTTCTGTATGTTAATTTTATATCCTGCAACTTTACTATATTCATTGATTAGCTCTAGTAATTTTCTGGTAGAGTCTTTAGGGTTTTCTATGTGAGGATCATGTCATCTGCAAACAGTGAGAGTTTCATTTCTTCTTTTCCTATCTGGATTCCTTTTACTCCTTTTTCTGCTCTGATTGCTGTGGCCAGAACTTCCAACACTATGTTGAATAGTAGTGGTGAGAGTAGGCACCCTTTTCTTGTTCCTGATTTCAGGGGAAATGCTTTCCATTTTTCACCATTGAGGGTGATGCTTGCTGTGGGTTTGTCATATATAGCTTTTATTATGTTGAGGTATGTTCCTTCTATTCCTGATTTTTGGAGAGTTTTAATTAAATGAGTGTTGAATTTTGTCAAAGGCTTTCTCTGCATCTATTGTGATAATCATATGGTTTTTATCTTTCAATTTGTTAATTTGGTGTATTACATTGATTGATTTGTGTATATTAAAGAATCCTTGCATTCCTGGGATAAAGCCCACTTGGTCATGGTGTATGATTTTTTTAATATGTTGTTGGATTCTGTTTGCTAGAATTTTGTTAAGGATTTTTGCATCTATGTTCATCAGTGATATTGGCCTGTAGTTTTCTTTTTTTGTGGCATCTTTGTCTGGTTTTGGAATTAGGGTGATCGTGGCCTCATAGAATGAGTTTGGAAGCTTACCTTCATCTGCAATTTTCTGGAAGAGTTTGAGTAAGATAGGTGTTAGCTCTTCTCTAAATTTTTGGTAGAATTCAGCTGTGAAGCCATCTGGTCCTGGGCTTTTGTTTGCTGGAAGATTTTTGATGACAGTTTCGATTTCCTTGCTTGTGATGGGTCTGTTAAGATCTTCTATTTCTTCCTGGTTCAGTTTTGGAAAGTTATACTTTTCTAAGAATTTGTTCATTTCATCAAAGTTGTCCATTTTATTGGCATAGAACTGCTGATAGTAGTCTCTTATGATCCTTTGTATTTCAGTGTTTGTTGTGATCTCTCCATTTTCATTTCTAATTTTGTTAATTTGGTTCTTCTCTCTTTGTTTCTTCATGAGTCTTGCTAATGGTTTGTCAATTTTGTTTATTTTTTCAAAAAACCAGCTTTTAGCTTTGTTGATTTTTGCTATGGTCTCTTTAGTTTCTTTTGCATTTATTTCTGCCCTAATTTTTAAGATTTCTTTCCTTCTGCTAACCCTGGGGTTCTTCATTTCTTCCTTCTCTAATTGCTTTAGGTGTAGAGTTAGGTTATTTATTTGGTATTTTTCTTGTTTCTTGATGTAAGCCTGTAATACTATGAACCTTGATGGTGGAGGAGTAGGATGGGGAGACCACTTTCTCTCCTACAAATTCATCAAAAGAATAACTGAACACAGAGCAAACTTCACAAAACAACTTCTGACCGCTAGCTGAGGTCATCAGGTGCCCAGAAAAGCAGCCCATTGACTTCAAAAGGAGGTAGGACAAAATATAAAAGATAAAAAGTGAGACAAAAGAGCTAAGGATGGAGATCCGTCCCGGGAAGTCTTAGGCGGCATTGCTTGGGGTAGGGTCCGGGCCTGAGTGCCCTGAGGACAATCGGAGGGAGCTTCTGTGAGTTGCCAACTTGAACTGTGGGAGACCAAAAGAGAGAGAGTAAATTAACCGGCCCGAACACACTTCCGGCCATTCGCAGAACAAAGAGACGGAGCAATTCCAGAGAAGAGCTCACAGGCTGTGGACCGGCCCAGCCCCGAAAGAGGCAGATGGCAGTGGGGAGGGGAAGGTTGCGGCGAGACACAGGGTACAGGCACCCGACCGGCGCGGGCTGGGACTGGGGCTGGGGACACGGAGGGCAGAAGGCGCAAGCACCCGACTGGCGCCAGCGGAAACTGAGACTGGGTCCGTGGAAGGGAGTGGGCACACCACACCTGGGGAGAGTGCGCCCACCAAGCCCGTGGCTGCCTGGACCGCTCTGACGGGGAAGGCACAGAGAGCAGGCGCAGCTTTTCGTTCCGCGCTTTTGTGGAACACCCGGGGGCTGGATCCTTGCGCAGTGCAGGGCGCGCTCCATATAGAACAGCCAGGAGCCTGAGCAGCGCAGACGGAGAAAGCAGCATCAGCCCCTCCCGGCAGCGCCAGCCCCTCCCGGCAGCGCCAGCCCCTCCCGGCAGCGCAAGCCCCTCCCCGAAGCGCCAGCCCCTCCCCGCAGAGCGTCGGAACTAGCTACTTGAATAAGAGTCCACCTCTGCCCGCCTGTGTCAGGGCGGAAATGAGGATTTGAAGAGACCGGCAAACAGAAGCCAAATAAACAAAGGGAACCGCTTCAGAAGGGACTGGTGCAACAGATTAAAATCCCTCTAGAAAACACTGACTACACCGGAAGGGGCCTGTAGATATTGAGAAAAGTAAGCTGGAACGAGGAGCTATCTGAAACTGAGCCTAAACCACACTGACCGCAACAGCTCCTGAGAAACTCCTAGATATAATTTTACTTTTTTCTCTCTCTTTTTTTTTTCTTTTTTTTTTCTTTTTTATTTTTTTTTCTCTTTTATTTTCCTTTAAAATCCCCTATTACTCCCCCATTACTCCTTAACTTTCATTTCCATAGATTTTTACAGTTTTTTTAATTAGGGAAAAAAAATGTTTTTTCTTTTTTTTTTTCTTTTTCTTTCTTTTTTTTCCTTCTTTTTTCTTCGTTTTTTTCTTTCCTTTTTCTCTTCTTTTTTCTATTTTTCTTTTTCTCTTATTTCTTTTAAAGTCCTCTAGTACTCCTCTACTACTCCATAATTTTCATTTTCAATACACTATAACCTTACAAAAAAAAAAAAAAGAAGAAGAAGAAGAGAAGCCCTATTTTTAAACCGAAGATTATTCTCTCCCAATCTTGACTCTGTTTTCTACCCCAGAACACCTCTATTTCCTCCTCTCCCCTTCTCTTCCCAATCCAATTCTGTGAATCTTTGTAGGTGACTGGGCTACAGAGAACACTCTGGGAACAGACAGCTGTGTAGATCAGTCTCTCTCCTCTTGAGTCCCCTTTTTTCTCCTCCTGCTCATCTCTATCTCCCTCCTCCCTCTCCTCTTCTTCATGTAACTCTGTGAACCTCTCTGGTTGTCCCTAACGGGAGAGAATCTTTTAGCCATTAACCTAGAAGTTTTCTTATCAGGGCTGTATAGTTGGAGAAGTCCTGAGACTACAGGAAGAATAAAACTGAAATTCAGAGGCAGGAGACTTAAGCCCAAAACAGGAAAACACCAGAAAACTCCTGACTACATGGAACTTTAAGTAATAAGTGACTGTCCAAAAGCCTTCATACATACACTGAAACCAACCACCACCCAAGAGCCAATAAGTTTTAGAGCAAGGCATACCATGCAAATTCTCCAGCAATGCAGGAACATAGCCCTGAACATCAACATACAGGCTGCCCAAGGTTACACCTAACACATAGACCCATCTCAAAACTCATTACTGGGCACTCCATTGCTCTCCAAAGAGAAGAAATCAAGTTCCACGCACCAGAACATTGACGCAAGCTTCCCTAACCAGGAAACCTTGACAAGCCAATCGTCTAACCCCACCCACTGGGTTAATCCTCCACAATAAAAAGGAACCACATACCTCCAGAATACAGAAAGCCCACTCCAGACACAGCAATCTAAACAAGATGAAAAGGCAGAGAAATACCCAACAGGTAAAGGAACATGAAAAATGCCCACCAAGTCAAACAAAAGAGGAGGAGATAGGGAATCTACCTGAAAAAGAATTTAGAATAATGATAATAAAAATGATCCAAAATCTTGAAAACAAAATGGAGTTACAGATAAATAGCCTGGAAACAAAGATTGAAAAGATTCAAGAAATGTTCAATAAAGACCTAGAAGAAATAAAAAAGAGCCAATTAAAAATGAATAATGCAATGAATGAGATCAAAAACACTTTGGAGGGAACCAAGAGTAGAATAACAGAGACAGAAGATAGGATAAGTGAGGTAGAAGATAAAATGGTGGAAATAAATGAAGCAGAGAGGAAAAAAGAAAAAAGGATCAAAAGAAATGAAGACAACCTCAGGGACCTCTGGGACACTGTGAAATGCCCCAACATTCGAATCATAGGAGTTCCAGAAGAAGAAGACAAAAAGAAAGGCCATGAGAAAATACTCGAGGAGATAATAGCTGAAAACTTCCCTAAAATGGGGAAGTAAATAGCCACCCAAGTCCAAGAAACCCAGAGAGTCCCAAACAGGATAAACCCAAGGTGAAACACCCCAAGACACATATTAATCAAATTAACAAAGATCAAACACAAATAACAATTATTAAAAGCAGCAAGGGAAAAATAACAAATAACACACAAAGGGATTCTCATAAGGATAACAGCTGATCTATCAATAGAAACCCTCCAGGCCAGAAGGGAATGGCAGGACGTACTGAAAGTAATGAAAGAGAATAACCTACAGCCTAGATTACTGTATCCAGCAAGGATCTCATTCAGATATGAAGGAGAATTCAAAAGCTTTACAGATAAGCAAAAGCTGAGAGAATTCAGCACCACCAAACCAGCTCTTCAACAAATGCTAAAGGATCTTCTCTAGACAGGAAATGCAGAAAGGTTGTATAAACGTGAACCCAAAACAACAAAGTAAATGGCAACGGGACCACACCTATCAATAACTACCCTAAATGTAAATGGGTTGAATGCCCCAACCAAAAGACAAAGATTGGCTGAATGGATACAAAAACAAGACCCCTATATATGCTGTCTACAAGAGACCCACCTCAAAACAAGAGACACATACAGACTAAAAGTGAAGGGCTGGAAAAAAATATTTCATGCAAACGGAGACCAAAAGAAAGCAGGAGTCGCAATACTCATATCAGATAAAATACACTTTCAAATAAAGGATGTGAAAAGAGACAAAGTAGGACACTACATAATCATCAAAGGATCAATCAAAGAAGAAGATATAACATTTATAAATATAATGCACCCAACATAGGAACACCGCAATATGTGCAGCAAACACTAAAGAGTATGAAAGAGGAAATTAATAGTAACACAATAATAGTGGGAGACTTTAATACCCCACTCACAACTATGGATAGATCAACTAAACAGAAAATTAACAAGGAAACACAAACCTTAAATGACACAATGGACCAGCTAGACCTAATTGATATCTATAGGACATTTCACCCCAAAACAATCAACTTCACCTTTTTCTCAAGTGCACACGGAACCTTCTCCAGAATAGATCACATCCTGGGCCATAAATCTGGTCTTGGAAAATTCAAAAAAATTGAAATCATTCCAGTCATCTTTTCTGACCACAGTGCAGTAAGATTAGATCTCAATTACAGGAAAAAAATTGTTAAAACTTCAAACATATGGATGCTAAATAACACACTTCTGAATAACCAACAAATCATAGAAGAAATCAAAAAAGAAATAAAAATATGTATAGAAATGAATGAAAATGAAAACACAACAACCCAAAACCTATGGGACACTGTAAATCAGAATGCTTTAAAGATATTCCTTTGTTTGGCATCTCAGGAGATCTTATATATTTTGTATGGAAGACTATTCTGTGATTTGCTAAAATAAAAACAATGTTGTACGGTAACAATATTGAAGTCATATTGACCTCTTTAGGCTCTGCAGTTACACATTTCCTTGCTAAGCTTTAAACATCTAATCCCATCCTCTGACCTTCTCCCATCAATTTTTCTACCTTTTGCCCCAATCTTCTCCATTTACCTCACTTAAATTTTTGTTTTAACTTTTACTATTTAGGCACCAATTATAAGATAAATAAGTAAAGGAAAGAAAATTGAATTCATGTACAATGATTACTAATGT
Organism: Dama dama; assembly: GCF_033118175.1. NCBI lineage: Eukaryota > Metazoa > Chordata > Mammalia > Artiodactyla > Cervidae > Dama > Dama dama. Next base: position 3,247,781 of record NC_083715.1, on the reverse strand, counting down.
ACTGAGCTATATTCTGTACAAATTTTTGAGAATTAAAGATATTGATTTATTAAAACCATATGGGAATTAATCACCAAGGTAATATATCATGTAACCAGGCGTCCCTTGGTAAGGCAATGAGGTGCAGTTTAATAATGTGTGTGTGTGTGTTTTTTTTTTTTTTTTTTTTGCATTAAAACAGTAGTTTTTCAGCATGATATACTGGATGTCCATAACCATACCTTTTCCCAGATATCTCAAAGGAGAAGGGGATTAATCTTGTTCTTTTTGAGAAGTACCTGCCACTTAAAGCAGAATATGAAAATAAGTTAAAAGGGAGTGGGAAAGAATAATCAGTACCTGGCACTTTCAGTTTTCCCTTTCATGTATTGGAGAAGGAAATGGAAACCCACTCCAGTGTTCTTGCCTGGAGAATCTCAGTGACGGTGGAGCCTGTTGGGCAGCCGTCTATGGGGTTGCACAGAGTCAGACACGACTGAAGCGACTTAGAAGTAGCAGCAGCAGCAGCAGCAGCAGCAGCAGTGAAATAGAAGATGTAGTTGCCTTTAAGTTGATATTGCTCGAAGCATGCAAATTTGACTACATAGAAAGTAGCAAATTTGACTACATATAAAATGAGGCCATTGAACTTTGGGTTTGAAATTATAGCTAAGGGCAACAATTACTTTTTTTTTTCTTCTATTTTTATTTGATTAATTAATTTGTTTTAATTGGAGGCTATTTACTTTACAATATTATGTTGGGTTTTTCTTTTCTTTTTTTTTTTTTTGCCATACATTAACATGAATCAGCCATGGGTGTACATGTGGTTCCCATCCTGAACCCCTCTTCCACCTCTCTCCCCATTCCATCCCTCAGCATCATCCCAGTGCACCAGCCCTGAGCACCCTCTTTCATACATGGAACCTGGACTGGTAATCTGTTTCACATATGATAATATACATGTTTCAATGCTGTTCTCTCAATCATCCCACCCTTGCTTTCTCCCACAGAGCCCAAAAGACTGTTACGCATCTCTGTATCTTTTTCTGTCTCCATATAGGGTCATCATTACTGTCTTTCTAAATTCCGTATATATACATGTATTACTCTACTGTATTGGTGTCTTTCTCTCTGACTTACTTCACTCTGTATAATAGGCTCCAGTTTCATCCACCTCATTAGGCTGGATTCAAATGTATTCTTTTTAATAGCTGAGTAATATTACATTGTGTATATGTACCCAAGTTTTCTTATCCATTTGTCTGTCTATGGACATCTAGGTTGCTTCCCTGTCCTGGTTATTGTAAACAGTGCTGTGATGAACATTGGGGTACAGGTGTCTCTTGCAGTTCTGTTTTCCTCTGTGTGTATGTCCTTGGGCATTCCACAAAGGCACAAACTCAGTTGGGCCTGCGTTTTGTGCCCTTCCCAGGTCTGCACATCTCAGGCTACAAGGTGCTTAGCAAGCACACTCTTCCCAGCTGGGTAGTGCATCTTATTACCTCCCCCATCCCAGCCACTCAATTTCCTGGGTGTCAGTGGGACTGCCATCTCAGGTGTGCTGTGTGTCTCTCCTGGGGCAATAATCTCTGGCTGAAACCCTCTTGATGGATTTCAATCATCCAGGATCCCAGGAGGACTTGGTGAGCAACGGGGAGCCTGCTCATTTTTGGTAGGGGATGCAATCTCTGGGGCTGAATTTGCCCCTTACTTTTATGCCCTGGCTATCACCTGCCTACCTCCCTGCCTCCAGTGGGGGATGGGCTGGTCCACAGCTGGATAACTCTCCTCTGGTATTCGTTCAGTCCTTTGTTCTGTGAGTGCACCTGGAAGTGACTTAGGTTAGAGGTTTTTGTGGGAAAGTTCTCTCACTCTCTCTTTCCTCCTTTTTAGTTTTTCCTCTCTGGCTATCTCACAGTTTGAGCTAATTCATGTTAGCTCCCTCATATTGCCATCAGGGCATTCAAGCCTGGTCCTTACCATAAGCAATGCAGCCCGTGCTTCCCTGTTCAGCTCCCTCTTGCTGGTAGCAGATGCAAACGTCTGTGCTACTTCTCCAATGGGAGTTGCAGTTTAGGCACTTAATCTGTGGGTGTTATTTATTTATTGTTTCCTCCCGTTTATGTTGCCCTCTGAGATTCCAAAACTCCCCACAGACCCGCTGGTGACAAGGTTTCCTGGTGTTTGGAAATTTCTCTTTTAAGACTCCCTTCTCAGGATGGGTCTCCATCCCTACTCGTTGTATCTCTTTTTATCTTATATATTTTGTCCTACCTCCTTTTGAATAAAATGGGCTGCCTTTCTGGGTACATGGTGTCCTCTCCCAGTGTTCAGAAGTCATTTTGTGGTATTTGCTCAGTGTTCAAATGATCTTTTGATAAATTTGTGGGGGAGCAAATAGCCTCCCTGTCCTTTTTCTCTGCTATCTTAGGACCCTAATCATCATTAATTCAATTGACATGCATTTGAGCAAATTCTGGGAGACAGTGAAAGAGAGGGAGGTCTGTGCTGCAGTCCAGGAAGTCACAAGAGTTGAACATCACTAGATGACTGAACTATAACAATCAAAGTCTCTAGAGCTACTTCTTAAAATCACTCCAAAATATATTTTCTAAAAGAAATAACAACAACAATAACAAAAGTATTATAGTGGTATTCTAGAATTTGGGATAATGGATTTAAAAAATATATGGCAGCTATAGGCTGTCAAAGAGACAAAGCTTAGATTTGAATAGATTTTCAGAATTAGGTTGTAATGAAAATTTTATGCAAGCAATAAACAGCTATAGTGACTATACGACTAGTAGACAAAATGACTTTAAATAAAAAATGGTATGAAACAAATGACATTAAGTATCATTTAGTTCAGTCTCACAATCTTATCTAATTCTTTGCAACCACAAGGACTGCAGCACACCAGGCCTCCCTATCCATCACCAACTCCTGGAGTTTACTCAAACTCCTCTCCGTTGAGTTGGTGAGGCCATCCAACCATTCTTCCTCTGTCGTCCCCTTCTCCTCTTGCCTTCAATCTTTCCCAGCAGCAGAATCTTCCCAAATGAGTCAGTTCTTCACATCACGTGACCAAAATATTGGAGTTGTGGCTTCAGCATCAGTCATTCCAATTGTTATATTAATTACATATTTTGTCATATTATTTTTATGTTAATGATATAAGGGTATCTCTCTCTTTCTTTCTCTCTCTCTCTCACACACACATAAGTTCACATCATCAAAGAGTTACAGTTACCTAATATTTGAATTGTTTCTCTGCCTTCAGGCTAATATGACATGTAAAAACTGCAAAACATGAGCAAGAAGTCTAGTCCAACAGTAAATATCGAAATAATTCAAGAAGATAAGACCATTGAGGGAAGAGAAAACCTAAACGACAATAAAAACCAGTGGGCCAAACACAAATGTGCAGAACATTCCACCCAAAAGGAACAGAGGAATACACATTTTTGTCAACTACACTTGGAATATTCCCTAATATATTCTCACGAATTGGGTTTATATGAAGCCATGAAAAAACCATAGTTAATTTAAATTATACCAAATATGGTCTCTGGCATCCAAAACATGTAAATTGGAACCAACAACAGGAGAAAAACTTGACACATAATAATGTGTAGAAAATTAAACAACATATTCCAAAGGGATCAATGAGTCAAAGAGTAACTCACAGGGGAAATGAAAATATATTCCAAGGTGAATCAAAATGGAAACATAATGAATCAGGTCATCAGATACAGCAAAAGCAGAATCCTTTTATATTTAAGATTACATAAAAAGGAAGCCCTCCAATCCTGTGAAGAAGCTAATGACGTCTTCAAAAGTTGGAAAAAAAAAAAATCTAAATTCACAGCAAGGACAAACAGGAAATCAATAAATATTGATATGGGAATAAAATAATATAAATAGTATAAAAATAGAGAAAACTGAACAAAAGAGCAAAAGAATATTGGGTAAACGGAACAAATAAAAAGAGATTCAGTTACAGAAATGAGAATGAATAAGATGTCATTGCTATGAAACATACTAAATAAGGAGGAATGTTAGGTTTTTAGGACAGGAATTTCTCTCAATGAAAGTTTCAATCTATGTGAAGCAATCAAATTGGTAGAATAAGAGTGACTAAAACAATTTGAAAAATCGGAAAAAAAAATGAGAAGACTCATAAAAAAGAGGTTGAATTGGCAATCAGTTCAGTTCAGTCGCTCAGATGTGTCCGAATCTTTGTGACCCCATGAACAGCATCAATCCATGCCGCCCTGTCCACCACCAACTCCCAGAGTCCACATAAACTGATATTCATTGAATCAGTGATGTCATCCAACCATCTCATCCTCTGTTGTCCCCTTCTCCTCCTGTACTCAATCTTTCCTAGCATCAGGGTCTTTTCCAATGAGTCAGTTCTTCACATCAAGTGGCCAAAATATTGGAGTTTCAGCCTTGACATCAGTCCTTCCAATGATCACCCAGGAGTGATCTTCTTTAGGATGGACTGGTTGTATCTCCTTGCAGCCCAAGGGAATCTCAGGAGTCTTCTCCAACACCATAGTTTAAAAGAATTGATTCATCCATGCTCAGCTTTTTTTATAGTCCAAATCTCACATCCATACATGACCACTGAAAAAACTTTAGCCTTGGCTAGAAGGATTTTTGTTGACAAAGTTATGTCTCTGCTTTTTTAATATGCTGTCTACATTGGTCATAACTTTCATTCCAAGGAGTAATCATCTTTTAATTTCATGGCTGCATTCACCATCTGCAGTGATTGTGGAGTCCCTCCAAATAAAGCCATCCACTGTTTCCCCATCTATTTCCCGTGAAGCAATGGGACCATATGCCATGATCTTAGTTTTCTGAATGTTGAGATTTAAGCCTACTTTCTCACTCTCCTCTTTCACTTGCACCAAAAGGCTCTTTAGTTATTCTTCACTTTCTTCTTCACTTTCTTGACATTTCTCCCAGCAACGTTGATTCCAGCTTGTGTTTCCTCCAGTCCAGCATTTCTCATGATGTACTTGGCATTTAAGTTAAATAAGCAGGGTGACAATATACAGTCTTGATGTACTCCTTTTCCTATTTGTAATCAGTCTGTTGTTCCATGTCCAGTTCTAACTGTTGCTTCCTGACCTGCATACAGGTTTCTCAAGAGGCACAACAGGTGATCTGGTATTCCCATCTCTTTCAGAATTTTCTGTAGTTTATTGTGAGCCACACAAAGGCTTTGGTATAGTTAATAAAGCAGAAATTAATGTTTTTCTGTAACTCTCTTGCTTTTTCAATGATCCAATGGATGCTGCCAATTTGATCTCTGGTTCCTCTGCCTTTTCTAAAGCCAGCTTGAACATTTCAAATTTCATGATTTCACGTATTTCTGAACTCTGGCTTGGAGAATTTTGAGCATTACTTTACTAGTGAGTGAGATGAGTATAATTGTGCAGTAGTTTGAGCACTCTTTGGCTTTGCCTTTCTTTAGGGTTGGAAGTAGAAACTGACCTTTTCCAGCCCTGTGGCCACTGCTGAGTTTTCCACATTTGCAAACAGATTGTGTGCAGCACTTTCACAGCATCATCTTTTAGGATTTGAAATAGCTCAACTGGAATTCCAACACCTCCACTAGCTTTGTTCATAGTGATGCTTCTGAGGCTCATTTGACTTCACATTCCTGAACGCCTGGTTCTAGGTGACTGTGAGCGATCACACCATCATGATTATCTTGGTCGTGAAAATCTTTTATGTGTAGTTCTTCTGTGTATTATTGCCACCTCTTCTTAATATGTTCTGCTTTTATTAGGTCCATATATTTTCTGTCCTTTATTGAGCCCATCTTTGCATGAAATATTACCTTGCTTTCACTAATTTTCTTGAAGAGATCTCTAGTCTTTCCCATTCTTATGTTTTCATCTATTTCTTTGCATTGATTGCTGGGGAAGGCTTTCTTATCTCTCCGTGTTATTCTTTGGAACTCTGCATTCAAATGGGAATATCTTTCCTTTTCTCCTTTGCTTTTCACTTCTCTTCTTTTCAGTTATTTGTAAGACCTCCTCAGACAGCCATTTTGCTTATGCATATATATGCATACATCTATATTTATACATGCCTATGTATATGTCTAATGTATGGGTACATACTTTTCTTGTGTTTGGGTAGTGATATACATCTCATAGTGGGTATATAATTGCAGGTATATACTTTTGCAGTATCAGGCTGTTTGCTAAAATATGCTTGCACTTACTTTCACCTCAGAGTATATTTTTTTACTCTCCCTATGACTTACACTTTGATTCATTGGTTCTTTAGAAATGTCATGTTTAATTTTCCGTACATTGACAAATTTGCAAACATGTATCCCATTTTTAACTTTTAGCTCCATTTCTTAGTTTTCAGAGAACTTGGTATGATTTAAAATACTAAGTCTTGTGTTATGTCTTAATCTAAGGTCTATTTTAGAGAATATTTCAGAGAATATTCAGATATATATGGATATATATGTGTTTGTGTATATATATATATGTGTGTGTGTGTGTGTGTGTGTATGTGTGTGTGTGTGTGTGTGTGTGTGTGTGGAGATAAATATATACACAGTGTATGTATACATGTCTATTTGAATATATCAATGTAGGTATATAAATGTAAATATTAATATACGAATGTTGAAAATGCAACACTATCCATCCTCATGTTTACCTTCCTTGATCTTGAAGTGTTTCTGGTCATGTTTTTCAAATTCATATTTTGCTTCCAGTCTCCTCTCTCTTTGGGAACTGTAGTAAACAGTATCAGGGATTTTCGCATTACTTTAGGGCCACTTTAAGTCCTGTTGATGTAGAAGCCTGTAATCAGTTTCTGTTAGGATACAAGAATCTGGCTAGAGACAGTAACATTTTCTGAGGTTTTAGAGAATAGAGCACACTTTGTACCAAGAATGTTACCAGCCATATCAGTAAACAAAAGATGCTAAAGTCATCAAGTCATAAGCCATTGCAGCCATCACTGAAGGCGAATCAACATTCATCCAGGGGACTCTGGATGAAATCAGGTTGCCCGTTATCAAGTCTTCAGTTATCACAGCTGCTGCCAGTGTTGCCCAAATCTGGCTTGAGAAAGAAAGAAGAGATGATAGCTGCAGTTAATGTTCTTTTCAAAGGTATCATTTCAAGGAATCTAGATTCTTGCATCTTCCCATAGGTAGAAAATATCTAAATCCATTCACTTGAGGTATCCAGTTTTTCTTTAATTAACCATAATATTTGGACATTCTGCATATTTGATCATTTTCCCAAAACTTCTGTAAAACCTGGCTCCCCCTATCCTTCTTCACTGCAGTCTTTTTGCAATACTTGAGAAGTTGCTCTGCATGATTAAATCCTTCTTAGGATGAAAACCCCGATGAATAAATCATAATTCTCCACTTTTAGCCTATGTATTTTTCCCAGTCAGTAGCACACATTCTAGAATTGCAAAATAAGGGATTCTTGTGCAGCATCTCAGTTTTAACCTATACTAATTCCTACTTAGCATAGTTCTGAAAGTGAAAATTTTTTTTTACTTATTAAAATTTGAGGGAATTAATGTTTTCATAAATTGGTGACATCAATTGTTACAGCTTCTTTACTTTTACGAACAATGAAAAATGAGTGACGTGAAAAAACATTTAAGTCTGAATGTATTCTGGCCAACTCAGCTCTGCATTTTAAGTTGTTGCTTTGTCTGTACACACACAAGCAGTCCTTGGTACACATTTTACTGGACACATGCACTGTGATGCTTTTCTTGTCACTTGCACAAGTTGACCATGGACTGATTTTCTTTCTTCTCTTGGAAAAAATGATTAAAATTTGGAGTATAATTGATTGACAATGTTGTGTTAGTTTCTGCTGCATAGCAAGGTAAATCAGTTATTAGTATATATAGCTGAGCCTCCCTTTTGAGCAGTCCTCCCATTTCCCTCTAGAGTCTCCGATCCCACCCCACAACCCACTCTGCCAGATCAACCCATAGCACTGACCAGGAACTTCTCACTAGCTATCTACTACATACTTAACATCTTACATATGTCAGTGGATCTTGTTCAATTCTTTCCATCTGTCCTTCCCACTCTATGTCCACAAGTCTGTTTTCTATGACTTCATCTCTTCCCTGCCTCCAAATGGGTCCTTCAGTACCTGTTTTCTAGATTCCAGTTATACGCATTAATGTGCAACATTGGTCTTTCCCTTGTTTAATTACTTCACTCTGTATATAATAGGCTCTAGAATGATCTGTAACTGTACAAATAATCCAATTGTTTTCCTTTTAATGGGTGAGTAATTGTCCACTTTATATGTGTACCACAGCTTCTTTATCCATTCTTCATTTGATGGACACTGAGATTTCTTCCTTCTATTGGCTACTGTAAATGGTGTTGCAATGGATAATGGGGTACATATGTCCTTTTCAATTATGGTCTCCTTTTTGTACATGCCAAATAGTGGGATTGTTGGGTTATATGGTAGTTTTATTCCTAGTTATCTAAAGAACTTCAATACTGTTCTGTATCATGGCAGTATTCATTTACATTCCTGACAATAGTGCCAGAGGGCAGGAGGATTCCCTTTTCTCTGCACCATCTCCTTCATATATCATTTTATAATGATATGTATGTGTCTATATATATGCATATATATAATATATAGTATATATATATATATATATATATTAATGTAATATGTAGTAATAGTATACTATATAGTACAGTTATATATAACTTCTTTATTTGGTTGCCACAGGCCTCAGTTCTTGCATGTTGAATCTAGTTCCATGACCAGGGATAAAACCTGAGACCCCTGCATGGGGATCATGGTGTTAGCCAGTGGACCACCATGGAAGTCCCCTCTTGTAGATGTTTTTTAATAATGGCCATTTGGAATGGGTGAAGTGATACTTCATTGTAGTTTTGATTTGTATGCCTTTGCTAAGTTGAGGTAGTTTTTACTATGCTCAGTATCTAGAAAGTTATTATCAAAGTAAATGTTGAATTATATCAAAGTGTTTTTTTTTGGCATCTATTGATGTGATCACATGGTTTTAACCCTTCAATTTGTTACAGTGTATCTGATGGATTGATTTTCAACTACTGAAGAATGTTTGCATATCTGGGATAAACCCCATGTAATAATGACATTTGATCGTTTTAAGGTATTGATGGATTTTTTTGCTTGTATTTGGTTAAGGATGTTTACCTCTGTTCATCTATGTGATATTGGTCTCTACCTTTCATTTTCTCTGTTATCTTGGTGTTGGTATCATGGTGATGATGATCTTATAGGATGAGTTTGTGGATTTCCTGTCTACTGTGGTATATTGGAAGAGTTTCAGAACTGCATGTGTTAGCAGTTCTCTGAATGATTCATAAAATTTCCCGATGAAGCCATTTGGCCCTTGAATTCTATTAACTGGAAATTTTTCATCACAGTTACAATATTAGTGCCTGTAATTTCTGTGCTTATATTTTCTGTTTCTTCTTAGTTGAGTTTTGGTGCATTTGTCCTTGGATTTCAAATTTTAAATTTTATTGTCATATAGTTTTTTGTTGTAGTCTCTTATGATTCTTTATTGCTATGGTATCAGTTATATTGTCTCCTTTTCATGTCTAGTTTTATTGATGAGTGTTTTCTCTTTTTAAACTAAATCTGGTGCATGATTTACCTCTTGTTTATGCTCTCCAAGAGCTCCCTTTTAGTGTTATTGATGTTGGCTATTGTTTTCATCACTTCTTTTTTCTTTTATTTCTGCTCTGTTCTTTATCATTTTCCCCCCTTATCTTCACTTTGGGGAATTATGTTTGCTTTCTCTTTCTCTAAATGCTTTAGATTTAAGGTTAGGTTGATTACTTGAGAGTGCAATGGTGAAATCAGATTGGTTATATTCTTTGTAATCAAAGATGGAGAAGCTCTATGCAGTCAGCAAAAACAAGACTGGGACCTGAAACTGTGGCTCAGATCATGAACTCTTTATTGCCAAATTCAGACTGAAATTGAAGAAAGTGGGGAAAACTACTAGAGAATTCAGGTATGACCTATATCAAATTCCTTATGATTATGCAGTTGAAATGAGAAATAGCTTTAAGGGACTAGATCTCATAGAGTGTCTGATGATCTATGGAAGAAGTTTCGTGACATTGTACAGGAGACAGGTATCAAGACCATCCCCAAGAAAAAGAAATTCAGAAAGCAAAATGGCTGTCTGAGAATGCCTTACAAATAGCTGTGAAAAGAAGAGAAGCAAAAAGCAAGGAGAAAAGGAAAGATATACCCATTTGAAAGCAGAGTTCCAAAGAATAGCACAGAGAGATAAGAAAGCCTTCCTCAGAGATAAATGAAAAGAAATAAAGGAAAATAATAGAATGGGAAAGACTAGAGATCTCTTCAAGCCAATTAGAGACAGCAACATTGCATGTAGGAACTTTTCAAGCAATGATGGGCACAATAAAGGACAGAAACAGCATGGATCTAACAGAATCAGAGGATATTAAGATGAGTTGGAAAAGGTGCACAGAAAAACTGTACAAATAGGATTTTCATGATTCACATAATCACGATGGTGTGGTCACTCAACTAGAGCCAGACATTCTGGAATGTGAAGTCAAGTGGGCCTTAGGAAGCATCACTATGAACAAAGCTAGTGGATGTGATGGTATACCAGTTGAACTGTTTCAAATCCTAAAAGATGATTTTGTGACAGTGCTGCAGTCAGTATGTCTACAAATATGGAAAATTCAGCAGTGGCCACAGGACTAGAAAACGTCAGTTTTCATTCTAATCCCAAAGAAAGGCAATGCCAAAGAGTGATCAAATTACCTCACAACTGCACTCATTTCACACGCTAGTAAAGTAATGCTCAAAATTCTCCAAGCCAGAGTTCAGAAATACATGAATCAAGAACTTCCAGATGATCAAATGGTTTTAGAAAAGGCAGATTAACCAGAGATCAAATTGCCAACAACCGCTGGATCATCAAAAAAGCTCAACACTGGGAAGCCCCAGAGGGATGGGATGGACAGAGAGGCAGGAGAGGGGATCGGGATGGGGAACCCATGTAAATCCATGGCTGATTCAGATCAATGTATGGCAAAAACCACTACAATATTGTAAAGTAATTAGCCTCCAAAACAAAACAAACAAACAAACAAATTGCCAACATCCGCTGGATCATCAAAAAAGCAAAAGCACTCCAGAAAAATGTCCAATTCTGCTTTATTGATTATGCTAAAGCCTTTGACTGTGGGTTCACAATAAACTGTGGAAAATTCTGAAAGAGATGGGGAAACCAGACCGCTTGACCTGCCTCTTGAGAAACCTGTATGCATGTCAGGAAGCAAAAGTTAGAACTGGACATGAAACAGCAGACTGGTTCCAAATAGGAAAAGGAGTATGCCAAGGCTGCATATTGTCACCCTGCTTATTTAACTTATGTTCAGAGGACATCATGAGAAATGCTAGGCTGGAAGAGGCACAAGCTGGGATCAAGATTGCTGGGAGAAATATCAATAACCTCAGATATGCAGATGACACCACACTTCTGGCAAAAAGTGAAGAACTAAAGAGCCTCTTGATGAAAGTGAAAGTGGAGAGTGAAAAAGTTGGCTTAAAGCTCAACATTCAGAAAACTCAACATTCATGGCATCCTATCCTATCACTTCATGGCAAATAGATGGGGAAACAGTGGCTGAGTTTATTTCCTTGGTTTCCACAATCACTGCAGATGGTGATTTCTGCCATGAAATTTAAAGATTTTACTTTCCTTGGAAGGAAATTTATGACTAACCTAGACAGCATATTGAAAAGCAGAGACATTACTCTGCCAACAAATGTCCATTACTCAAGGCTATGGTTTTTCCAGTTGTCATGCATGACTGTGAGAATTGGACTATAAAGAAAGCTGATTGCTGAAGAATGGATGCTTTTGAACTGTGGTGTTGGAGAAGAATCTTGAGAGTCCCTTGGACTTCAAGGAGATCCAACCAGTCCATCCTGAAGGAGATCAGTCTTGGACGTTCATTGGAAAGACTGATGTTGAAGCTGAAGTTCCAATACTTTGGCCACCTGATGCAAAAAGCTGACTCATTTGAACAGACCCTGATGCTGGAAAAGATTGAGGGCAGGAGAAGGGGATGACAGAGGATGAGACGGTTGGATGGCATCATCTATTCAATGGACATGGGTGGGTTTGGGTGGGCTTTGGGAATTGGTTTTAGACAGGGAGGCCTAGTGCCCTGCAGTTCATGGGGTTGCAAAGAGTCGGACATGACTGAGTGACTGAACTGAACTTGCTCAATTCATTCCATTCTCTATACCTCAGTGTCCACAAGTCTGTTTTCTACCTCTGCATTTCTTTTCCCCCTTTCCAAATGCATCTTCAGTACTAGTTTTCTAGATTCCACTTATGTACATTAATGTAGAATATTGACCTTTGTCTTTTTAAATTACTTCCCTGTATTACAGGGTCTAGGTGTAGCTGTGTCTCTACAAATCATCCAATTTTGTTACTACTATGGGTGGGAAATTTCCCATCTTATGCTGCTGCTGCTGCTAAGTTGCTTCAGTCATGTCCGACTCTGTGCGACCCCATAGATGGCAGCCCATGAGGCTCCCCCATCCCTGGAATTCTTCAGGCAAGAACACCAGAGTGGGTTGCCATTCCCTTCTCCAATGCAAGAATGTGTAAAGTGAAAGTGAAAACGCTTGGTCATGTCTGACTCTTAGTGACCTCATGAACTGCAGCCTACCAGGCTCCTCAATCCATGGGATTTTCCAGGCAAGAGTACTGGAGTAGGTTGCCATTACCTTCTCCGTTCCTATCCTATACATGTACTACAAATTCTTCATCCATTCCATGGTTGATGGACACCTAGGTTGCCTCCATATCTTTGCTACCAGTAAATGGCATTTCAATGGACCCTGGGGGTACATATGTCTTTCAATTGTGGTTTCCTTTGGCTATATTCCAAATAGTGGTTTTCTTGTGTCATGTGGTAGTTTTATTCCTAAGTTTCCAAAGAACTTGCTTAGTGTTCTGCATCCTGTAGCATTTATTTACATTCCTAACAACAGTGCAGATGATTACCTTTTCTCCACACCATCTACTTCATTTATGGATGTAAGATTATACATTTCTTTGCCTGGTTGCACCAGGACTCTTTTGTCACATGTGGTATCCAGTTCACTGATTGGGAATCAAACCTGGGATCCATGCATTGGGATCATGGGGTCTTAGACACTGGATCAGCAGGGAAGACACTCTTGTTGATTTTTATAATGGTGGCCATTCAGAAAGGTGTGAGGTGATACTTCATTGTATTTTTGATTTGTGTACCTTTATTACAATGAGGTAGTTTTAGCTATGCTGTTTCAGAGAGTGTTTTTTTTTTTTTTTTTTTTCTTAAAACCAAAAATGCTTGCTGAATTTTATAAAAGGCTTTTTTTTTTTTTTTTTTTTTTTTTTTTTTAAGCATCTATTGAGGTGAATATATTTTGGTACTCCTTCAATATGTATTGATTATGCAGCTACTGAAGAATGTTTGTAAATCTGGAATAAACCCAACTTAATAATGATGTTTGATCCTTTTAATGTGTTGTTGAATTGCTCTTGCTAGCATTTTGTTGAGGATTTTTGCATCTATGTTCATTCATGTGATATTGATCTGCGATTTTAATTTTCTCTGCTATCTGTGGTTTTGGTACCAAGTGATGGTGATGTTGTAGGATGAGTTTAGGTTTTCCCTCCACTGCAATGTTTTCAAAGTGCTTCAGATGTAGAGGTGTTAACACTTCTTTGATTTGTAAAACTTGCCTGTGAAGCCAGCTGGCCCTTTAGTTTTGTTACCTAAACATTTTCCAACACAGTTTCAGTATTACTGTTTATAATTTCTGTCTTCAAATTTTCTCTTTCTTCTTAGTTGAGTTTCTAAGAATTTGTCCATGGATTCCAGGTTCTACATTTTTTTTTTTTGGATTATAGTTTTTGTTTGTTTTTTTAATCTGCTAAGTTCCTTTGATATTTCTGTGGTATCAGTTATCCATTTTCATACCTAATTTTATTGATACAGGTGTTCTCCCTTTTTTCTTGATGAGTCTGGCTCATGATTTATCTGTTTTGTTTATGATCTCCAAATGTTCCCCTTTAGTGTTACTGAACTTTGCTGTTGTTTTCATCATTTTTTTTCCTTTTATTTCTGCTCTATACTTTGTGATTTTTTTCTCATGTGAATATTGGGGAATTTGTTTGTTTTTCTTTCTCTAATTGATTTAGCTCTAAGGTTAGGATGATTACTTCAGACATTTCTTATTTATAAACTTACCTCTTACTGCTTTAGCCCTCTTCCATATGTTTTGGGTAACGTGTTTCAATTGTCATTTATTTTAAATTTTCTGTCTAATATCTTCAGTGATTTCTTGGACGTGTAGAAATGTATCCATTATCCTCCACTTCTTCAAGTTTTCTACAGTTTTATTTTTTTCTCCCCCAATTATTGCATGGTAATCAGAGGACCATGGTCAGAAAAAACAAAACAAAATAAAACAAAATGTTTGATATAATTTCCATTATCCTAAATTTGCCAACTTGCTTGTGATCCAGATTTATCCTTGAGATATTTCATTTGCCCTTAAGAAGAAAGTGTATTCCCCTGGTTTTGGATGGAAAATCCTAAAAATATCAATTAAGTTCTTCAGGCTTGATGTGTCATTTAAGGCCTGTGCATCCTTTTAAGATTCATTTTAAACTGGAGGGCAATCAAATTTTAATGTTGTTTTGGCTTCTACTGTACATGAACATGAATCAGTCTACAGTATACATATGACAGCTATTGTGTTGTTAATAATTTGTTGTTGCTCCAGGCCCTTCTAAATCATTTCTTGTATGTTCTCCATTCTATTTTTGAGTTATTTGACCATCTTTAGTAAGTATATCTCTTTTTTTTTTTTTTTTTTTTCAGGGGCAGTACCTATTTCCTCTTTCATTTTGTTTTGTGGATTTTTACCTTGTTCCTTTGCCTGAAACATATTTCTCTATCTGAAAAAACAAACAAACAAACAACAACAACAACAACAAAAAAAAACAGTGAACTGACAACAGAATAAATCAAAATATCATAAGAATAATTAATGTTTCCTAGGATCTCAGCTGTCAGTTCCCTGGCCCCCGAAATGAGCCACAACACAACTCCACCTCTTCAGATAGTTCATCCATGCTGGGGAGAACTGGCTTCTGGATCTGCTGTAGGGATGGCTAAGATTCTTATCTGGTATAACTCCTCTGTCTTCTTACACATGCCTCCCCAAGGGTATTTTCTTTCATGATAACACTGAATGTGATTTTATATATTCCATAAACACAGAGTCTGCATAGTTGACCATGCAGATTTAATCTTCAGCTTTCTCAGCTGTTGGGAAAGTTTTCCATCCTCTTCATTATTGGTTCTGCTCCTTGACCCAAATGTATTTTTATCACTACCTCTCCAAGTGGTCACAAGAGGAGTCTGCCCCAAGACTCTTGTGGAACACTTGGGTCTGCTTTGGTGAACACAAGAGGTGATACCGCTACTTGGACTTTAGGAAACTCAGTGGTTCCAGTTATGTAGAGGAGCCAGCAGCCATGGGTGGAAAAGTTCTGGCCCTAATGGTATCCTTTTCTACCCTGTGGTGGTAGGAGTGTGAATACTAGTTCTGGCAAGTCTTTTTCTATGGCCTGGTATAAGGTGTTAGCATGTGGGAAGAGGGGGGCTGTAATGGTGTCTCCACCTCCTGTGTGTGACTCACCACTAAGGTCCTGATTGTTTTCCAGTTTGGGATACCTCAAAAGGAATTCCCTTCTACACACTCTCTCCTCTCTGCCTCATCAGGCCATCTCCATGGCCATCCCCACATAGCCAATCTCAGTGTTCTCTCAGAATAGCTCTCTGAATGCTATATTCCAGCTTCCAGGCCCCATGCACACTGATTACTCTGAATTGCAGGTAGGGGAATGTAGGGCTACTGACATATTCTCTGTGTGATTCCTACTCTATAAAAACTATATTTAACCAGCTTCTTTCCTTGCTTCCATTCTGTCAAAGTATTTCACACTGTAGTGAGGGGGCTTACCTATATCCTAAATTCTTCCCTGTTTCTCCATCTCCCACCCCAGGGCCCAGTTTTGGCCTTACTTCCTCTTTGCCTTTTTCCCCCATATAACTTCCATTGTACCCAGTTATACCTGTAATCCACATAGGACTCTTTGATGACCAAGATCTTCTGAGAGTTTTCTACTGAAACTCTGGGAGAACTGTTGCCAGTTCTAACTGTTGTAGAAGTATTTGTGATGCATTCATGTAGAGAGATAAACTCCATATACTCCTGCTATTCAGCCATCTCAGAACTTCTGATTTTTTTCAGGCAAGCTCGATATTTCCCTTTTGCATGACAGTGAAGTACCAGGCATTAGCTGATATGAATTAATCTGCTTGTTGGGAGGCTCCATACATACACACATAACTAGTACTTCTTTGACTTCCAACATACAATTAAGCATATATTGTATTTCACCCAAAATTATGCTAATGAGAAATTATCAACAGCGTGAAGTAATGCAGTTCTTTTCAAGATAAGTGGTCATACAGGAATTGGGCTCAAAATGTCATTCTTGAAAATATCTAGATATTTGTAAAACTGTTCTAACATTTTCCCAGAGCACAGATACCTCATTTCAACTCTCAAAAATTGTATCTTTTCAGTGGATGTCAAAGGTCAAGGAATGGCATGGAAATAACTTAATTCTTTTAGAAGTAGATGGCAAATGCCCAGGAAAGTACCAGTCTGTAGTTGATTACTTGAAAAAGAGAGAAATAGAAAAATAAAGAATATATACAGGTCTGTGTAGTTTGTGAACTAATCTTAGTAGGTAAGCCTTAATTGGTGCTGGGACTCATAGAAGAAGTAAGAGGATTCCATAAAACAAAGCTATATCTGCTTCATTTTGTATGCAAATGTCTTGGACTCTGAGGATCACAAAACAAGTGGAAAGCTCTTAAAGAGATAGGAATACCAGACCACATCACCTGTCTCCTGGGAAACGTATATGCAGGCCAAGATACAGCAGTTAGAACTGGAGACAGAACAATGAAGTGGTTCAAAGTTGTAAACAAATGCAATAAGATATATGTTGTCACCCAGCTTACTTAACTTCTTTGCAAAGTGCATCATGGAAAGTAACATGCTGGATTAATGTAAAGTTAGAAAGAAAATTAATGTGAGAAATGCGAAACAACTTAGTTTTACTGATGACACCACAAAATGGCAAAAAGACAATACGAGATAAAGAGCTTATTGATAAAGGTGATAGAGGGGGTAGGAAAAACTGGATTAAATCTTAATATTCAGAAAAAATAAGATCATTAGGCTCCATAATTTCCAAGCATATTGATAGAGATAAAACGGAATCAGTGACAGATTTTACTTCCTTGACCTCTGATAACACTGTGGGTGGTGACTGCAGCCATGAAATTAAAAGACACTTGCTCCTTGGAGAAAAAGCTATGGCCAATCTAGTCACTTTATTCAAAAGCAGGGACATGACTAGTAAAGATACAAATTATTAAAGCTATGGATTTTCCAGGAGTCATGTCTGAATGTGAGAGAGAGACCGTAAGAACTGAGTACCACAGCACTGATGCTTTCCTGAAGGAAATCAATCCTGAATATCCACAAAACTTGTCCTGAACCTCAAGACCCAACAATTTGACAAGCTGAGGCCCAAAGACAAATCACTGGAAAGACACTGATGCTGGGAAAGAATTAGTGCAGGAGGAGAAGGGAAGGACTGAGGATGAGACAGTTGCAAAACATCACAGACTCATTTGATATGTGTTTGAGGAAACTCTGGGTGATTTGAAGCACAGTGCTGCCCAGTGAGTCCTGCTCTACATGGAGCTGCAGAGTCAGACAAATGTGAGTGAATGAACATTAGAAATTGGTGTTGGCATGGCTTGGGAGATGGTTCAGATTGCATGTTAAATCTGTTACTGTACATGGGATGATAAGTGAGATTGAGGACAACTTGAAAGCATACAGCTCTTGTCTGTTTCCTTCGTTTCTTCCCCCAAAATGTCAAAATGTGTTTTGAGAGCTTTCCAGTGAGGGAGAACTTCTGAGGAGTCATGTGGTATCCTAAGATATAAACCTTACCCCACATACCACTTGGATCTTAAACCTTGGTCTGATGCAGCAGCAGGCAGGAGCAGTCACTGTCTTTACATGTCTGATAGACCTGCCCATCTTCTGAGCTATTAACAAGCCTGGTATGTGATTTTAGGAAGAGGGTGAGAGGTAATACAAAATTAAAGCTTCTCCATCAAGCTCTGTAATCCTGGGAACATCATCTTTGACTTGCGCATCATAGTAGCTCTTAGGAATACTTACAAGGGGTTTAAAATACTGAGTACAAAATGAGGTAGTCTACTGGCTCCATTTTGACTTTGACAGTTGCCTTCTCTTTGAACAGGTCATTTTCTCCTGTTAATGTCTTAATGTCACAGTTTTTATCTTCAGATGAAGGTTGATGATTGGGGAAATGTGAGTTAGTGCCCATGAAAATTCTATAAAACTGAAGACATGGTGTACACGTTGTACATTTTAAGTCATGTCTCAAGACTAGTGGACATTTTAGATATGCACTGTCAATGTGTCTCAGAATATTATACTCATAAAGTTCCTATTGGCTGCTTGCCACACAGAGCTAAAGCCAGCTGTCCTGGATAGTCAACAGTAACATTAGCAGTGGAATGAGGCATGGACACTGAAGGTATTAGGTAAGAAGAATGTGGACCATGTTATAACTTCCTTCTATTTTAATTGCCTATCTGATACACTTTCACAAGTGGGAGGTGTATTCCATACATGTGGGAATAAAATTCCTAATTTCATCCTTAGTTTCATTTGGTTCTCAAGATTCTTTTTAATTGTTTTTGTTAGTGCAGCCTCCCTGGTCCCCATTATTTCTTACATGTACCTTATTGTTTAGGATGGTAGGAAGTATCTCATTTCAGGAAGGCCTGGTTGAAACTCCAGGCATCTATGTAGGCTTATCTGGAACTGCCGTATTAGAGGGTAGATGTTTTGTTATTTTTGGATATAATAGAGATCTGAGGTCCCACTTAACTTTTGCTGGGCTGACTGGGAGTGCACCACAGTTTTAAGCTGTGTTTGGCTGAAATAGCTTGGTTAATATCTAAATGATTACAATCTTTGTAACTCACCACTTTATCTTTCACTTTGAATAGAGAAAGTAGACTTTTGTAAGGACATTTTAATTAGTACCTATTTATATTTGTGCTTAACCATTTCATCAGGCTGAACTCTTTAATATGCAAGGCAAAACAAAAGCCCAGAAATACACTTCACAAGCACATACTTACTCCAATGACACACACAAGCACAGTCACAATCTTACATGCCCAAATCACAAATAACAAAAGGAAAAGATAAGCCAAGAGACTTTTATTAACTCCATAGTAGTACTCTAGTTCTTGTTTCTGGGCCAAATGTTGGAAGCTATTTTTTGCAGTTGAATCATTTCACCCTCGTGACATCCTAAATAAGAATGCTTTAAATGATATACCTTTGACCTACGTCTCAGAGGGTCTTAGAATATTTTGCATGTAAGACTATTCTGTGAATTGTTTAAATTTAAACCATGTTGTAGGGAAACAGTCTTGAAGTCATACTGGCCTCTTCTTGTCCTGCATTTAGCCATTGGCCTGTTACACTTTAAACATCTGATTTCATCCTCTGAACTTCTCCCTTCATTTTTTATATCTTTTTGCTCCAATCTTCTGCATTTTTCTCACTTAAATTTTTTATATCACTGTTACTATCTTAGGCACCAATGTTAAAAAAATGAAATTGAACTCATTAAAAATGTTTAACTATTGTGTTGAGCTACATTCTTCATATAATTTTGAGAATTTAAAGTACTGATATGTTAAAATCATATGGGAATAAATCACCATTGTAACTTGTCATGTAACCAGGGTTCTCTGCACAGAGAAAGTGAGCCATAATTTGATAATATGTTAATAGGAAGGAACAAAAGAGTAGTTTGGCAAAATGAGATATCTGCAAGTCCATATTCACACACTTTACAGGTTATCTTAGAATGAACTGGATTAATTATGTTCTATTTGGGAAAATCTTGCCACTAAAGGCAGAACATGAAAAGGTGTTAAAAGGGAGTCAGAAGGAATAAAAAGCACATGGCAATAAAATAGAAGGTGTAAGCACCTTTAAGGTGTTATTGCTCCAAGCATGAAAAATTGCCTACATAGAAAGACGGCTGAAATCTAGAATGAAGCCATTGAACTTAGTGCTTGAAGTGATAAATAAGGACACCAATTTCAGTAACTCTCAAAATTGCTGCAAATGCTTATCTCTTATTTAAAATACATCCTTTGGCAAGCACTAAGTCTTGGCTGTTGTAAAAGTTACACAAGAAAAAGTGGTTAGACCCAAAACATCTAGAAGACCTGATATCTGTGCTTAAGTCGGCAAACAGAGTTTCGTTCGAACTCTATGAGAGAACTGAGTGAAACTTGTGAGATGGAGCTGACCATGACTGAAAGAAATTTGCCTGGTTGTAGCTCCAGAAGAAGAGTGAAACATGAAGATAATGAAGCTACTATGAGAATTAGATATCATGTCTTTCAAGAGCATGTTAGCCATGCTGAGGTGCTGCGTTCCCCACTAGGATTTATGTCTGTCATGGTTAGAATAGGAAAAGAACATCAGAATATGCAAGAGGAAATATAGGATGGAGTCAGGAAGCATTAAACAGGAGGCTTCCTGTGTGCTGTTTTGGATCTGTCAGGAATCCTCTGGTCCTGATTGATTCCTGAATATTCAGGAATTAAGACGAGAGGCACACCTTTCCCCGGGCTGAGGAATCCAGGCATTTTCTTCATTTGTTTTTCAATAGAGTGATACATATCCTCTTCCTTCTTATGAACCATATGGTAAAAAGTGATTATTTACAACTCTCTGTCTTTAATAGGGATCGCCTTATGTTTTGTAAGTCTGGAATTTCAATCTTTGTCTTTGTTGAGAATAACTACCTTGTAAGACAGTAAATATGCCCACACCATGCTGATTAAAACACCTTTGCTCCATCAGAGCTTTAGTCCCCATGTCTTTCTTTCTTCTCTCTCTTTATATCTCTATTTCTGGCTGATTCCCTGGCACGTGAAAGCCGGCTGTGTAACTCAGGGAATATTAGCCTCTTTCCTTCATTCACTTTCTCATCCTCAAATCCGGACCACCAGGTTCTGGCCCATTAAAGGATCAACAGAATGGAATCTGGGTGGGAGGAAATAATGGCATGCCTTAAGAACAGCAGAGCAAAAGTGACCTTTAATAATACCACTTGCAAAATACCTATCTTGTGGTGACTGTGGTACAATATTTAATTATGTCTTTGATTATATATATTTAATCTTTGACTATATCATGTTACTATATATCATATAGTATCCCAGTGATGGTGTGATGATCATCATGATTACTGGGCAGGTTACAACACCTATATTTTCAAGTATGAAACAGTTTTTAATGGAGTCAACCTGCTGTCTAACCTCTTAGATTCTCTCTGATAACTGATTGAATAGGAAGCAAGTGAGAAAGTGCTAAAGTACACATTGTGCATTTGATTTTTTTTTTTTTTTATTTGATTTGGGTCTGTTCCTTTTCCCATACAATCCTTATTTAGACATCCATTCAACTCAGCTTTCATGATTTCCGATGTCTATTTACTTCCACCTTTTTTATTTTTGTTCTCATTTTCTTTTCTTTTAGTTTACCTAGGGTACTTACCAAATGTTTCCTTGAACTGAAGAGTTTTACAAAAGTACAATATAAGATCCAGGAATAGAAAGAAAGCCTCAATTTACTCTTAATTATTTCAGAATAGAAAATGAAACTATGAAGATGAACATGAAATTTTATTGCTCAAATGAGAGAAATATAGGAATTTGTTGACATCAGCCAATATAAATTTTAATCTTCATTATCCTGCATAATCTGGCACCTGTTTGGTACATCAGTTGTAATTAGGATGATTTTCATATAATGAAGATAGCTGATGAGTTAACCTTAAAAGAGAAGTAGCAGATGCATCACTGATCACTTTCACTTATAATCACGTATTGCCTACCTGTTGCAGGTTAGAGAAAGTAATTTCATGGGCTGACATACCACCGTACCTAACTGGGAAGGTAGAAGACTTGACCATCAGTCTAAAATAACTTCTCTGTAATGGAGATACTATGTGGTACTGAGAAATAGAAGTAACCATAGTAGCAAAATTCTCAATGTGGCCATTTGCTTGAGTGTAGCTGCTCTGTGAGTGCCAATGAAAAAAGGTCAATTGTGTAAACATAGGGTTGATCTATCACAATTTTCTCTTTCGGTCTAACTGACATTGAGAATTAAGAAAAAATTACCCTCGAGTTGGGGTTCATGTATTAGCAACTATGTGACTAGTAGAAGACTTTCATATGAAAAGCACACTTAAACTTGTAGAGTGGAAATACACTCTATTCTCTAGATTCAGGAAGAAACCCAGGATTCAGGAAGAAATCCACATTACCCCTTGCTTAACACACTTATTCTTGTAATCTCAGACGAATGAAGATAATAGAAAATTTTAATTCCAACTCTTATTTTCATTCTTGCTCAAAGTAGAGGATAGCATCAATTAAAATTTGGATTATGATAGAACTGCAACTAAAACCAAGGAAGAAAATTATTTAGTGCCTTTTAAATAAAGGGAAAATAGAAAACCAAAACTCTAAATATTGACTCCTTTAAGCATACAAAGTTAATAGCATTAAATAGTACACCTGCATTAGTAGTTTTAAATATTTACCTATTAGAATAAAATATGCTCCTCATAGGAAAATCTATTGTATATGTACACTAAATACCCCTTTAAGGAGATTCAGGACTTGTATCTGGTTCAAAGTAGCTAGGAAAATATGTTAAACCTCAAATGTTTTAATATCCAGCTGTTCTCAACTTGAAAAATAGAAATTTTTTTTCAGTAGTGTGTTATCTGAAGTTTAAAGTCAGTTTTAACTACCTATGTTAAGATACTTAATGTTCACAGGATTAAAACATATATTCCCTAAAATAAGTGAAAATTTTGGAATACCTTGCTCAAAACAGACACTTCTTTTTCTTCTGTTGGGAAAACAGTTAGTGAAGCAGATCTTTGAAACTTTTGTCACATTTAACTAAACACATAAATGTTAAGCTATCAAACTAAACTTTTTATACTTTAGTTTAAAAAAAAATACTAAATGGGGCCTTTTGTCCCAAGACTACTTTCCTGAGGAGTTCTTCCTTAATCACTGTAGAAGTGCCACTTTCATACCACCAAATAGATTTAAGCTGATACTTTCAAATATATTCCTGTTTCTGAGGAAAAGTAAGTGAAAGAAAATCATTCAATTCTTCTGGTTTAAAGACAGAAAATGTGTAACATGGTCTTTTGATCACAGATTCTGCATACAAAGCCTGAAAAGTATCATCTTGAGTCATACCTTTCAAGACCGAGTCCCCAGTAAGTGTGTAATCACACGAAGGAGGTCTAATGGGGGTTTCTGAACCAACTGACTCATCTTTAGGATATACACCTTGGATTTCTGAAGAAATATGTGCCATATCAAATAAATCTTTCTTCAGCGACTTCCCCCATTTGTCAGATTTTACACACTGCAACTTCAACTCCTGCTTGGCTCACCTACACAAATAAACTGTATAGACCATCACAGTGGTTTTCAAACTGAGTGATATCACAAAATCACTGGTTTCATTGAAATTAAATGGTAACATTCAGCCAGTTTTTATTTCTCAATGAAGAAAGCTGTATCGATTTAAAATATAGGTTACTCACTCTATAATAACCAGACATGAAACATGCAAAATCTCATTCCTAAAGAATATTTTACACAAACAAATCACATCAGTAAATATACTTGTTTCCTGAAATAAAAGTGATTTTTCTCCCTTAAATACACACACTTATACACACCCTCTTAGTTGTCAGTACTGATACCAAACCAAATTTGGGTCTGCTCACTTTTGTGCAATAAAGTCAATCAACTGATTGTGGGTTGTGGTGAAGACAGGTGAAGTCTTTATTGCAGGATTAAGTAAGGAGTCCAAGCAGCTAATGCTTAAAAGGTCCAGACACCTTAAAGGCTTTCAGGGAAAGGCTTTTAAAGGTAGAGTGGCAATGGGCCATTGTGTCTGTGTGTGATCAGTTTTAGAACATGCTTCTAATGGGCTGTTACTGAGGAAATTGAGAGACAACATCATCAGCCATCTGGCTCCAACTACCTTGGTGTCTGTGTACTTAATGTTTTCAGCATGGCTGGGGTTTCAACATCTATAAGACTGCTCACAGGATATGGCTCAGAATATTATCCATAGCCCTTGAGGAGGAACTAAGAGTCCTTGACTTTGCATGATAGCTAAACCATTATTATTTTGCATTGCTTGACAATTTTCCTTTGTTTCTGTCTTTTTTCCCTTCTCTGATTAAAGCTACTCTTGGAATTTGGTGAAGTCTGAAATCCCACCCCCCTCTCACTTTTCATCTTTGCCAATCTGATGCAGGGACTGCTTTGAACAAGAAAGGGAATGAAGTTTGAAATGAGAGGTTGATAACAAATGTGGCATAAAATCTCACTTGCAGGATTAATTTATGTTTCACATGTCTCTAGGTCCTGGAGGGATTGAGTCAACAAAAACTTTGGATATTCCCTGTTGAAAAGAGTTGGAAATAATCCTGTGATCTGAGCTTGGCATCACTATTTTGTGTTAAGCCAACATTATAGCTCTCTTTGTTTTGTCATGAAACCTGGACAAACATTAGAAAGTTAATAGACAGAAGGAGGAGAGTGATACAAAAGAGTCCTCATGTTTTAGATGCAATCAAGAAAATAAAATGTCAAGCATTACCTCTTTTCATATACTCAACAACCAAGCAGGTTTTGAATCATTCTATTTGGTCTTAAATTTTTCCATTGATGTTAAAGATAACAGGAATTGAACACCAGTATACATGCCTCTCTATATATAGCCAACATATAAATTAAGCAACTTTTTTGACTTGGCCAAACAGTTTGCACACTTTCAAGAGAGTAAGTGAGCTATTTGGGCAAACCTATATTGGTTAATCACTTTCTTTCTGAATAATTTAGCTCCTTTTCCTGAAAGGCTATAATTTAATCTGGCTCATACTCTACTATTCTTTCTACAACTAGAGATGAGTTTCATCTCTACTTATGATGGGACCTTGAGCCCATAAAGCTGAAACTATCAGTTGTTTAAATGTATTGAACTATGAAAGCTGTTGCTCTCCTGACATTGGATAAATTTTTAACCATTCAATGGGTAAGAAAGCTATGGTACTTATACACAATGGAATATTACTCAGCCATTAAAAAGAATTCATTTGAATCAGTTCTAATGAGATGGATGAAACTGGAGCCCATTATACAGAGTGAAGTAAGCCAGGAAGATAAAGATCAATACAATATACTAATGCATATATATGGAATTTTAAAAGATGGTAATGATAACCCAATATGCAAAACAGAAAAAGAGACACAGATGTACAGAACAGACTTTGGGACTCTGTGGCAGAAGGCAAGGGTGGGATGTTCTGAGAGAATAGCATTGAAACAAGTATACTATCAAGGGTGAAACAGACCACCAGCCCAGGTTGGATGCATGAGACAAGTGGTCAGGGCTGGTGCACTGGGAAGACCCAGAAGGATGGGATGGGGAGGGAGGTGGGAGGGGGGGATCGGGATGGGGTACACATGTAAATCCATGGCTGATTCATGTCAATGTATGGCAAAAACCACTACAATATTGTAAAGTAAATAGCCTCTAACAAATTAAAATAACTAAATAAATAAAGACTGTAAAAAATAAATAAATAAAAATTAAAAAAAAATATTAACCATTCAAGTTCACAGTAACATAGAGACATACCTCAACCACATCTATAATGGTCACTTAGCTGAAATCAAAATAACAGCTGCCCCATTTCTCTTTTAAATGTATTCCACTTTAATGGGTGAAATACAGTGCATAGATCTTAATAAGGCTCTTCTGGTTAGCCTACCATTCAAATTAACTGATGTATAAAAAATAATCAGTTCCCCATAACCCAGGAGGTAAAATTTTACTTCATCACTTTAAAGTTTTTGGTTCCAACTATTTCAGTAGAAAGCGCTGATTGTCAATATTCCTATCCCTTCATGCCACCGTGGTTTATCTGTCACCTCCTCTCCACATCGTATCTCTTGATGCTTGTTCAGTTCAGCCCTTCAGTCGTGTCTGACTCTTTGCAGCCCCATGAACCACAGCCTGCCAGGGCCCCCTGTCCATCACCAACTCCTGGAGTCTACCTAAATTCATGTCCACTGAGTTGGTGATGACATCCGACCATCTCATCCTCTGTCGTCCCCTTCTCCTCCTGCCCTCAATCTTTCCTCAACATGAGGGCCTTTTCAAATGAGTCAGTGCTTCACATCAGATGGCCAAAGCATTGGAGTTTCAGCTTCAACATCAGTGCTTCCAATGAACACCCAGGACTGATCTCCTTTAGGACAGACTGGTTGGATCTCCTTGCAGTCCAAGCTTGTACTCTTTTGTAATTGCCTAGTTTCCACACTAGGGAAGATTAACTAGATATGCATTGCCTCAATACATTGTGCTAATGGGGAAATGTTTCATAGGCTGGGTATTTTATAAAAATTTCACCCAGTTGTCACAGAAGTACAGCACAAATGCTTCCAGTAGGAAATTTACACCAACAGTACTATATATAATGAATCACTGAAGTCTTTGAAAAAATTGAGAGCATAATTTCTTATGCTAAAGACGGAGAGAAAACAAAGTATAAGAAAACAATAATTGCCAATTATGATATGGAAACATTTGGTAAACAGCATGTTGCATTCTCAAAATTGCAAAAAGTAAGATCATGGAATCTGATCACACCACTGCGTGGAAAATAGAAGGGAAAAAGGCAGAAGCAGTGACAGATTTCCTCTTCTGTGTCTCTAAGTTCACTGCAGATGTTGACAGCAACCATAGATTTTGAATATGATTTCTTCTCAACAGAAAAGCTATGACAAATCTAGAAATTGTTTTAGAAAACAAAGACATGACTTGGCCAATAGAAGTCCATAGTGTCTCAACTATGGTCTTTCCCAAAGACACAGACAGGTGTGGAAAGACCAAATAATTGGTCGGTTTGGATTGCTATGCAGCGGATGATTTGTGAGAGTGCCATGGACTACAGAAAGATAAAACCACTCAATCTTAAGGAAATCAACCCTGAAAATTCATTGGAAGGTCTGATGCTGAAGCTGAGGCCCCAAACCTTTGGTCACCTGAGGTTCCAAAGCTATGACCATGATGAGCTGGCTCATTAGAGAAGAGCCTGCTCCTTAGGAAAACTATAAGAGACATAAAGAGAGATAAAGTATTTAGGGATTGAGAACCATCTTGGAGAGGGTATCATAAAGGAGAAGTTTACACAACATAGGAAACCCTCTCTCATCAGGGTCAGTGGGGACCTCTGGGATTGTTGAGAGCAACATAACTAGGGAATAGGAAAAAAAAAAAAAAAGCAAAAACACATATGCCTAACTGAAATTACTAGTAGCAAAGGAGTTCAGACGCTCCTGTCCTCCATGACTGAGTGGAGCCTCGAAGGGAAGCCCAGGCTGTATCATCCACTCTGTGCTAAAGACCAGCCATTAATGCCCTGAGGACAATCAGGGAAAGCTAAGGTGACAAAGTTGCCTAAAACATGGGAGCATCATAGACAAAAATTTACAAAAGGAACTTGCCTGAGAAATGGCTCTAAGCCTACATAGTGAACCCTGGGATGCTCAAAGAACAAAAGATTGCACACTAGAAAATAACAAAGTAGACCAGCCAGCTACCATTTATGGCCTTTTCCTCTATGGAGGCAGAGAGAATGTGTGTGACAGCCTGAGGTAGAAAGGAAGGGGCTACTGTTATCTCAGCAAAAGAGATGACATCTCCCACCAAGCTCTAAGCATGCTGCCAGTTTCTAACCATGACATCCTGAGTTCATGAAGAGTTCACATAGGCCAGGAGAGTCACAGCCTGAGATCAACTCTCCTGAGGAGACACAA